>NC_140590.1:1022088782-1022481282 GCF_964204655.1 Triturus cristatus
TAAGATTCAGTGATTGGGTGTACTTTGCTAGCTGTCGCAGCAAGTTGGTGTGTTACGGGTTGTTTCTCATGTGATCCGACGTGCATGTTTGGAGAGGCAAGGACTGGGCTGTGTTTTGCCAGTGTGTGGGGGCACTTTACTCTACTATTTTGGATGTTCAAGATGTTACCTCTTATCCATGGCAGTTTAACCGCTGCCTTTCTAACAGCCCACGAGCTCCCACCGCGCGCATGCACTCGAGACACGCAGTCTTACCAGTCTCGTAATGCCTTCAACATTTCTTCTGTGACGTTGTCGTCCCTACACTTCTCAGAGCAGTGTTGTGTCGCTATGCAGCTTGGACGCGTTGAGAGCCATCCAGCACGGCGTCACCGTGCGTGCCGCCATCTTGTGACTGGCATTGTACACTGGATTTTCTTACAGTTTCCAGCCTTCTACACATCTTGCCAACCGCGTTTTGTTCAAGTTCATCCAAGTCGTCAGAGAACTTTGCGGTCTTCTTTCTGCCTGCAATCTCGTTTTGTTGTGCTGATTGCGCTGGAATTAGCACTTACTTCACGAACCACGGCAACTGGATGTTATGTCTTTGGAAGGTCACGGAACATTAACCATGAGGGAGTCACTGCGCTACACTGTTTTTGATGCGAACAACCATCGATTTTCGTGAGAAGACTTCGGGTGAGAGATGGCTCACCAGCGTTTGAGACTTTCTCTTTTATTTTATGACTTGTCATTATAATGCATGTCCTATATTAGTGTGTGGGTTTACTGTCATGTTTTTGATTTTAAGATCCATAACAGTTGTAAGGCGCCCCCTTTTTTTTTCCGGTTTACAGTGCAGTGTATACCCGTTTATGGGGTGGTTATGGGGGTGTTGTACCCAGACATGGGGAGGTTGTGAGAACAGTCTGTGCTCCACTTCTATTTTTAATTCAAGTGTGTTGTGAGACAGTGAGCATTCCGTACAGCTCATAAGTGTAGTGTACCATTGGACGGTGTGTGTCCCGATTTTGTCTTCGTACGTAGAGTGTACCCATTTCTTTGGGGGTTTGTGGGGGTAGTCAATGCGTCTAATTTAGTTTTCAGTTTTCCAGGGTTTGTATCCTGTGGTGTACCCTATTTAGGGAGGTTGTAGTTTTTGTTTTCCAGGGTGAGTACTCTTTGGTGTACCCTATTTAGGGGAGGTTGTAGTTTTTGTTTTCCAGGGTGAGTACCCTGTGGTGTACCCTATTTAGGGGAGGTTGTGTTATTTTCCAGGGCTAGTACACTGCATTGTTCCCTATTTTTGGTGGAGGTTGTTTGGTCAGTTCCTAGGGTTACTACCCATGGGCATCTTTTCATGTTGACACTATGCTCCGGTCAAAGTCCACCTGCTTAGAACTCGTGGCCAAGGGTTTCATGTTCGTAGGACTTTGAGTAAGAAGCTTCTCTCTAGTATTTAGCCCTCTTCCATTACCCTTAACGGACCTTTATCCTAGTTTTCAGTGTCAGCATGCCTTCTATGCTAATCAGGGGAACTTTCGTTTCTTTCCAGAGCGTTTTTCTCTCTGTGTATTTTTTTTTGTGGAGGTTGCACTCTTCTGGTTATCTGGAGTGTATCTTACCCCTGTTGTACCTTTTATTATTGATGTTGTTTTCCTCCCAAGGGTCAGTGTCTACGCCCACCTTTGTTTACCAGGGTGCCTACCCTGTGGTGTACCCATGTATGGGGAGGTTGTGGGGGTGACCACCCTTCTTCGTTGCATTGGTTTTTCTTCATGTAAGCCATGCTTCCGTAAGGGAGGGGATGGGGCGTGTAGTAGTAATGTCATTTGCAATTTTAAGGTATTCAGTTATTTCTGCATCTTATTGCATATCTGCTCATGCTAGTGGTATTTCTGATACCTCATGTAATACACTATTAGATATGTGCATCTCATTGTTGTACTTTCATGTTAATGTTATATTTGAGGTATCTTACTTATCTTTCTCTTTATTTCTGCTGTCGTTCCCTAAGGAAGGAGGATGTGTAGTAAATTACTTCTCTACTGTTCTCCACTGAATAGCTCTGTAGAATGTACCACGACCTCATGGAATGCCTGGGTGTCTCTCTGTGCTTACAGTGTAAGTTGGTCAACTCAGGCTGCGCTGCTAGGAGCCTGCTCCTGGTGGGGCTACATATGTACTTCCTATCTTCTCCTACTCACCTATCCTAGAAGCAAGCTACAATAAAGGATTATCTACTTATACAGCTGGACTCTGTATCATTCCTTTACCACAAATACTTATTTCCTGCTAATATCTACAAAGTGAGACAAGAACATTGAGGCTTCCCATCTTAAATTGTGTGTTCTTGGGCTACATGGCTAAAAGACATTAACATTGACAAAGCCAATAGCTCTCTCGTTGCTGAGACAATTGGCTTTGATAATGCTTGTTTGTAGTTTTTCACTTTGAGCCGTGTGGAACAGCAACTGTGCTGCTGTATGACATGCTATATAACCCAAGAATCCCAGATCCATGTGTGATGTGCTGCTCCAGTCCAGGTTTTTTCTTTGAATTCTGGAACTTGTAGTCTTATTTCATTCCATTATAAAACAGGACTACAAGTCCCAGGTTTCAAAGGGAGGAAAACAGGACTGGGCTAACACAACATGCATGGACCTGAGAAACTTGGTGTAATGTTGGTGAATGAGCACTCGGAACAAGTGTTATCTTTCCGCTATGTTTATTGGCTCAACAGTGAGCAGTTACACCTAGGAGCGCCGGCCACCTCTATCTCTCCGCTCGCTGCCACGCACCCCTCTCGTCACGCTCCGCGCTTACTCCTGCGCGCGCATCCTGGCGTCAACCTCGTACCCGCGTCACGTCACGTGACGCGCTAACAACTAGACCGCTACATATCTCCCCCTTTTACCGACCCAACAATAAGTCACTTACAGTTCGCAGTCCAGTTCAAAGTCTTGGAACCTGGAAGGCCTTACTACTTGTCTTCCGCTCCTGGTCACCTTACCGCTTGACCCTCGAGCCCCTTGGCTCTGTGTTTCCTCACGTTCTGTCCCTTCGGCCATCGCTCCCCCACTGTTCCGATTACCTCCCAGCCTGTCCATCTCTGCCACTGGGGTCTCACCCCCTTGCTCTCCTCCTTGCTCCTCTCCTGTACCTGCTTCTTCCCTTTCTTCACTTCCGCTCGCCTTATTCTCTCCATCCGCGTCTCCCGTGCCTTCGCCTTCCGTCTCCCACTGTTCCCATCTCAATATTTTGTTGCACCGGGCCATGCGGTCCTGCGACCACACGTTCCCGTCGCTGAGCAGAGCCGCTCTGTCATACACTTCCTTGACCTGCATGGGCTTGCTGTACTTGCTGTCTCCTTTCCTTTGTAGGGTAGCCAACTTTACTCTCACCCATTCTCCTCTCACTAACCGAGTGTCCTTCACACTCCTCCTCTTGTTGTAGTTGTTGGTGTAGATGGCTTGAGCCCTCTCCATATTTGCTCTCACGACTGCCGGAGACCATTCACTGGTCACTACCTTCTCCTTCCAGATTCTGTTGTCGTGCGTGAAAGGTTCACGTCCTCTCAATATTTGGAACGGGCTGTACCCTGTGCTTGTGGGCGTTATCCTGTAGGCCCATACCATATTCTCCACCGCCTTCTTCCAGTCTTTGTTGCAGGTGATGGCTGCTTGAATGGCCCCCATCACCACTCTGTTAAATCGTTCCACCAGACCGTTACCTGCCGGATGGTATATGGCCGTGTGCTTTACCTCGATGCCGTTCCTCCCCATGAACTGTTTCCATTTTCCTGATGTGAATTGTGGCCCGTTGTCGCTTAAGATGGACTTGGGAATTCCCTCTCGGGTGAATGTTTCCGATAGGAACTCCAGGATGTTCTCCGTGTCCATCGTTTCGCTCACTTTTATCTCTGGCCACTTGGAATAACGGTCGATGAGGACACACACATATTTTTGTACGCTCTGGTCATCCAGCACCGGCCCTAAAATGTCTATGGACAACTCTTCCCATGGGTTGGCGGGCGTGTCGAATTTCCCCAGAGCCGGGCGTAATGGCCTCAACGTTTTGTCCGCCCCTTGGCATTGGGGGCACTCCCTGACATGTCTCTCTGCTCTCATGTCCATGCCTGGCCACCAGTAATTCTGTTTCGATCTAGCTTTGAGTTTCCCAATACCCAGGTGGCCTTCATGCAATAGGTCCAGTAGTTTGTTGATGAGATTCGTGGGGGGGATTACTCTGTCTCCCCGGTATATGAATATGCCCTCATCTCCCACGGTCAATTCTTCTCTCACTTCATAAAAAGGTTTGAGGTTGGGTTTCACCTTTTTCTTGTCAGGCCACCCTTGGGTGATGTGGGCTTTTATCTCCATCAGGTCCGCATCTTCGTCATACGCGGCTGTCCACTCCTGTCTGCTGATGATCTTCTCTTGATCCTCAATGAGAGCCACCATCTCTCCTCTGTCCGCGGGGTCTTCTTCTCCCGGCTCCATGGCCGCCGCTCGGCTCAGGTAGTCTGCCACTCGGTTCTTGTTTCCCGGGATGTACTCTACATCATATCTGTAGTCCAACAATTTTAGGGACATTTTCGATATCCTGGGTGTGGCGCTGGCGTGTCCACACGACGTCAGAACCTTCACTAACGGCTTGTGGTCCGTTTTGAGCAGGAATCGGGTACCCCATAGGAATTGCCGGAATCTCGTCATGGCCCACACTACCGCTAACATCTCCTTCTCAATGACGCTGTACTTGCCTTCTGTCTCCGTCAGTGCTCTGGAGGCGAAGCTTATCGTCTCCACTTCTCCACTTCCTCGGTCTTGCATGAGTACAGCGCCCAACCCCTTGTCGCTGGCGTCCGTGATGAGTATGGTGGCGCCTTGCGGGTCGTAACCCTTGAGAGGCATCGCTTCTAGGATCCCTTTTTTGATGACTTCAAATTCCGCCTGGGCTTCCGGTGTCCATTGGAACACCGTGCTTTCTCTGGTTAGCCTCCTCAAGTTATAGGTCTTGGATGCGAATTGTACCACGAATTTACTGTAGTACTCCGCCATCCCCAGGAAGGACCTGACCTCCTCCTTGTTCTTGGGGGCCGGAGCTTCAACGATGGCCTTCACGTTTTCCATCTTGGGGGTGACCCCTTGTTGCCCTATTTCGTGGCCTAAATAGGTCACCGATTGCATTCCCAACCGGCATTTCGACCATTCCGCCGTGAGACCTTTAGCTTCCAGCGTCCGTAACACCTTTTCCAGAGTCCGGTCATGGTCCCTCCTATCTCTGCCCATCACCAGTATATCGTCCTGGAAGTACTGCACGTCCTTGCAGTCTCTGAACAGCTGGTGCATCATCTTCTGGAAAACGGCCGCCGCCGAGGCCAGCCCGAACGGCATGCGACAGAATCTGTAGCACCCAAACGGGGTAATGAACGATGTGAGACTTTTGCTGTCCGGGTGTAGGGCTACCTGGTGGTAAGCCGATGTAAGGTCGATGGTGGAGTACCACTGGACTCCTCTGGTTCGTGCCAGCATCTCCTCTATCTTGGGAAGGGGAAATTTCTCCACCACTATGTTCTTATTGAGTTCTCTCAAGTCTACGCAAAGCCTGACCTTCCCGTTGGGTTTCATCACGACCACCAAAGGCGCCAACCATTCGGCACAGGTTATGGGTTCTATGATGCCCTTCTTCTCCAGGTCTTGGAGTTCCGTCTGGACAGCTTCCCTTACTGCAATGGGCACATTCCTTACTTTGTGTGCTACTGGTGTGGCTCCTTCCTTCAGCACTATTTTGTGTTGAAATTTCTCCATTTTTCCTACTGCACCCCCAAACACTCTCGGGTAGTTCTCCTTCCATCTGTCTGTGTCCAGCCATTCCACCTGGTCTGTGAGCAGGATCTGTTCCTTCCCCCCTGGGTCGAGTTTTATGCCCAGGTCGCCCTGGTCCAACCATCCCAGGACGGAGGGTCCTTTCTCGGCCACGTACAGCTTGCACCACGCCGTACGGCCTCTGAATTCGAACAACAGGCGTCGGTACCCTAGCATGGGGATGCGATCACCATTGTATGTTACCGGTCGTATGTCTAGTTTCTCCAGCCTAGGGCCCAACTTGGGTTGGAATTGTTCTACCCACACTGCACGCTGTACGATGGTGAATGGGGATCCGGTGTCTGCCACAACCGCGATGGTTATGCCGCCCACGGACATTTCCAGGACCGGTTTGGTTGATCTCTTGGCATCCACGCTCAGTACCTGATCATATATGCACAGTACGGTGACCACCTCCTCCTCCGTGGCGTCTTCCGGGTCTTCCGCGCTTTGGTCCATGTATTTCACCACTCCTTTCTGTTGTTTCTTCCGACACACCTTCTCGTAGTGGCCCATGATACCGCAGTGCATGCATTTGGCTCTGAAGGCCGGGCAACGTCTGTCGTGGGCTTCGTGGGACCAGCTTCCACACCTGTAGCACGTTTTCTTGCTCTCACCGTCCGCTTGTTTCCCTTGCCATCTGCTGGTTCCTTTGGTTGTGGGAGGCTTGGGTTTCTGGTCCCTGCGGTGATCACCCTCCTGTATCCTGTTCACCATGGTTGGGGCGCCTGTGTCTTTTCTGGTAGCCTCGGCGCACCTCTTCGAGAGTTCCGCCCTCTTCACAATAACCATTACTTCCTTGAGTGTGGTGTCCCCACTCGCCCACAGCTTGTCCTGCACGTTTGTACTGGTGGTGTGCATGATCACTTGATCTTTTATAAATTCGTCTTCCCACAGTGCGTACCTGCACGGGGCTGCTAGCTTCCTCAGTGCTGCTACGTATTCTTCGATGGATTCTCCCACCTTTTGTTTCCTTTGCTGGAAATTATATCTGTCTACCGAAACACAGACGGTGGGGCGGTATCGCTCATCCAGGTCCTCCACCGCGTGCGCATACACGTCATCGTCTGTGTCTTCTCTCTTCGTGGGCACTAGGCTCTTGTATATTCTCAGACCTTCAGGCCCTAGATTTAGTAGCAGGATGCGTTTTTTCCTCTGGGGTGTGAATTTCTCTTCGTTCTCGTCCTCCAAAACCCCTATGAAATTGTCTATGTATTCCTTCCAGTCCTCCCATTTCATCATTGGTTCACCGGGTTTCGTTAGGAATTGCACCGGTGCAATCGCATACCCTGCCGGGGTACTCATCTTTGCTTCCTTGGCGCTTGTTTCGACGATGACTTTACTCGGGGGGCTGCCTGGGGTGTTGTCGTTGTTTCTTGTGTGCTCGATCCTCTGGGGGCTCTTGTCACTGGGCCCCACTTCCTCCTCTTTGGTAGCCAGTGCAGCGCTTTCTGTGCTTGATTACGTGCGAGGGCAGCTCGTGTGCTTTTATTGGTTGAGAACGGCGTCGTCTCTGTGGCCTGTTTGTGGTTTGGTTACTGTACCGTGGCACTGCCACGCTCCTCGGGTGCTCTGTGCCTGGGGTCGTTCTCCGCAGTTGGCTGGGCCGTATCTCGTGACTTCCCCCTTCCAGGCGGCCCGTGCGGTGTTTTGTTTGGGCTTGATGGCCTGGTAGCGTGTCTTCCTTCGACTCGTGGGGCCACGTGGAGTGTAGCCTTCTACTGCGCTTCCCCCCGTCGGTCCGGTTTCCGTCCCGACCTCGTCGCCACTGTAATGTTGGTGAATGAGCACTCGGAACAAGTGTTATCTTTCCGCTATGTTTATTGGCTCAACAGTGAGCAGTTACACCTAGGAGCGCCGGCCACCTCTATCTCTCCGCTCGCTGCCACGCACCCCTCTCGTCACGCTCCGCGCTTACTCCTGCGCGCGCATCCTGGCGTCAACCTCGTACCCGCGTCACGTCACGTGACGCGCTAACAACTAGACCGCTACACTTGGCAGCTATAAATTCGCAAAAAAGAAGTTGACGAAGTCAAAACATCTCCCTCAGGCGAGACCTTATTCCGCTTAGGGTCTCATTGGCTGGGCGTTCTTTGTTGGTGAGCGCTATCAATCGAGTCATTCTGTTCTCACAGGTTGGTGCAAAATTGCTGTCATAGTTACACATTTGCGAAATCTCTCGGGTTTTGATTTTCGAAATCTGGTCACCCCACCTAATTTGTACGCTTACAATTCCTTATTTACTGGTATTTTTTTCCTGATTCATTCGTCTCCTACATATGTTCGGACTCACGTTGCAGTCAGATTAAAAAAGCAACGCACCATTCCAAAATGGCCGTCATATTGGCGTGCACTATCGCTTACTTTTATGCAGTCTAGCTGTTAGTCGATCTTGTCAATTCCTCTCTCGCGTGATTAAGGATGGGAATTTACAGAAACGGAAGTGATGCGTGCTCTCTTTTCCGGCGGCCATTGTCGGTGTGCAGCTGGGTAAGAAGTGGCTGAGGAATAGAAACTTTCACAATCGGACACCATCCTCACCCTTAGCCATGCACGAGAGGCCGTGCAATATGGGGAACGGATGAAAGGGTCATGTCCGAACTTGTGGGAGTTATAATGGGGACTAGTGCCTGGAAAAAGATTCAGCTATTCCCTTCCGGAGTTGTAACTGGCTTGCAGTCCTCCTCCGATTTTGTCGTGCATTGCCATGAGTATAATTTGCCAGTGTCATAAACGTCTCTAAGACTTAAGAGTGCAGTATTTATACGACAGTTGAACACCTTTACACCCTATCCTCAAAACTTTATCGTTGGCGTTTGCCCTTTGATGTAGCATGTGCCCTGTTTATGCTTTCCGTTATCGTTTATTTTATCTCCCGTTCTGTTGAAATTTTTGCCTCGCTTCTATCTTATATTCTGTTTTTAAGTAATATTTGGAAGGCACGAGTGGTGACGCATCTTGTCATCTAGACTAGACCCTCGGAGTATGCTTTTTCTCATAGTAGTGGTACACTTGTTTTTTGTTATCTAACGTGACTGTATATGTGAACCATCTTGCTATGCCCCCGGAGCTTTTCGTTACTGAATTAAAACGAGTGCACGTTTTCCTGGAATAACCGGACTCTAGATGTGTTTTACTGATCTTTTAACTTTGAGACCTAATGTTTTCACGTATTTCCTCTACCCCCGTGATGTTTGGTTTTACTTTAACAAGCCATTTCAAGAAAGTGTGTTTTCTGAAGACCATTTCCTAGTCCCCTCCACGTTTCTTGCACTACGTAGCTTTCTGTACTTTGTGAGGTGTGACTTGTTTTTCCGAGCCCTGCTACCTGACCCATTTCGCTGCCTATCCTATTTTCCTAATAACTACGTGCATTGGTGGATGTCTCAGGATGTGTCACCGTTGGTGCGTGTAAATGCTTCACGTGCAGGTGTGTGTGTGTGTGAAAGCAGCCTTTTGCCTCTTCGTTTGGGAAGTAGTGGTAACGATGGAGACCTTGTATGCTGTGGTATTGACAGTTTGAATGCGGTTCTCCTATTGCGTTAACAACCATCAAGGCCTGCATTTCACTAAACTGCAGATTTTTCTTTACGTAATGGTTTGACACCTGAGTTTTCTATGTTGCCAATTTTGGGTATGTGGTCTTACTGGTTTCTAAACTGGTGGTTTGCGTCTCTGTCGCTCTTTTATTTCTTTACACCACCAAGAACCTTTTTTTAACTCTACGTTTTGCAAGCTTTTAGAACAATGAATGATTTAGCGAGATAAGCATATCGAGACGCTGCATGATTCTGCCCTCCCACCAGTTGGAAAACGGCCCACCTGATTAGTTGGAGATAAATGCCTTTTTGAAATCTGTCCAAGGTCCGTTAAACCAGTCCATTAGAGATTTTTTTTAGAATCAATTGAAACGTGGCTTGTCCTTCCAGCACACTTTTGCCAAACGTTTTGTGCCGTTATTTTTACGGTGGTTTCCACTATTTCAAACCGATATTAAATGTATTAAAGCAAAATTTGATTGTTGAAAAAGTGCATGAATCACTGGAACCTGTCTGAAGTTCATGGGTTAATTCATTTTTTTGTTAGTAAGTTACCATTTTGCATTCTTATCATTTTATGCAGCCATCATGAAGTTCAGTCCCTTTGTAACCTCTGACCGCAGCAAGAACCGCAAGAGACACTTCAATGCGCCCTCCCACGTGCGCAGGAAGATAATGTCCTCTCCTCTGTCCAAGGAGTTAAGGCAAAAGTACAATGTCCGTTCCATGCCAATCCGCAAGGATGATGAGGTCCAGGTGGGTACATTACATTGCTTTATAAGCCATATGGCAAGCAGTTTTTGAATGGAGTCGTGAAGCATGTTTTTGCTTCATTTTGTCAGAATGTAAGTCTTGGGTGTAATAAGTCTCTATTGTTAACGATTTGCCACGGCTATCCTGAATAGGCTTTATTTTCACCACTCCCAGTGGTAACTATCCAAGCGAATATTAAATGGAAGCTCGCTTGTATCCATCATTATTCATTTTCCACGTTTCTGTGAATTCCATCCCCTCTATAATTTAGTGGTAATCTGTATTGTTTCCATCTTGTTTATACTTTTTTTTTTTAAATGCTGAATTTGGTTTTGATCACCAACCATAGTGCCTCAGATTCTAATGTTATTAAGAAGTGCAGTGAATCTGTCATTTGTGCTGACCTCTATTTTTGGGTTCCAGAGTAGTGTGCTACTTGCTAAGGAGTGCATCAGTGTCTTGCGAGGGATAGTAAGATATATAAATACAATTTACTGTTAAACCAAATGGCTTGACCAAATTATTGCACGTTTACCGTAACTTTCATGGAAGACATTGGACTATTGAGTGTGCATTACACGGCATATGGTTTCAGTGTGGTTGCGTGCTTCTCAAATGGGCTAAAAAATGCTGTGGTAACCAGTATTGCGGTACTTGACGATCCTAGAATGTTAAAATGGAAACATTTATTTGTAATAAAACCATCACCAAGGTGTTTTAATAGGGGCGTAAAACTTAAATCCTCTCAAATTGTTAAACATGCATTCTGATGTTTTGCAGTGGGGAAAAACATCCACTTTTGCTTTATTTATGAATGTTTCTACACATGCTGATTAAAACGTAGTATCTTGAACACATTTGCATAACGGCACGCTTGCTTACTCCTGTCCTCTGTTGGGTATAGAAGAGTGCTTCTTATTGATAAAGGGACTAAAGTTGGACAGCATTTCTGGAGGCAGCTGTTCAGACTAAACTGCTGAGCTGCCATGATCTAGTATTGTATCTGTCTGCATTGGCACTTACTTGTTAAATTCTGCCTCTGAGAGAGTCTGTGTATCCAGTAATTTGCTCCTTTATTTCTGTTGCGCCTGCACACTTTTTCTATTAGAAAATTCAGCAGACGCAATCTCTGGGAAACTTGATCAACTCGATACTAAAATACGCACCAGACACAGATTTCAACACTGAGTGAAATAAGAGTACTGTGACATTTGATATATAATCGCGTGTATGAGTGGTTAGACCTGTTAATTCAAATAAAGTATGTATGATAAAACAGTGAGCAGTGGTAGTGTTTTGGGCAGCCTGTCGTGTTCTCAACATAAACAACTCCTTAATCACTCCGTGGCATTAGGGCACTCCCACCATTAAATACTCGCCACCTGAAATGCCAAGAATGGCAAATTAACTTGGTGTATTTTTTTAAACTGCATTTTTTTTGTTCACATTTTGCTGCACGATTAATATATGTAAATATTTATGTACAGATGTTTCGTTAAAAGCATCTCTAATAGTTGTAACCTCGGGTATGGTTGGCACATATGTTTTAAGATTATTGCGTTTTGCTAGAGAAACTATACTGCAAGCTTCTCATTAGTCCTGAAAGCTGATTAAATTGTGGAAGAGCATTCTGGTGGCCTGCTAATCAGGTTTGCATCACTATCTATGATTTTTTGGGTGTTTGTTTTACAAAGCATGATCTTTGTCTTTACTGATTTGATTAATTTCCAAAGGTTAGCTAGTTTGATAATCGAAACCTTGTGTATGAAGTTTATCATTATGAAGTTATTAGTGGTGATGGCAGTCTTCCCTTAATCACAAGCCATTCTAGTGTGACTAGGGAATTCTTGTCGGGGAAGAACATTGGGGCGATAAACAGATGTGACATTCCTGTTGAAAAGTAAATGTTAAAGGGCATTTTATATAAAATTGTGACTTCAAAATGCCTTTTTTATCTTTCAGGTCGTACGGGGACACTACAAAGGTCAGCAGATTGGCAAAGTAGTTCAGGTTTACAGAAAAAAGTATGTAATCTACATTGAGCGTGTACAGCGTGAAAAGGCCAATGGAACAACTGTCCATGTTGGAATTCACCCTAGCAAGGTAGAAATGCATTCTTGCTTTTGATCTTTAAAAGTTAAAAATTATGTGCTTGAACTGATTTTTGAAAATTGCTCAGTTCAATTGACCTTGTATTGATTTTTGAACCTCTGTATGAAGTATATTCAGTCCATGTATCGTTCTACCACAATGTTTGTTTTCCCCCCTCTTATCAAATTATTACTAATCTAGTTTGGTCAGTGTGTGCTAAGTTCGTTCGGATGTCTTGGGTGCATCTTTGTGTACTCTGGCATTACAGCATGTACTTTTAGACCTTTAGGTAGGTTTATATAAAGACTTGTGTAGGTTTTACTGGGATTTTTATAATTCATATTTTAGGCATATGATTGTGCCACCTAATTACTATATCATAAAGGTCTATTTGTGCCCTGTTGCTAGACCCAATTCTGATATGAGTATCCTAAACAGAACAAACTTGAAAAGTTTTGCTAGATAATAACATGCAACTGACACCATAAGATACTGATAAATGATTTCACAAAATACTAGCCAGCTAAAACTATTGATTTGAAGTAAAAGCTTTGACCTGACGACTGTTTGAACTTTTCATTTCCATTTGATATAGTATGTTTCATTCCTCCGGCCGCATTTATGGTTGTAGTTAACAAAGTAGTGATTAGGCTACAATCGATGCTGTTCGGTTTTTTTTTTTCTTGTAGAAAGACACATTATGCAACAGGGTTGACTAACTCGCTTGCCAAGGAAAAGCACATTACCCCCTTCATTCTGTGGTGTTCAACTCTTTTGCCTAATTAATGCCTCTTGATATATGCACTAAGTGTTGAAATGCTATATAAAATAAATAGGCTGTTTAGAGACCTATAAATCTTACAAAATCTAACTCCTATCAAAATTATTTTACCCCGAACGATTACTAATCAAACATGCACTACAGTCAAACCTGCCCAGTCACCTCCCTGCCTGACGCTCCTAGACGGCTTATTTGCCAGATGGAGCTATATCTTTGACACAAACTGAAAAATAATACTCCATATCCTTTGACACTGGAGACTGGCTGGAGCTGGACGAGGAGTGGCAGAAGGCTCTTGCCTCCCTAAAGGAGGTTGCAATCTCTTCCAGATTACGCCTGGTCCAGTTAAAGATCCTCCATCGGGTATATGTTTCTGCACCAACCCTGGTTAAAATGGGGAAAGAGGGATGAGGGTAATTGTAGGTGTGGGCAGCTTGGCTCCTTTATGCATATACTGTGGGAGTGCCCACTTATTCTGTCCTACTGGTCACGAGTGCACAAATGTAGGAGTCAAGTGTTGGGGGTGGTGTTACGGCCAGAAGCTCAGATGTCTGTTGAATATATGAGAGCCCACTGACCTCAACAGTAAGGATAAAATCTGGGATGCACTGTGCCAAATGATAACCAAACGGAACATTACGCTGCTTTGGGGAGCAGGTGAACCGCCCAGGGTTGACTCCTGGAAAAAGTGTATGTTCAGGGGAAAAAACAGTATTTCCCCTGGCTATCCCAGGAAATGGTCTTCTATATGGAATGAATGGAAGATCTTTTGAAGTATGTATACATTTTCAATGCCCTGTAATGTCGACTTCTTATGGTTCAAAAAGGGGGAAAAAACAATTGATTGTGCAGTAAAATGCAGAAATACCTACACAGCAGAGTAGTTTTATAGCATGTACTAATGTTGCCCATGTTCAAAAAGGTTACATGTATGCTTAGCCATCTAGAGCTTTCTACAGAATGACTCCACAAAGAGGCGAATAATCTGAGCTAGGAGGTTTACAATATACTCCCCCTTTAAGTGGAGTAATTGTTTTAGTTTTCTTTCAGTGTATTGTGCGAACATCATAATTAATACTGTTTCCTCTAAGAAAGATGTTAATCTTCATGTTGGGTGGTGTATTCCAGCTCATACTGATTGGCAGTGTCCGGTAGGGATAATTTGAACATATTGAAAGGAATTGCAGCAATAATGAATATTGCAACATGGCTGTTAAGGATTTGTATAGCTCACTAATCACCCGGGAGGATAGTTGAAACCCTATTTTTTAAGGATGTTTCTAATATTGCAGGGCAGTAATTTGAGTTCACAGGAAAACAAATTGGCAGACTTATGTGGTGATAAATGGCTGTATTCAAAACTCGGTTGTAAAACTTTCACAACCATACCTAATCTGAGAGAGCGCAATTTGAACCAATTTGTCATAAGAATTCCTGGTTAGACAGACATTCATCAACTACAAAAGTACATCCATTAAAGTTCAGGACTAACAAAGCGCCTCAATCCTATTAGGGTTTGGAAATATTGGGCAACTATTTTGTTTCGTGCATACCCGTTCTAGATATAATCAAATTTGTTAGCTTGCTTAGTCGTATTACCTATGCAAAGGATAGGTAGTCTTGAACTACAGCAGTTATGGAAGGGGGGTGGGATTTAATATAACCTGGCCTACATTGCGCACACAATTGGATTGAACATTGGTGTAGATTTGCATCTAATTTTGCTAACGTTTGAGATACCGCACACCTTTTTCCTTTTAGTAATGTATTATTTTGTGATACTGTCTAGTTATGTTTTGGGTGGAATATGAATTCTACAAAGTATTAGGAATTTGTGTATACATTTGAGTCTAGAACTGTTAAGTTTTTAACATGGAGGTGAACATACTGGATGTTTAGACAATCCTTTGAATTGTGGTATTTGTGTACTTAATTCAGAAGTTAATATGAAATAGTTGACATGATTTCACTTTTGAATTTATCAGGCACCTTTGAACAGCTTCTCCAAGTTTAGGTAGTTTTACAATGGTGAAAAATGCTTGCCCTTTTGTAATGTAACGCAAGATGGTGGTTAATTTTTGTTGTGAGTACCTGAGATTCTTTCTTAATTCCCTGGGTGTACATTTCTTGAATAGATGTTAAGCCATTGAATCCTGAAGATGCACAAAGATTCGGATGAAATGTGGGGTTCTCTTTATGTCCACTGGGCTTGAAAATGTTGCTGAATAAAATATTTTACTTGCCGTCACCCAATTTTGCACTTGTTTTGGCTGTAATGGGAAGGAGAGGCATAACTGGAAAATGTATTTTCAGCTTTTGGCTGTTGGTCAGCAGAATTTTAAATGTGGCACATGTACACTCTTTATGGAAAAAGGTGTGCCCTGCATGCTGACCTACGTTTTAAAACAACTTTTAGTTTAAAAATACAAATCTCTGGAGGAACATCTTTCCATGAATTGCCACACAACAGTATTGTACATTAAATGTTTGGTTGTGCTTCAACATCCAGCCATTTTAAATGCTGGACTGCAGGTGCCCTAGGTTCTTTTAAACAGTCTTACCTTTTATGTCAACAGCTTCAGTGAAATGAACCTGAATTTGCGTAATTAGTTAGGCGTTTTTGTGACAAATCTGTGTTGATTACATGTTGCATTTATATAAAGTTTGTTTCCTTTTGACAGATAAATGTTGAAAACGTGGATTTTACCATCTGAACAAAATTGTTACATTAAAATATGTTACTAGTTAATTTCCACACGAGTCTACTGTACATTTGCAGTCCATTTTAGAAGTTTGAGCTAGAAATCTGCTTTCCATAATTTGGAAATTAAGATGCTGGCAGTGATGGTGTAAGCTACAGCAAAGCAGTGTTTATGCAGAAAAATCGGCACCATTTGCTCTGTTTGACGGTGTACTGCACCAGATGACTTTTCACCTAGCAGTTTTCAACTATGCTTACTCCCAAGTAGCATTGTCCAATAGAGTTAAAACAGTTACTCTTTCTTTTCCCCCCCACTATGAAATGCAATGTTTCCAGATTTGGTATTTAAGCTGGTAATTTAGAAGTGGTCCGCAGTCTGTTACTCTATTTTACGTGAAAGTGCAAAATATTAGACTGCCAGGATATTGAGCCGAAGTGGTTGTGTTCTAGAGGTTATTATGTGTGTTTTGCCTAGTCTGTTGGATTGCTACTACTTAGAACCTGTAGTATTGTCAAAGAATAGTCCACTTTAAAATAGGAAGGGTATAATGCAGGTTTGGTACAGTGAGTCCAGGGTTGTGGAATTTAACAAAATATCTACTTGTCTATGGGGCAGGCTGCTTAATAAATCTACTTGTCCTGTAACAAGATCCACTTGTACCTTTTGGTGTCCTGTAGTGTGGTGACAAATTATGGCAGAAATCTCATTCTAAAATAGGTCCTCTGATTATGCCAGGGCTCATACCATAGTAGTGTTTAAATACTCGCAATCCCCTTATGTTGCCACATTTCTGCAGATTACATACTAGGGCTGAAGGTAGTTGTAAGCGATAGTTCCAGGGTTAGAATGCCCTTTTGGGTCTGTGCAAACCTACTAACTTGCATGTGTTAAGGGTTTCCGACAACTTTTCTCTAATCTTTTCCCATACTGAGATCTTGAAAAATGACTCCTGACAATGGCAGATGTAAACCTTCTTCCAGAGTTGGGGGCAAAAAACAGGTTGGAGAGAAAAGTGAACTTGCAAACACTCAGATTTTCGCATGAGCAAATCTCAGGCATATTTGTTCATTCTAAAGTGCAGTTCACAAATATTTTCTAGAAGTACTATTTCTTGTCCTACTTCTGTAAATTCTTGAATTCACAAAAGCCATATAACTGCACTTAATGCAAGGACATATACCATGGGTGCACTTTTGAGACTTTCGTTAATAATTGGGCCCCTAATTTGGTCTGGCATGGACCATGACCTTTTGCGTTTATTAAAATTCTGTCTGTCAGCTGGCTTCACTGTGAGTGGATGCAAAAACAGTTGGACAGAATGCAGAACAATGTCATACATTCACCCCAATACAGAGATCTGGGCCTAAATCCATAGTTTTTTTTTTTTTTGTGCTCACCATGCCATTCCAGTTTGAACCCAGCCATATGCAAATCAGTCTGGACTCTGTGCCTCATGGGAACAGTCCAGCCCAAACTGCCAAGCCAGGTCCTCCCTGGACTGGAAACAAGCATCCTAGGACCGGTTTTGGGGTTTCACCCCTCTTCAGCCAGGATAGCTTGATTCCAGTGGCATGGAGAGCACGGGACCCACGTCTGAGCATACCCGTCCCACTCGGGGTGCCAAATGCAAAAACAGTTGAAGCACCGAATGCAGAACAATGTCATACATTCACCCCAGTACAGAGATCTGGGCCTAAATTCATTTTTTTTTTTTTTGCTCACCTGAAGGGGGGGGGGGGGGGGTGAAACCCCGAAACCGGTCCTAGGATGTGCGCGCCTCGCTCTCCCTCTCCAGTGCAGCATGCCTCACCCCTCCTCGACCACAGAGCGCATCCCCGTGATCGCTTTCGTGGCCGCGGTGTTTAGCTGTCTTGCTCGTGCACTTCTCTCCCCTGCGTTTTTCGCTCACCCGTATGCTTCTCCCCATTGCCTCCGCTTCTCCCGCGATCCCCATGTTGCTTTCAGGTCCCTCCCGCCCTCTACCCTCCTTGTTATTTCTAAGCGCGAGGATGTCTTTCTGGTAAATCTATCTTTGTCCGAGCCAGGATACAGAGGGACATTTCTCGTGCTGTAATGATCCCACTTCAAAGCGCATGTTTCAAAGGGGAGCAGAGACTGGATGTAGGTGGGACAATGACGAGCGGGCCTGTCTTCTTAAAGGGGCTGAATTGTTCATCCAGAAAAACTGCTGAGGACTTCTTTCTAGAATATTGCACATAGCGCTGCACTCTGCCAGTGGCGTAGCAAGGGTGCTATGCACCTTAATGCAAGAAAGGAACACGGGCATTTGGACCATGGCGTGATATGAAAAGATAGACATAATTGAGGTGCAATAAGCGCATAAAATCCGTGGACCCTGGTGCCACTGCACCGGCTGCACTGTTAGGCTCGAGTCTCCAAGTAATTCTGTTTGTCTTTTCCTCTTTCCTATCCTCAGTCCTCTCGCATTCTTTTCACCCTTTCAACTGCCTATGCATTCCCGTCTCTTTTTCTCCTGTTTCTCATTTATCCTGATCTCCTACTCTAACTTTCTCTTTCCTCGCTCCCCTTAAATCCATTATTTTATATTTCCTTTTACTCTCCACCCTAAGCCGGCTCCATTCTGTCTTCAACGTGCATCCAACCCTTCTCTGCCCCAACATTCTCTTAATCTACCTGTTCTCCTTCACTTGTTGTCGTATCTGTACATTTTTATCTATCTTGTATTTGCTTCACTCTCCACTTTCCATCTCCATCCTCTTGTTCTCTCTCTGACCTCATTGTTTGTGGGCCTATTCTCTTCCTTCTTTTTGCTCACCCTTTTGTCCTCCCTTTCTGTCACTTTTTCCCCTCCATTCTTTCTTTCACCACTTCCTTTTCTTTAATTTTTTTCCTACTCTTTCGCACGGTCCGTTTCTTGATTTTCCTCTGTTCTTCCTAACCATTTCACTCTTTCACCCCTCTCTCCATGCCCCAAGTCTGAATATAGTGCAGGTTAAGGTTTTGTCATTCAGAGCAAGTGACCTGTAGTTTCTGCAACAAGTACAGGCTAGGCAGCTTCACTCCCCCCGGATCCCCCTACCTTCAGGCCCTGGTTTCACTGCACCCTCCGCACCACAGATAGCTACACCCTTGTCCTTTGTGTCAACAGTAGCACCAAGGAAATTTGGCTCTGTAGCAACCAGTGCAGGATAGGCAGTCCTCCAGCGCCACCTCCAAGCCCTGTACCGCCGATACTACACCCATGTCCTCTGTCATCAGTACTAGTGAAATTTGGCTCTGTATATTTTGTGCTACAACTAGTTTCAGCTCGTGTGAGCTTTGTAACAGGTGTATTTTCAATACACTGCGTGGGTTGTACAATCGAGGTCAGGCTTCCTCTGGAGGGGTGTGCTTTGCATCTTCATAGGACAAATTCCGAAACCAATGTGCCTAAGAGACCTCTGGGCAGCAGTTTTCCAAAGCGAGGGCTATCAAGCCTTGTGTTTTACATGCAGGTCTGTAGGTCTTAGTACATATTCCAATTCGTCATGAGCCATAGAGGATGCCTGGTCGCCTCCTGTAGTTGTGTGAATTAAAGTAATCCAGTTCAATACTTAGTATATTCTTAGAACACACGTAACTTTAAATGCACGGTAGCTTTCAAAGTTTGAGGTACAAACGGGGCATCGCAGCAGCTCTTCTTGCTACTCCTGGTGCTGCAAGGGCCTGAGAGAACACACATCGACTTCTGCTATGTGGCAGTGGTTCCCAATTGAACACACTACAGTTGAAGCATCCTTAACCCCTTCCCAGAGGAGAGTCCTGAATCAGCCCTAGCCCTGACAACCCCCCCCCCCACCTCATTAACAAAGCCAACCCCCCCCCCCCCCCCTCCCTCCCAAACCAACCCAAACCAGAGCTCGAGGCCCTCCATGCATGATGAGAGAGAATGTAATCGAAACAAGCTTTGGCAAATTATGAATGTTGACATTCAGTTCATTTCCAGTAGGCACAGTGAGAGGCTTTATTCCATGTATGAGACTTTATGCTCCGAAGGAAAGTTGTGGCATTTACACAGGCTCACATAGATCTTTTAATTTGAGTAGACCAGTGAATGGTTAGACTTTCTCACTGTGTCCTGTTTAGTACTGTAGAAATGCAGGGCTTCAAGTTGATCATTTGGGCTGCATACATGAATTAATTGTGTGGATTGCATAGTTTATTTCTGAACCGAGTTATTGATTTGTGAGAATGTTTAATGAACATATTGATAGTCTAACTTGTATTGTTTGTACAGACAAACTCAAAA
Organism: Triturus cristatus; assembly: GCF_964204655.1. Classification (NCBI taxonomy): domain Eukaryota; kingdom Metazoa; phylum Chordata; class Amphibia; order Caudata; family Salamandridae; genus Triturus; species Triturus cristatus. The sequence continues at coordinate 1,022,108,765 of NC_140590.1, forward strand.
GTACAGGATTTTCTCATAGTAGCCGTTTATAATTTTAAGATTGAAAGATTTCACTGATTAATCTATGGTTTTTGGTATAACCCCAAATTCCAGCTTTTCCCCAATCTTTGTCTAACTGTCCTGAATAGAAATGATTGTGTATTGATCTGTTAACTCTCTTCCCTCATAGGTGGTGATCACCAGACTCAAGTTGGACAAAGATCGCAAAAAGATCTTGGAACGCAAATCCAAATCTCGCCAAGTTGGCAAGGAGAAGGGCAAATATAAGGAGGAAACCATTGAAAAAATGCAAGAGTAAAATCGTCTGCTGTATAGATTCAATAAAAAAACTGTCAAATCTGATGATCTTCGTAGTCCTGGGTGTTTAGTGAGCACAAGCCATAGGCTGTCCAATAAATACATCCTGACAACTGGTGTGCAGTGGTACAGCAAAAAAAAGCAGTTGCTCATGCCAGGAGACCTTACAAAAAACAATTCTCAAATGTTAGCCGATTTTCTTTCAGTAATAATCTTTGGATCCATTGATGTTCCGGGATGTTTCTGGTGGTAGAATTGATGTTGTAGTACAGTTTGTAAAGAGGTGGCTTTCACTTTCCTGAGGCTTTCTGGTGCCATTCATTTAGTCTCCGTAAGGGTCCTTCATGTCGGTCTTTATCTTCAGAGTCTAGCCTATTGTTACTATGCCTTCAGCCCATGTGGCTGGTTCCCATTGCATTGTTGCACTGGGGCCAACCGAGTTTAAAAAGGTTGTTCATTTCACTGGTAAGTAAATGTGCAGTTGCTCACTCCCTGTAGTTGATTTCCGATTACATTTCTACAGTTTCCCTCTCTTAATTTTCCCCACATTTTTTGTTTCTAAACCATGATCCTTGTTGTTTTGTCAGCTAATGAAATGACTTTCCCTCAAGTAAATTACAATTGCACTTACAAAGTATTATACATGTTCAAACTATGACCAGCTGTCGCTACTTCATAATTTGCTGGTCAGACTGAGCTTTGCAAACTGGTTACATAAGTAGGTTCCAAGCTCCAAATCATGAGTTGATGGTGTTTGTTGGTTAGTGTTCAGTCTCCAGTCAAATTAATTCATGGTCCTAAAGTTTTGGTAGTTTTGCCACTAAGATTAGCCTCACTTACGAATCACTTGTCTGTAAGGGGGTATGTTTTCTATGTGCTGTTTAGTAGTAAACACTCTGATCCATTTCCTCCGAATGCATGCCAGTCCACTCGTCCAAGTTGGCCAGCTGCCATCCAAGTTTTTCTGAAGACATCCTGCCTTTCTATTACTCTTTTTTTAGAGCACCATCCATGGCACTACTGAACTATGGAGCCAACCAATCTCGACATGCATATATCTCCACAGTATTATTTGCAATTCTAATACCAGAATTGTTTTGTGCTCTATGTTGGGGGGTTATAGAGCAAAAAACAATTTCAACACCACTAGACCACTCTCTCAACTTGGGGAAACTCTGATTTAGAAATCATGCATTGGTCTTTTTACTGAGATTTATTAATGAACAAGCTAACGGATGCCCATTAATTTGTTCCAATAGAATCATGATTGTTGTGACCCATCTATGCTACTCAGTCGGGTTGCTCCACCATTTCTTTTGCAAGGCGTGCTGGTGTTTCAGTGTACCCCATCCCATACAAAAGTCCCAAATTGACACATTGTAATTGCCAGCTATGAGAATTACTGAAACAATTGTTAAAGAACAATGAAGCAATAACAAAGTAATTCGAATACTGCTCAAATTATTCTTGTACAGCAGAAGAGTTTGACAAATTAGTCAACCATATTTCCCATCTCTAAGACATTATAGAATTATTATCACAAACTAGTTAAGAGCTGTGTTCTAGGAATATAGGCAAATGCCCAGTGTATGCTTCCCCTTTTCATCTGTAGAACAATTTAAATTTCAGTCCATTGTTCCTTCCCGACTAATTACCAATGCCAGTCACGCTCGGCCTACCACTCTCAGCTTCGTAACTGTTCCAGCAGATAATTTTCGTGCATTAACCTCTGTGCCCGCCTGCCTCTCCCATTTGACCTCCAAAGCGTTATTAGTGATTCATGTACCTCTTTCACTTCTTTCTGTGTTGTGTTGCAGATATGCAGGTTCACCCTGCAAGTCCCACGGTGCGCCACGGGCATGAGTCCAGGTGGCTAACACATCTGCCTGAAAGTCCCTTATGAAAACGCTGGCTGTTGCCCAAACCTTGTGCAGTATTGACAAATTATTTTCAAAAACACAAAAAAACTTGAGGGCAGTTGATTGCAGCCACCAAAACCGAATGCAGATGCCAATTTTGGGTACCAATTACCCCGGTACAGAGCCCTACCAGTGGATCCGGTCACTTAAACTTGAAGTATAACACCTCTTGGAAGGGTACCCCAGTCCATCTTGGCAGATATTGGCTGTGCACTGGAGTGGTAAATAATTGGCACTGTCCGCGTTTCTGGTGCATTTAATAAAACAGTCTGCCTTTGTGTCACTCAAGGATCCCTGTAGATGTCATGCAAATAGATCCTGATACATGAAGATCTTTCTTATGCACTGTTAGACCTTGCACCTTGGCGTGGGTCTCCCTTCCGTTTTTGCGGTTGCCTCGTGTGTTTTTGCTGGTGTTAGTTGCTCAGGGCACTGTGCCACTGCTGTCCAGTGCCACAGTGAAAGTGCTCTATTGTAAATTGATGTATGAATTTGTGATTCCATGATTGGTTGATTTGGTTTACCTGTCAGACCCTAGTGGAGTGCCCAGGGTTTGTAAATCCAAATATGCTGGTGGGCTTGCAGCACTGATTGTGCTACCTACAAAATCAGCCTGTAAAAGTGTCTCTAAGGTCTGCCATTGCAGAGCCTGCTTGCAGTCTGGTACTGTAATGCTGACTGGGCAAGTCCACCCACTTGCCAGTCCCTAAACCTTCTCTTTTCTTCATATAAGACACCCCTATGGTAGGCCCATGGGCAGGGTGCATTGTAAGGATAAGGTAGGATATGCCCTGGTGTGTGTGGCATGTTCTAATAGTGAATTACAGCTAATTTCGTCTTTCGCTATTGCAAGGCTACCTGTTTTCCCTAGGCCAGAATGGGCAGTTTGATTATTACATCTTATAATCCTGACTCTGGGAACATGGTAGAGATTCGAATTTAGTATGCCTGAACTCAGAATGATAAAATACATCTTTTAGTGAAGTTGGTTTTAACATTCTGTGTTTGAAAATGCCACTTTTAGAAAGTTATTTTCTTGTCTAACCATTCAAACCTGCCTCTGCTAGACTGTGTATTCCTTGTCTGGAGTTTGAGTGACAGGGCTGGGAAATTCCATTAAGCAGGGTGAGGTGGCCCAGTGGTGAATAGAGAGATCTGCATCTAGATGGGAGGGAGGAGTTGCACCTGGGACTTGAGTAGGGCTGTGCCTTTCCTCCACAATGATGGCTCCACCTCCTGTGGTGCGTCTGATGTCTCTGCCCTGCACTCTGACAGGAGGAGTCAGGTAAACAAAGTGCTCCAGGAGTGACCAGAACCAGTTTGAACAAGGCAAAGGCCCCTCTGCCCTCAGAGGACAAAGGATTTTGGGGTGTAAGTATTGGGACCCTGATCTCAAGAATTTAGATCACTTTGGGGAAACTAGAAGAAAACTCTGCTGAACAGAGGAACCAAGAAGAAGCTGAGGAGAAACTATCCCTGAAACGGGGATTGGCCTGCAGTGGTTGCATTACTGCCAAAGGGAGGAAAAAGGAACTGTGTGTGTACTTTTGCTCAACTTGTGGAGAAACTCCAAGGACTTGGAAAAGAGCTTGCCTCCTGCTGAAGTCTCAGGAACAACAGACGTCAACCCCCAGCTTCCCCAGAGTTCCTTGGAAGTGCCTGCTGCTATTTTGGGGCCTTCTGAGGGACTGCGTATCGCAAGGAGCTGGAAGCGTGATTTAAGAAGCGTGCCGCTGTTCGAGCTGTTGCATCGCGTAAAGGGTGTTGCCGCTGAAGTTGTCGCATTGAGCGGAAGCGTCTCGCATCTTCGAAGAAGTCTTGCAACGCCGAAGACACATGTCTCCATCACAGCCATCGTAGCGGACGCATTGCACTGCATCAAGGAAAGCACCTCGCATCCACATCGAAGCGTGCCGCCGTCTGAGCTGTTGTCGTCGCATCGCATAAAGGGTGTCGCCGCTGCAGCTGACTCATCGAATCGAGCCATCTCGCAACATGGGAGAAGCGTGCCGCATCTGGAAGATCTTCACGTCATTATTTCTTTGTACCAAACTTTCATCGCAGAAACATCGTTGCAACACTTTCATTGCCCTGCGTGTCGCATCTACAGGTACATTGACTTAGTGTCGAATTAAAGAGAACTAAGCTAAATTCTACCATCTTAAAGTAACAGTATTGTGGATTTTTGTCATTTATGGTCTTGTGGTAAATCTATATAATGAATATTTATTTTTGATTATAAAACCTATGTGGTGTCCATCTGTAGTGTTGTCACTTGATTACTGTGTGTGTTCATAAATGCTTTACACACTGCCCCTGAGATAAGCCTGTCTGCTCGTGCCAAGCTACCAAGGGGGTGAGCAGGGGTTATTTTAGGAATGTACCCCTTCGCCCTGACTAGAGGCGGGGGTCCCTATTTGTCACAGGTACCTACCTATGCCAACTAGAGACCCCCAAGTCTAACATGCACTATATCCAGATATGAAACTTTGGGAATTATCTAACATCCTCAAGGAATGTATCAAGCAACCAGTTTACGAGAGGAGTTCTTTCTCAAACCCAACAGCAATGTTTTGGTAGCTTATAAGGGAAGTTACTTGCTAAGGTTCTTTGCTTGCATTTCTACGGTAAGTGGCTTGTAACATTTAGTTGGATACGGTTTAGTAAAATTGGCTCCACAGAAGATAATGTGGTGGCACTTCGCTGCTGGTAAACAGTCAGGCCGAATAAACCATTCTCAGGTGTTCACATGGTAAATTATAGATTATAGCGCAGCTTTTGACAGTGTACTAGGTTGACTTGTCAAAGTTAAAATCCTGATGCACTTACTGTACCTTTATAGGGAATTTAATTCTTAGATGTGGTTCTGATAAAGTCAGCAAGATTTTACAGATAATGTTCTGGACCCAATTGGGCAGCCCGAGTTACACCTTCAGTCATTTAATGATTATTTAGGTCACCTTGTCAAAAATCGAAGCAGGGAATTTAGTGGCATACCAGAATAAGTACCTGGCAGATTGTTTTAGAAAATCAGTAGGATTTGAATGAAGGTGGTTATTAACTAGTTGGGAGTTCCTAAATCATGATTTTTTTTTTTTATTGGCAATGCCAGGGATTTACAGTTTACTGCGCTGGGGTAAGTTCCTCGTAATGACAAAACCTAAGATACATTTTACTTGAAACTTGGTGAAGCTATTGATACCGGACTTTTTTCATACGCAAGATACTTAAACTGAATTCTGTAAAATGGATGCCTACTCTTTATCTGATTACCTAAATGCCGACTTGAAAAAGAGCGTTAAACAATTCCCAAATGTTTCACTTCCTATATATCTGGTTCAGCAATCTGAAGGCACGTAAAAGCGGCATTGTGAATTAAAACTGGTGTTGTCGCTTCTATGGAAAGCATCTAGGGACTTCCAACTACTGTATACGCATCGTGTCTGCTAAACTGACCTTTTAATTGTAAATCGTCAGACTTTTCTGAGAAGCAGACTAGAGAACAAGTGAAACGTCGTACAGTAAAATATTTTTCTCTGCAACTAGCTGTCTTTGGTCAGTAAATCTTAACATTTGAGCAACGGTTTAGGATGTTCCTCTTCCAGATGCCTCGGTTTTATTTTAGTCATTTGTCCTCTGGCAGTGTATGTCAGTCATGCAAAATCCACAGCTTCCACCAGATCTAGACCTATTAGTTTTGAAACTTGGGTTCCGTCTGGACGAAAGCGTCGCAGTACAATATTTCACCGCTTGGGTGCTATTGATGTATCGCCATAAAGGTCACTTGCTATCAGGGCTACTGAATGGTATGTCACTGCATCTTGCACCAGTGCAAAAGCTGTCTTGTGCAGCTCGGGATCTACTCACGTCCCCAACCTTTCCCTCCACATCCTAGTCATCTCTGTATGTTCAGTGCAGGTGACCCTAGTCTTTGTCTCCAGGGGCGCTATTTGGTTTGCCCATAATCTGACACCTTAGTGCTCTTCTCCCCCCCCCCCCCCCCCCCCCCAACGAGGTATAAAGCCCATACACAGCAGGGATTTTACATAGGCACCAAAAAAAGAGTAGGGGTGTCACACTTGCCATTGGACCACAATGCCCGCTCCTGATAAGGGTTTCTACAGTCTTTCTTGTGCCCAGAGACAGATTGGGAGGTTTAACCACCCACCATGGGGGCGCCAAAAAGGCAATTAGCCTACCTCAGAAGGGTCAATAGTCTTTCTAGGTAGATATGTTTGCCCATATCTGCCCCATGACGCTATAAAGCCCACGAGACACTGGATTGCATGTTTGTGCAGTCCGTCAAGTGTATTGTGGCGTGGATTTTGCTGCACACAAGTACATTTTGTGCACACAATTTAAAGTTTTTTTTTTTTGCTTGCAGAACTTGGTTCTACAATCTGAATAAAATAATATTCAGCAGCACGATGCAAGATTTTCCCAGAGAATATTGCCTTTTAAAAGATGCATATGAAATGTAACTGGGAAGGTTTTTGTTATGTATCCCTTGCTCAGTTTTGGCCACCAAGATTTTGAAACGAGCAACCTGCCTTTCTTAGTACGGAGAATTACTGAAACCTCCATCCTATATTGCATTTGATTAAATGTAAAAAAAGAAAAAAAAAACACTGGCAGGACACTATTGTCCTCAACCTACTGACTCCCACCACTGGTTGTATGCACTGGTCAACTACCCCTACGTACTCGGGAAAGCCCAGGAACTACTCTCTCTGGAAATCCTCGGGTACATAGGTTAGGCACACTGCTGAAATTTCACTTCCAATTCATGTGAAAGTGATGCAGTGAGCACACCACAGATTGGGGGGTGGTATCTTGTGAAAGGATCTAATGTGCTCGACAGGAGGATGAGTAAGTATGGGGAGGAATGTGCATGTGGGGAGGATGTGCAACTATGTGTCGAGAAATGCAGACAGGCAAAGGAAATGCAGGTAAACAAAGAGGTTAGCAGCACCCAACAGAACTAGAGAAACTGCATGGTGATTAGAACCTTAAGAGAACACTGAGACCCGTCCTGGACTTCTGGGACAGCAGCTTTTTACTCAAAAAGGAAAGGTTTGAGATGCTAGTCTTAGCTCAAGTTCTACAGGATGTTCAAGCTTGAAGACTGGATGGTGTCACCCGAGTTTCAGGATGCATATTTCCAGATTTTGATCATGCAGTCACACCTGAAGTACTGGTGATTTATGGTAGCTTCTACACACTAATGGGTCGCTGTACTCTTTGGGTTAACATCGGCACCTCAAGTTCTCACAAAGTGGATGGCAGTAGCTGTGGCCCATCTCAGATGGTCGGGCTTCCCTTTTTTTTTTCCCCAGATTTTTCCTCCAGCGCTTGTGCACTGTCAGCCAAAGCTATTGTATATTTATGTTTTTTGTTGCATAACATGCTTCACCCCGTCCCTACAGTCACATACCCTACAGTGGGGCATGATAGACTAGCGATCACCTTGCTCCCCTCCCATATACAGGCACACGGCGAAGCCCCAGATAAAGTTGCATAGCTCGTTTCTAGCGACTAGGGAGGGATTACATTTGCTTGTCTCCTCTCCAATTAAGAAAACATGATGCAGCTTAAATTTCTTTCACCCAATGTCAAAGGTCTGAACGCTCCCAATAGGAGGAGACCGATTTAGTGCTGTCTTTTGATGCAGGATCCAATGTTATTTTCCCTCAGGAAATCCACCTACTGCGCTCACACGAGTCGCATGGTACATCCTAAATACCCTATTCAATACTGGGCTTCCTCTATCCAAAACTGCTGGGGTAGCTATCCTCATCAAAGTGGGCCTCTGCCTACTAGAAGTCCAATTGCCACGGGACAGGCAGCCAATGTTTAAAATTCTAATCCCTAATTAATGGCCAACCCATAACATTGATCAATGTACACTAACCCCCCCCCCATCTCCCCCCCCCCCCAGCCAATCCCAGGATTAATATCTCTGGACTTTCCTTAACAATCTTGCCTCACAAGAGGCTGGTCAGGTGCTCCATGGGGGGGGGGAGATTTTAACTTGGTGTGTAACCTCCTTCCAGGGCACAGGGGCCATGACTGCAAAGCTCAAGAGAGAGATCAGACATGGGCCTGATCAGACGCCTGATGCTATAGGATCCCAGACGCACAGGACTTAAACTTTTTCTCCCATGTCCACCGCTCGTAACCATGCATGGATTTATGTTTTTTGTCTCAGTCACTAATCTGGACACTGGAATCGGCGAGTATCTCTGACCATGAACATATTGAGATCTCCCTGTGAGGCATTGGGATGTCTGCTCACTTCTCGATGGTGGCTTCCCCCGCACATATTGCATGACCAGGTCAATGTGGCAGAAATACGGCAGCCAATCCAAGCCGATTTCGAAACTAACACCTCACCGTACATCACATCTTGTGGGATGCCTTCAATGCGACCATTCATGGCACAATTGCCCTGTCACGCGATGCCGTGTTGGCTAGGGATATAAAGGCCTTGGAACGGATAGACCATACGATGTCCTCACACCAACATCAAACTCTTGGCCTCCCTTCGTGGCCAGCTGAGGGCACTGCGGGTCAAGAAAGCAGAGCGCTTGCTACTTGCCTTAAAGCAAAAATATGAAGGGGTGATAAAGTTCGCTCCCTGCTAGCCCGCCAACTCCATGCGGGCCCAAATTTCCAAGGTTAAAGCTGAAGATGGTTCGTGGGCTATCTCTGAACCTGACAAACAGCAGACCTTTCAGGATTTTTTTTCACTGCCCGATATGGACAGGGTGAAACTTGCCAGGAGGAAATCTGGCCCATTCTTGCCTCCTGCGCATGACAGCCCCTTGACCCTTCTCATGCTGACCTCCTCGAGGCTCCATTCACACTAGACTATCTTTGAAAAGCTTGTCGGTGGGCAAGACTCTGGGCCTGATATATTCACAGTTCCCTTCTTCCGCCTGTTTCTCTCACATTAAAGACCACCTTCTCAAGCTTTTAAATTCTTTCACTGATATTACTAACCTAACCCCTACAATGACTCGGTCAGAGGTAGTTCTCATACTTGAGCCAGGAAAGAACCCAACATCATGAGCATCCTACCGCCCCATCTCTCTCCTTAATATAGATGCAAAGATGTATACTAAACTTTTAGCAAACCGACTAGAGCCCTACCTTCCTGGCTTGATAAAGCCTGACGAAGTGGGATTCATACGTCACCGCCAAGGGGCAGACAACATCAGACGCTTAGCCCACCTGGTGGAAAAGGTTCAGCTGCAACATATCCCAGCATGTCTCCTCTTGTTGGACGCTGAGAAAGCATTTAATAGTGGATTGGGCTTCTCTAAGGGCAGTCTTGCAGAAGATTGGTCTCTGGCTGACCATGGTATCCCGGATTATGGCATCTTACATATTCCCCTCGCCCCAAATTAGGATCAGTGGGACCCTTGCCCCCCCAGTATGTATTTGTAGGGTCACCTGGCAGGGATGCCTGCTATCCCCCTTACTTCTGGGGGCTCACTTGTCTTAACATCCATGTTTACTATTGGACGGCACACCTGTGCTATATCGGAGTGTGTGGTGAGCGAGAAACATTGGTTTCACATGGATAGGGCGATAGCGTGCAGACCCCTGTAGGGCTTAGCATGGTTGCCAAAGCGCTTACGACCACGTAGTGCATACATGGCCACCCCCATGAGAACTCTTCTGGACATGTGTGATAAATTGGCAGAAAGTAGGGGCCTCCACTCCTTTCTCTCCCCGGCCCCCCTCCCCCCTGCTAATACCCTATTGGCCTGGAACCCCAGCTTCACCCTGGCCTTACAACCCAACTCTTCTCCAGCTTGGGCAGTGGGGGAATGCCGCACGATGGGTGACCTCTTTGAGGGGGATACCTTTAAGTCTCTTGACCACTGCAGACAAGATTTTTATGGCAAGATTACAGTGCTACCAACTTTGACACTGGTTGCACACCTATGCTGGTATTCAAGGGGCAACGCGCCAACGCACCTACTTTGAATCATTGGTACGGGCCTTCAATGGCTTCCGTGGGCTGATCTCGTGCATGTCCTGAGTCTTGCAATACTCCAATTCACTATCCCTCCGCCCTTATTAACGGCAATGGATCTCTGATGCTTCAGGTGATATCCCCCAGAGCAATGGGAGCAACTGTGGTGGGATATCCACAAGATGTACAGAGCCTTGCTCAACGGTAGACTGTTTACAAGGTAATGAACCGCTAGTACTAAAAACCAGCCCCATTTCAAAAGATGTTCTCTACCTCCTCACCCATATGCTGAGGTTGTGACTCTGATATAGGGTATTACAGCCATATCTGGTGGTCTTACCCAATGTTAACTCCTCTTAGGAAAGAGGTGCTGAGCCACATCAAAGAGACAGTGAGATTCTCCTTCCTGAATATACCACAGGTCACAATCTTAGGGATACGACCCCAAGTTCTCAATGGCGTGACACACTGATTGGCGCCTAATCCTGCATATGTTTAGGGCAACCAAACAGGTAATCGCCCTTTACTGGAAGAAGCCTTCAAAACCCCCCTGGCGTTGTGGGTCACTCACATGTGGCACATCATGGCAATGGAACTCTTGACTAGCCGCATCAGACATACGGACGCTCACTTCACACGTTTATGGCAACCCATAATACAGCATCTATCTAAACTAGAACACTGCTTCTCCCTCCCCCACGCTTGTGTGCATTACAGCTCTTTGAAGACGCTCTGCTACCACGAGGGCAAACATCCTCTGAAAGAAGCCTTGCATGTGGCTTTCAATGAGACCCCTTGCTTGGCTGCCCTCCCCACCCCCTTACTAATCACATCTTACCTAGTTGCTGCTCAAACGCCTACAGTGCCTACCAACTATGGCCTTGCTCTAAGCAAAGACACCCCAGGGGTCCCCCCTTCCCTTTTTGCTCTTTATATCTCTTGTTTTTCTCTCTTCAGTTAATATGTTCACATGGGCACTGGCAGATGCATGCTTTTGTGGCGTACTACCCCCTGCTACCGGGGCTGACTGTCCATAAGAGATATGGTATTCTTGGGTATACCCCTAATGCATATGTATGTGGTGTTGGGCCAGGGCCACATGGGCTTTATTACCTTGCTAGTAGCGCGGTAAACAGCCTTTAGTGCGCATACCATTACTTCGCAAGCATTACTATGCTTGCGATGTTACAACGTGTAAGTACCAAGTTGTTACATCGCAAGCATTGTTATGCGCTGTCCACATCGTTGTTTGGAAAGAGCTTCCGTTTCCTAACAAAGACGTGCTGATCGGACGTCGCTGGAAGCCGGAGAAGAGCGGAACGATGGAGGAGAGAGAGGTAAGTGTAGTTTTTTTGTGTGTGTCGTGCAGGGGTAGTCCATAGGGTTGTGTTTGAGTAGAGTAGGGTCGTGCTGGGGCTTTTGGGGGTTTAGGGTAGTGATGTAGGGTAGTATTTTAGGGTAGTGTCGGGGGGTTGTGCAGGGTAGTGTTTCCGTGTAGGGGAGGGACTGGGGGCAGAGTCATGCTGAGGGTAGTGTTGTAGGGTTTAGGGTAGTGTTGTGGTGTTAGTGTAGTGTTGGGTAATGTATTAGGGTTTAGGGTAGAGTAGGGGTGTAGTGCAGGGTAGTATGTGGGTGTAGGAGCAGGACTGGGGGTCGGGGGAGGTTTTTGCAGGGGGTAGTGTTTTAGGGTCTAGTGTAGTGTTGTGCTGTTTGTGTAGTGTTGGGTAGTGTTGGGGATGTTGTGCAGGGTAGTGTTGTAGTGCAGGGAGCGGACTGGGGAAAGGGTGAGGGTCATGCAGGGGGTAGTGCAATAGGGTTTAGGGTAGTGTCGGGGGTGGTGAAGTGTAGTGTTAGTGTAGGGTCTAGGAAGGGGGAAGGTTGTGTAGGGGGTAGTGTATTAGGGTTTCGTGTAGTGATGGTTAAGTAATATATGCATGATTTTAGTGCAATCATTTTAATTAGCATAAACCATAGTACATTTATAACCATTTGTGTTATAAATGCATGCGCAGCTAAAACTTGCGAAGTAATGGTTTATGATAAGTAAAAACATTGCACTAAAATCATGCGAAGTAATGGTATACGAAGTATCAACATACATCCTAGTAGCGCATATCCACCACAGCGTCCTCTGCCCATATGGTTGATAATTGCTCTTTATGTGTCTTGTATGCATGCACGGTTTTATGAAAACAAAACAGATTTAAACAAAAACTAGCTTAGAACCTGCACCATACATTAAGTTACTTAACCTTGGGTGGCTCCCGCAGGGCTCTCATTTCCTTGCTTCTTGTTGGTCAGGGCCTCCTGCTGCTTCTGATGCAGCAGAACGTCAAATTCCCCCTTCGGCACAGACCAACTACCTCGGCATCCAATTCACTCAAATACATTCATTGGTGGGGCCCATAACACCAATATACTTACACTTGGTTGATCTGTTTTCTGAGGGAAAATACGTTTCCCAACGCTGACATGAGAGTAATAACTTTACCTTGCCCTTAAACACATTGCCCTGAGACTTCTAAGATATCCCTCTCATAAGGAGATGGATCATTTAGTTGTTATACATGGTTTTAATGAAAAATCTATACATTACTTCCTTACCACATTTCTCTTATTCAAATAATCGACACCACATTTGTCAATTAATCAAATATTCTTTATCTAAATTATTTTGCAAGAAAAATTAGAAATCATCAGCATTTCAGAGCTTCATATTTACCTATTCTGGCTAAAGTCGTCCTCTAAGTCAATCAGTCAAGAATTTATTCAGCAAAGTTAGGCCGCAATTCAGTCTTTCAAAGATTCAGGATAACAGCTGTCCTCTCCGTCAGCATACCGTCAGAAAATCGAGTTCGTCAAGAGCGGGGTCGTAGCGTATCGTCTCGTAGCGTAAGCTATCCTAATTCCCTACCTACTTTTATAATGAAAATAATATCAAAATGTATCAAGATCGGGGTATTTGAGAGTCCGGATTGGTCAATTTGGGGTTGTGAGGTGAAGTTCTCACATAGACCGCAAAATGAGGTCATCGCACTTGCTGGTTCCGTTTTTAAATCAAGCATTGTCCTATCTCTTGGATGGGTTCCGGGAGCGCCCTTGGAGGGTACATGTTCTCCCGGAGTCAGGTCCAGGCCACTGCTGCTGGCGGTGACGCCTGCGCACTTCACCCAGAACCTCGTGTTGTCAGGGCAGTCACGTTTAACGTCTCGTTCAGCCATCTGGTATAGGCCGAAATGGTCAACTTAAGCAAAGGAAACACAAAAACGTAATTAAAAGATAGAAATGACTAATAAAATGTTATCCCCTTGCTAATACCCATATGTGTGTGTATTTATCTAGCAGAAGCAACACTCAGAGCGGTTTATACTCAATTATGGGTTTATTTAGAATAGAAATGTATAGCTCAATAATCTTAGCATGCTTTTTCCGACCCATTGCTGCATGGGTTCAGATCAGTAGGCACTCCATGTTTTTGCTCTATGTAAAATGGAGAGGAGAACCTGCTGTACACTCAGCCACAAATTGATTGTCGGCTGACTGTATTGTAAAGCGTCTTGGCTGTGCCTTGCAATACTAGGAGCTGAAATATCAGGATATTTCAGAAGAGCTGTTGTGGTGTGTCTAGTTTTGCATATACGCAGATTGTATGCCCCTTCCTCACTTCAGAAGTGAGTAACAAGTTGTTTTTGAGGTTCTGGAAATGCCGCTCTGTCTTCTTGGGTCTATGTACCACTCGCTGAGCACAGGTGCATCAACCAGAGCTCATCAGCTCAGCTAAAGACTTTTACTGGAGTGTTACCATGCACTGCATTTACCATAATGCATCTGAGCAAACTGGGTGCTTGCATGTGTGGCAGTGTGCTCCCTTCCTACTTGGGTGGATACTCTATCTACTTGCAGGTTCCTCACCAACCCACCCACCTCCCCATTTGATGGATGAGTTATAGGGAAAGTTAATAAGTATGTATTTTAGTCCTGCAATTATACGTTGTCAATCTGCCATCTTGCCTCAAGGCTTGGACAAAATGGATGGAAACTGACATCGTTGGGACGGGGACTTGGTGGATACCGGTGACTTGAGAGCTTGGGAGTTTTCTGTCTCCAGTCTGATGTCTGGGTCTGTTCTACTGGTGGGGAATCTACAGGAAGATATAGAATCCACCAGAAAGATATTTACCACAGGTAAAAAACATTTTCTTTTAGCCAAAGTTTGAGGCTTGCTTGGCCTTCTAGGTAAAAACGTGGGATCCACATAAGTCACATCACGGTCTCCACTTTCAAACAGCACCTCTGACATCGTCTACCATCAAGACAAGGTGGCAACTTCAGTATCTGTAATTAGAACACCCATAGACCAAGACCAACCTATTTAAGAGTTTCCTTAGACATCCTACTAATAGAACCTTCGCCTTTGTGGGTGTGTGAAAGGGCTCTTCGGCTCAAAAGTCCATTTCAACTTTACTGCTCATGTGACACTAAAGCATATACAAAACCAGCTCTGGCTGGGGAGAAGGCTGCAAGACTCTCACTCCATCAAAAGCAAACCTTGCCAGTGACAGTCAACACACCGGATCTCCCAGTAACACCAGGAGACTAAGACATTGAGATGATGGCATACCCAACACCTGCAAAGCAATAGGTCAATGTTTGCACAAGTGGATACGGTAGCCAAATCAAGCTTTCTTGCAATGAAAACACTGAGACGCATATTCCCACACAAGGTTCAAGCTACCAGCTACTTTTTTCCTATTAAAATTAGAGTACGCCAATTGTTTAGATCACGGCTCAACTGAGAAGACTACAAAGAATTCAGAATTCTGCAGCTTGACTCCTCTTACTTGTAAAGCCACAAGCACACATCTCCCATACCTTAAGAGTGCCACACTAGTTACCAGCTGCCAGAAGTTCCTCCTTCAAGCTGCTTTGAATCACACACAAAGCTATACATGGTAAAGGACCACCCTTTATCAGGAAGAAAAACAACAAATCTATACAACAAAGGAACCTCTGTTCAATTATTGCTCTCTGTCTCATAGTTCCAACATTAAAAAAAACAAATTATGGGTGGAACATCTTTCTCTGTTAAAGCATTCAAACAATGGAATTTCCTTCCCACAAACATAAGAGCCACAGACCATCCTCTTCACTTCAGAAGATTACTCAAAAGCTGCCTCTTCCCTACATGACGACTCTGCTCTCCACTCAAGAATGTACCACAAGCATATACCCGAACATGAGAAACTATACCTCTCAGGGTATGGATAAGAGCTGCTTTATACAAGTACACATCATTGTACTTTGAACTATGCCTCCTGTTATAAGTAGATACATTTATAGAAGCGAAAATTGTGTGTTACACCACAGGATACCTGTGTATATCAGACCATGTTCAAAATTGCTGCTTCTGTGAACATATATGTGCATACAGAGAGGGTTATGTCTGCTACTAATAACTACAATAAGTGCCATGTGTACAAGTTAATTACAGTTATTTGAAAGCAACAATTTACCACATGATAAATGTAAACAGCAGACCATCTAGATATTGCCCTTCAATGTACATATGGGTATTTATATAGAAGGGTGTAATCAAGGAAGTATAACTTTAACAAACATCATGTGAGTGTATGTATATATACACACGTGTGTATGAATTATTTACATTTTACTATTAAAAAAAAAACGTCCGTCCTTCCCATCCCTACTCCCTCTGACTCATCGCAAACCTGCTGACGACTATGAACTCTCAAACATCCTTCTCAATCTTTTACACATCCATTTCAGCCATAGCACCCAAGTACCAAGCACATATGACCATTACTTACAAAAACGGCTCACTACTACCCCTTTTCAAATCCATTCCACTCGTTCTATCCCTAGCCCAAATTCTAGTAAACACACAAGAAATCAAGAGCACAATCTTAACACAACTAATGCACACAAAAACAAAAAAAAACATTGTAATAACCTACTAACCCAATCTTAGGTCCCGGAGAAGCGTGCTACTCACCGGAAAAGTGCTTCGCTGCCTTGTCAGTGGTCGCAAGCGCTATATAAATACACTTACAATTGCATAACGTCCGAATAGAAGTGTTATTCTTATAAGTACCAAAAAGAAACCATATTGTATCCCTTAAAGAAGTTAGAGTACCATCTCGTGGCGAATTGGAGAAGGCAGAGAATGTGAAAATAAGATCGACTCCCAGCAAGTAGTGTTAAATGGTACTTGTGTAATTTGTAGTAATGACAGGGATGAGAAGCATTGGAAATGCAAGTACAAATGTGCAATGTGGCTAATAGGTCTGACTTGCTTTTAAAGGAAGAGTGGTAATTGTTGGGTTTATTTGTGGGTCTTATTCACAAACTGGACTTTTGAGTAAGTTTACAGTTTTGAGTATTCACAATCTACGCTTTTGTAGTAATATATGCATTTGTATTGTAGTAACTTGAACGTTTGTACTAAGACCAGTGCTACACATTTTCAACCCCTATTGTTGCAACACCCTCCTATAGGAAATGATGACAGTAAGGGCTTTATATATAACCCACAGGAGATTATTTTACAATAATTAATTGCATTATTTAAAATAGTCAAAATATAAATAAATATGAATTCATGTTAAAGATAATTTATAAAAATCATGCGTACTTATTATTTAATTATAAAATATTTTAATAACCTATTTAAGTTTAAACATAATGTAACAATGAACTGTATTAACAAATTACACTAATTTAAAATAATTATAAACATTACTTTAATGCATAATTAGGAAAAAAAATCTTACAGTGGGAATTTATTTTAAATTTAAACTTAAAAATATATGCAATTGAATATATTTCCATTAATTAACGTTAATTCACAATCTAGTAAGGAAAGGAACTTTGGAATCCAGACAATCAAAAAAAAAAGGGACGATACACCATGCGCCAGGCAATAGGCAGTTCGATAAACTACACCTAATATGCGAATAGTAACTATTAATGTATGTGGGATGAATGATGCCACTAAAAGAAGGACGGTAAGAGAATATCTCAAGACCCTGCGGGTTGATATCGTCTGCTTACAGGAGACGCACATTGAGGGGTCTCAAAAGATTCTTTTAGAACAGCTGGGATTTCACTTAATAGCATGCACCTCACAAGGGACTAGGACTGGGGAGGGGGGGGGCAATACTCGCTAAAGGAAGGGGGATAACAGTTAAAAAATGTCTATCTGATAAGTATGGCCGATGGGTAATTGTGGAGTGTCAAATGCAAGGACTTACGTTTAGGCTCTGTTCAGTTTACGGACCCACGGTGGATGATCCTGAAATCTTTGACCATGCTAATATGCAATTGTCCTCTCCCGATTATTGAGTGTGGGGATTTTAATATCAATGGCTTACATGGATTGTGGAAATGGGACCCAGCTAAATTTTGTAGGCCGCAAAAAGAAAGGCCATAGGGCCTTAATCCAATTGATGGAGGATAATGGGCTTACGGATGTATGGAAGCAGTCAACCCCTTTGGGGACGGGGAGTACGTACTATTCAGCACCTCACAGGGCCGTAGCTCGTCTTGATTATTTTTTAGTTTCCTTTTCTTTCCTCTCCCTTTGTAAAATCAAAAAACGACCACGATTGGTGTCTGACCATAACCCCTTGGTTCTAGAAATTCAAAAGCCTGTGGTAATCTCACAGGTAGCAAGCTGGACGTTTGAATGAGCCTTCCTGCAGGATATAAAATATGTTGAACACATGAATAAATGGCTTAAAGAATTTCTTGAGGTTAACGGGGAGTGCCGAGCTTGGGGTAGTTTGGGACGCTCTGCAGGCATTAGGGGGGAAACTATGAGCTGCTCTTTGAAACGGAATAAGATGGAAAAATTGGAGATAGAGGCCACACAAAGACTAATTGTGGATTTAGAAGAAGAATTGGTTAGAGCAATTGGATCTAGTCTTAACATTGATGAGATTGTACAGAAACTGGCATTAGCAAAAGCTACCACAGGGGACACCATGGGTGCTAAACCAGCTGGTAAATTCTTGGCGTGGAAACAAACCCACCATGAATTTGGTGAACAAGTTGGACATATTTTAGCAATAAGGACCAGACAGATAGCTACTAGGGGGGATATTGCGGAGATTAAAACATCGGATGGTACGGTTGCTACCACCCCCAAGGATATCTGCAATGCATTCCATGGGTATTATCAAAATCTGTATAGCGAGGATATTGTTAGGGATTCTAAAGATGCAAGGGATTATCTAGAGCTAGCGCCCATCGAGGTATTTTCCTCAGAAGATTCCATAGCCATGGAGGCTAGTTTTTTTAGATGAAGAAATCCAGGGAGCCATTAAAGACCTACCATCAGGCAAGGCAGTAGGCCCTGATCTTATTCCGCTAGAATTCTAAAAAATCTTTTTTTCAATTTCGGGGGAAGTTTTATGTTGTGTAATGTCAGTCATGGGGAGAGGCTAGTATGATCATTTTTTTTTTTTTAAAGAAAGTCAAACCCCCTAATGAACCTGGATCGTACAGGCCGATCAGCCTAATGAATTACGACGCGAAGATTTTTTCAAAAATATTAGCCAACCGCCTTAGCACAAATATAGGGAAGGTGATTTCGACCAGTCAGCATGGTTTTATCCCTGGCAGGGGAACTGCAGAACATATCAGGAGAGTCTGCACCCTGTTTGACTGCACCTCAGTTACACGAGACCCTATGGCGCTTATACTGCTTGACGCGGAGAAGGCGTTCAATAGGGTCTCGTGGGGATTGCTCTGGTCTGCACTGGAGAATGTAAACATTGGTAAGGGGTGCATAAGAGCTATACAGGCGTTGTATAGGAATCCTAAGATTCGAGTCCGTGTTATGGGAGGACAGAGCGACCCAATAGATATTAAGCGAGGAACTAGGAAGGGGTGCCCGTGCTCACCCCTTCTTTTTGCTTTCTATATTGATCCCTTTATCAGGAGAGTAGAGTTGAACAGAGGCATTCTCCCAATACGGCTTAACGGATTTGAAACAAAGATATTGGGTTATGCAGACGACTTGGCAATTACTGCCGCTAACCCCTCTGTAGCTCTAGACGAAATAAAACATGAGGCAGAATGCTTTGGGGCAGTTTCTGGTTATAGACTCAACCGGGCGAAGACGCAAATCGTTGTTAATGAGAAGATCAACTTGGTAGACCCAAGAGTGACCGACTCGGCCACTTATTTAGGGGTTGTTATTACATCGGATTTAACCAAGGTCATTGAAAAGAATCTTGCACCAGTGATCCAGAAATCAAGGAGGGATCTTGATAGGCTGAATAATTTACACTTTTCGATCGTGGGAAGATGTAACATTATTAAAATGATATTCCTCCCAAAAGTCTTATATTTGTTCAGAACGATACCCCTGAAGTTTGATAACTTTTGGTTTAAAGAAATGGAAAGTATGATAAACAGTTTTATTTGGGCACAGGGGAAGACGAGAAGGGCACTTAAATGTATGTCCCTTCCCAGGGAGAAAGGGGGTTGGGCAGTGCCTGACTTAAGAGCATATTATTGGGCCGCAGCATTACAATATATGCGTGGGCTACTGGGAGGCACGGTTACTGATAGGTGGAGGGATGATGACGCCGTACCAGATGTATATGATCTACTTATAAATGGTGAAGCGCGTAATTGGCTTCTGAGTTTTAGCGAGGCCAGCTATTATAAAAAAGTTAAATTCAAGACTTTGGGAACAGCAATATCTGTTTGGAAAAAGCTGGAATGGGGCAGAATGAACCGATATACTCCTATTTGGGAATCCATCCTAACCTGAGGTTTTTCATGATGGTGTAATGAGGCGGTGGGACGGGTTGAGTGTTAAAACAGTCGGCGACATTATAGACTCTGATGGCATAATTACATTCGAAAGAGCCCAAATCCGGTTTAATTTGGAGCACAGGGAATTTTTTTAATTTTTACAGATTAGGTCGGCCCTTGTAAGGAAAAGTGGGGGAGTAAGAGCATTTGACAGAGACACGGTTATGGAAACGGTGCAAAATCCCAAAGGGTGCTCTCTCACCCAAATTTATAGTGAGCTAAACCAGCATCAAAACGATGGTTTGGAAAAAAATTCCAAGAAATGGCGGGGGAAGCTCGGCATTGAAGGGAGTGAGTTTTTAGTCTCACTTAAATTAGGATTTATGGTATTGAAGGTAGCTAACCTACAAGCTCAACACTTTAAAACCATCTTTGAACTTTACTATACCCCTGCAAAAATAGCCCAATGGGGGGGGGACTATGGGCCGATACGGTACATATGTTCGCCTCTTGCCCTATGTTGGACCCTTTGAAAAGGGCAATTGAACACTTTATGGGACAAACCTTGAGGATTGAAATAAGATTAACTAATGAATTAGTGGTTTTAGGTGTGGGTAGGTATGGGGTTCACGTAGCTCACCGCAAATTTTTATTTCTTGCAATGGCGGTTGTTAGGATTTGCGTGGCAGCCGCATGGAAGGACCCCAACCCTCCCACCTTTCAACAATGGGTATCACGGCTTTTAGCCATTTATAGTCTGGAAAAGGGCCTTTACGAGAAGAAAGGATGGAAAGCTATGAAATTAGGGAAACTTATCTGGGCCCCAGTAACGGATTGGAAGGCTAGATTGGAGCGACCCCAGCCATAATTCTTGATTATGAAAAACAGCATCTGTTATGATTTCAACAGCTCTCTTATTTTTTATTTATTGGTGGAAGGGTTTCTGGAATGTAATAGATTTAACAAATTTTGTTTTGCCCGGCCGCTTCGCTGAAAATATAGCCATCAGACGACTTGTTTTAACTCGTTTCCTGTTTCACTCTTCTTTTTTCCCTTGATTTTCCTTTTGGTGTAAAGTAAACCTGTGTAATATTGTATGTTTTTTTGTAATGATGAATGAAAAACTGATGGTGAAAAAAAAACTATAAAAAAAACGTTTATTTCAAAATTAATTTATTAGTGCTGTAGCATTTTTATTTTGAACTATATTTATAGTAAATATATAAACTTAATTTCCATTATTATTTAACAAAAGTATTTTTAATATTTATTTTTGAGGTATATATACCTTTTTATTTATCCCTATAATTTGCTATGCAAAGATCTCAGCCCCAACTGCAGAGTCTCCCTTTAAAAATATTTTTGTTGAATATTAATTTAAATTCACCCCTCCATTTAAGCCATGCCACACAACCAATAAGCACACATGACTGTTACTTACAAAAGTAACTCAATTCTACCCCCTTTTCAAATCCACCTCTATCATTCTATCCCTTCCACAAACCCTAGTAAACACACAAGACACCAAGTGCGCAATCTTAACACAACTAATGCACAAGAATAAACAATTAAAAAAACATTATACTAACCTACTAACTACTAATCTTAGGTCCCGGAGTAGCATGCCACTCGCCAAAAAAGTACTTCAATGCCTTGTCAGTGGTCGCAAGCGCTGTATAAATACATTTACAGTTTACAATTGCATAACGTCTCAATAGAGGTTATTAAGGGTTCCGAAAAGAAACCTTATAATATCTTTTAATGAAGTCAGAGTGCCATCTGGTGGCAAACTGAAGGAGAAGCAGGAGAATGTGAAAATCTCAGCAAGTCGTGTTGAATAGTAATGACAGGGATGAGAAGCATTGGAAATGAAAGTACAAACATGCAGTGTGGCTAATAGGTCTGACTTTTATTTAAAATAGGGTTTGTATGGACTTAATATATAACCCCACAGGCACTAATGTTACATTAATTAAATTATTTAAAATATGCCAAAAAATAAATACATAAGAATTCATGTTAAAATTATTCATAAAATTCGTACATACTTATTATTTAATTAGAAATTATTTTAAGAACCTATTTCAAAATAACATAACAATAAATTGTATTAACAAAGGACATGAATTTGAAATAATTATAAACATTACTTTTAATAATTAATGTACAATAGAAACATAATTTTTTCTTTAGGTGGGAATGTGTGTTTTAGATTTAAACTTAAATATTTGTAATTGAATATATTTCCATTAATTAACATTTAATTCATAATTAATGTAATAGTGCTGTAGCATTTTTATTATGATCTATATTTAAAGCAAATATATACAATTAGTTTCGATTAATATTTCACAATTTTTTGAAAATATTTATTCTTGAGTTATATATACCTTTTTATTTTTCCTTATAATTTACTGTGCAGAGATCTCAGCCCCGACTCAGTCGCCCTTTAAAAAATGTATTTAACTCGAAAATAAATATAAAAAATATTTTTGCTAAATATTAATTCAAATTCATTGTATTTGTTTACTTTAAATGTAGAACAAAATAAAAACAATTACAAAGCTTGAATTCATTTTTTTATTAAAACCTTAATTGAAATATATTCATTAAAATTATAATTATTTTTCAGAAATTTTAAATTATTCACTACTAAGAAAATCAAATTAATAATGTGCGTTTTTAATTATTTCAAAGTGATGTGTATAGAGTTTATTAAAATAAATTACATTTTTAAAAAGATTGTGTTTTTATAAATTAATTTTAACATTAAGGTCCCAATTACGATGCCGGTCGAACGCGTGTCCGGCCATCATCATCTCTGTATGGAAACCGACCAACTAGTAGTCTGCAGTTCCACCCAACAAATTAAAATGCAACGGCCCATGAGGCGGTCGGAAACATACATTTTTCCATTGAGGTTGTGCTGCGGCCGGAAAAAGGGCTGCTACACAAGCCACATTGGAAAAATGGATGTCTGCAAACATGTACAGTGTGTCAGGCATCTTATAGTATGGATGTTTAGTGGGGCACCACAGGTGCCCCCCAGGCCTTTCTGCAGATGCCGCAGAGGGACTGGGACCCTTCTAGGGGCCCCCAAAGTCCATTTTCGACAGTCTTTCAATGGCAGTCAGCCCGCTATTGAAGGGCTGTATGAAAGGGACATCGTAATGCCTACGGCGGTGCCTGAGCAGGCGCTGCCCTATTGTAGGGTATTACATTCCGACTCCTTGAGCCCATCGAAAGCGTCGGTCGGTCGGTCCCTCCGCATGCCGCCCATCATAATGCTAAAGAACAAAACACATAGTCCTATCTGGATTTGATTAGGATAACACACTATTTTAGAAAAACTTTCATGAATTGAAACACAAAAGATGGGGCTTTAGGAATTGCCTATTCTTCAAAAAGTTTTTTATTTGTTTGTTTTAAGCATCATTTAATTGTGTGATAAAGACAAACATTCCTAGTGCAAACATATATATACACAATATAAATAACAATCCAATACCTTAACCGCACCCTAGACAATTTAAACATTCAATCTTCTACCATACTTGGCCAATCCATTCATACCCAAAACAACTGACTCATACTTGACTAAACTGAAAGGTCCTTAAACAACTACTCCTTATTGAACACAGATAGTTTATCCGTGTTGGACTTTTTAAGACAGTTAATTTCTTAATAAACACTTTAGACCCAAAGAGAACATCAAGGGCAGGACTTTTTATATGGAGTGTGTAAAGGACCGACTGGTCAACTGGTCTACGCGTTTCAAACCTCTGACATTATGAGGTTCTCATCAGGACCAATGTAATCTGAAAAGGAAATCAAAAAAAGTTTGAATTACTACTCTAATCGGTGAAAACAGAACTTGAGCCGGCCTCCATTCTCGACCTGACATACCCACCGGAAAAATATGGTCTCAGCCTGCTTTAAATCCAAAAAATGTTTCAATCAGCTGGTGCCTGGAGCTGAAAATAACCAAATGTGACAGTAAACCTACTCGTCGGATTAATTAGTATCTAAATAAGACAGACACACAAGGACAGGACAACATACAGGAGGGTTGCTCACCCTGCGATTTTGGCTGGTCAACGAGTATGGCGGGCATATGCCCGCCATTTGGTTATTTTCAGCTCCAGGCACCAGCTGATTGAAACATTTTTTGGATTTAAAGCAGGCTGAGACCATATTTTTCCGGTGGGTATGTCAGGTCGAGAATGGAGGCCGGCTCAAGTTCTGTTTTCACCGATTAGAGTAGTAATTCAAACTTTTTTTGATTTCCTTTTCAGATTACATTGGTCCTGATGAGAACCTCATAATGTCAGAGGTTTGAAACGCGTAGACCAGTTGACCAGTCGGTCCTTTACACACTCCATATTAAAAGTCCTGCCCTTGATGTTCTCTTTGGGTCTAAAGTGTTTATTAAGAAATTAACTGTCTTAAAAAGTCCAACACGGATAAACTATCTGTGTTCAATAAGGAGTAGTTGTTTAAGGACCTTTCAGTTTAGTCAAGTATGAGTCAGTTGTTTTGGGTATGAATGGATTGGCCAAGTATGGTAGAAGATTGAATGTTTAAATTGTCTAGGGTGCGGTTAATGTATTGGATTGTTATTTATATTGTGTATATATATGTTTGCACTAGGAATGTTTGTCTTTATCACACAATTAAATGATGCTTAAAACAAACAAATAAAAAACTTTTTGAAGAATAGGCAATTCCTAAAGCCCCATCTTTTGTGTTTCAATTCATGAAAGTTTTTCTAAAATAGTGTGTTATCCTAATCAAATCCAGATAGGACTATGTGTTTTGTTCTTTAGTATTTCGGGCTCAGTCCTGCTGGTTTTTTGAGCCAAAGCCCTGTTTTGGTTTATAGCCCATCATAATGCGGCGGTGGGACTGCGGCACCAGATATCGGTCGGACTGCACCAAACGGCCTGTCGGTTGCGATTCAACTGACTTCATAATGAGGCTCTCATTTATATTCATTTATATTTTTTAACTATTGTAGATAATTTTATTTTAATTTAACATTATGTTCTATGGGGTTATATTTTATTTCACTACCTCCATTATTTTCTGTGGGAAGTTGCTGCAGTACCAGTGGTTGGCCATGTGTGGTGCTGGACTTACTACAGTTTGTAGGTCGAGCCTAGTGCAGCGCACATGGGCTGCTCTAGGAGATGACCTTTAGAAATCGGTCTGCACTTTTCAAACACTTGTGCTTGTGGTGGCATCCACCTTGCACGAGCGAGCAGCGGCGCGCAGGGGCCATCTGTTTGTAATTAACGTGGCCGTGCGCGCTTGTTTATATTTCTTTACTTTCCCTTCCACTGCCTGCCTCACCCTCCCTTGTCAACCGGTTCCTTTTATGGTTTAAATCTTTTATTGGCATTTCAGAAATACACAAAAAAACCTTCAACAAAGAGAAAGAACAGCACCTTGTTCAGTTCCAAGTTGATGCGTGAGTCTCTCAGTTCTGTACTGTACACTAGGTCAGGCTACAACCAACTTGGGAACGCCATAGTGATCTCTAATAGGGTGCTATGAAGCAAAAATAAGGAACGTAAAACACCCCCCCACCCACACCCCCCCTCCCACCCTCTGTTCCGCGTCCATCAAACCCATTCCTTCTCGTTCTCATCAGCGCCCAATCCCTACCCCTCCTTCTGTTCCTCAGATAGTCTCAGTAAGTGTAGATAGCGGGGACAAGTAACTTCCCTAAACTCGGTGGCCAACAATGACAGGAAGGGCTTCCACAATGCTCCGTACTTGGATCCCTCCCCTGACCGTGTCAATGTGAGTTTTTCCATGCCCAGGACATGCCACAATCGGTATAACCAGCCCGTGAAAGTCGGTGAGGTGTGGGAGCGCCAATGAGTAAGTACGTTCTGCGTCGCTGAACCCAGCGCTATGGCCATTTGTCTACCTCTGCGTGACTTAAGTGGGTATGTCAAAGGATTTGGGAGACCCAGCAATACATACGCTGGAAAGCGCGGGATCGCGGTGTCGAAATGCCTGTCTATTTCATCGAGCACTTGAGTCCAGTACACCCGAACACCCTAACATTCCCAAAGTAACAGGTTCCTTTTAAACAACTTTGTGGCTGTTTGATCTCTGCCAATTACTGTGCTACATATCTAGCAGCTGTACTTAAAAAGAAAATCGTACTTTGTTAAAAGTATCTGCTAGCATGTATTTTTGTATAATACAATAAAACAGGGGCTGCTCTCTACACACACCATATAAACAAGCGCTCTCTCCTAGCACATGCTGCCTCTCTTCTTAAGCTATAGGAAGGATGAAACTTAATTAGCCCTGCTTTAATTTGAACCTGTGGTTGTTGTGTGCACACATATTTCTGGGGCCATATGTTTTTAATTAGCGTGGCTGCGCCTGCTTTTATATATTTGTTAACTCTCTCTCCCCATTCCTGTCTCACCCATGCCCTCCCTTGTTAACCGTCTTCTCTTAATCAAGTTTGTGGCCTGGTGATCTCTGCCAATAACTCTGCTACATATCTAGCAGCTGCACTAAAAATAATCGTGTATTGTCGAAAGTATCTGCTAGCATGTATTTTTGTATAAAACATTAAAACAGGGGCTGCTCTCTACACACACCATATAAACAAGCACTCTCTCCTAGCACATGCAGCCTCTCTTCTCAAGTTGTAGGAAGGATGAATCTTCAAGTCAGCCCTGCTTTAATTTGAACCTGTGGCTGCTGTGTGTGCACAGATTTCTGGGTTCATCTGTTTTTGTGGCTTGTTGATCTCTGCCAATAACTGTGCTACATATCTAGCAGCTTCACTGAAAATAATCGTATTTTGTCAAAAGTATCTGTTAGCATGTATTTTAGTATAATACATTAAAACGTGGGCTGCTCTCTACACACCATATAAACAAGCGCTCTCTCCTAGCACATGCAGCCTCTCTTCTCAAGTTATATGAAGGATGAAACTTAAAGTACTCCCTGCTTTCATTTGAAACTGTGGCTGCTGCATGTGCACAGATTTCTGGGGCCATCTGTTCTTAATTAGCGTGGCCGCGCCCGCTTCTTTATCTTTGTTTACTCTCTCTCCCCTGCCTGTTTCACCCTCGCCCTCCCTTGTTAACCGTCTCCACCTAACCAAGTTTGAGGCTTGTTGATCACTGGCAATAACAATCACTTAATCGCCCCGCGCCTACCCTAGTTTTATTTGTTTACATTTATTTTTATAACATTACCGGTGCACATTATCAATTCACATTAAAACAGGGGCTGCTCTCTACACACACCATATAAACAAGCACTCTCTCCTAGCACATGCTGCCTCTCTTCTCAAGTTATAGGAAGGATGAAACTTAAAGTCAGCACGGCTTTAATTTGAACCTGTGGCTGCTGTGTGTGCACAGATTTCTGGGGCCATCTGTTTTTGTGGCTTGTTGACCTCTGCCAATAACTGTGCTACATATCTAGCAGCTGCACTAAAAATTATCGTATTTTGTCAAAAGTATCTGCTAGCATGTATTTTTGTATAAAACATTAAATCGGGGGCTGCTCTCTATACACACCATATAAACAAGTGCACAATACTGAAACATATCAATCTATGGATATTGGCAATGAACTTCTAATGGACTGGTTTATGATCAATACAGATGTGGAAGACTTATCCGATGCACCTATGCCATATTTACCGCAGACATGTGAAGTAATATTTTGCAATGGCATTATTACAAAAATATTAAAAGATATTGCAACAGAATGAATATATTTATAAAACATGTATAAATGTACATCATAAATATTTTATTTCCATTCAACTTACTTTAAAGTACTAAAAATGTTAACTAAAGATTCTTGCAATAAAATTTAAACTATCAACCATTTGTCAGTTATTCCTGGACAAACCATTGCCAAAATCTTTGGTTACACACGTATAAGGTGCCAACAAAACTACAAATATTAGCAATGCCAATAGCGCAAAAATAAAATCCAAACTACCAAGCTCTAATTGGGTGTTTTATATATGCTAAAAAAATATTACTGCACTTTGCTCAGAAGGTACATTTTGTATTTTTAACCTTCAGGCTACTTTAGCATTAAAACTAATTGTAAAGCTGTTCCACATTTGCTTTATAAGCAAAAAAGCTAGAACAAGATTTTTCAGTAGCACACAATTCATTACTTTGTAGTAGTGTTCAGAAACATAGTTATGCTATAAAAACATTGCCATAGCCAATACGTCACGCCTTTCAGAACATACAAGTATTTAGTTATGTAGCACAATATCCTTGGAAATTGGTATAGACTTTTATGCAGCCAAGGAGAGTACCTTTTAGTTAACAACTTTTCAGAAACGGTCACTCAGGCAACACATTGTGCTTTCTCAGAGCCCGAGTGGCAAGCCATCTCGCAGTAGTCAGCAAGGCATTGAGAGCGGCAATTTTGAAAATAATTACATTTTTATCACACTGGATGGCATATTATACCCCCAAAGCGCTCCATAAAATGTAATCCAGAAGTTGAGGAAAGATGTTTTCGTTCTCAGCAATTAGGAGAGGGAGGCTGGCCTCATATATTTTATACCTGCCCGATGTTAAGACAGTTCTGGGAGAGAGTATTTTCTGCACAAAGCCTTGGCTTGCAGAGAAGACTGGAACCAGAGGCGGCAATAGCACTCTTTGGCTCAGCAAGGCAGAGACAAAACTTGCCAGTGTCTAGAGGGGAGGAAACATTCGTAGTAATGACCTCTTTGGTGGCATGCTCCTTAAATTCTCCAGTACTGGAGGACAAATAAAGTACCAGCTTACCTAGAATGGCACAATAAAATGATTTGAACAAGAACATTCAAAGAGGCTTACGCTAAAAGGGTTGGTGCCATTAAAAGATCTTCTACTGTACGGAAACATATGGATGAGGTAGGAAGTGGGCAAGTGTAAGAATGAGGCAAAGTGATATAAAAAAGGAACAAGCATTTTCAATACAATAGGTCTCGCAATGATATTATTTTGAGCTATTGACATTGTAAATGGCAATGCCTTTAAAAAAATTAAAAGGCATTGTTTTTTACAATACCAAAAAACACCTATTGCATTGCATAGCGCGGTGTCCGTGAAGACGACGCCGTGCTTATTAAAGTAAAAAAAAAAAAGAAACGTGTGTTGGGGGGGCAGAGAGCATTGGCATAGCTACTAGGTCTCGCTTTTGGGACCTTATAAGTTTTTAGTTATGCAGCACATTATCTTTGGTGCAACAACATCAACTGTTGCATGGCGAAACACTTATAAGGTCCCAAAGGCGAGACCTATTGGCTATGCTAACACTTGTTTTCTTTTAGTAGTAGCTACCTTTCAGAGTTTGTGAATTCTGAAAAGTAGTATACACTTATTCGAAATTGAAAATGTACTCAAAAGTGTAAGTTACTTTTGGGAATCAGGCCCTGTGTGATTTTTTCAGCAGTCCTAGAATGAAAATGTCGTAATGAAGCAACCTTAGGGACTCCAACAATATTGAAGCTGGGAACAGTTCTCCTTTAAACTGATTTCATTAGCAGAGTTAAACTGTATTTGTAATGAAGTGTTCTAGAAAGTAAAACATGAAGTTTAAATAGTTACGTAAAAGGCAAATATTGCATAATAGATACTTGTAAAAATGGGCCGCTGTTTCCCGACAACAACGTTAATCAAATTTGCAAGAGTGATTAGTCTTAGACTGCCATACAGGATGGTGGTTCCTAAACCAACAGAGCTATAAGAAGAAAAATAAACTGTTGTGGCTGTAAAGATCTCAAAGAATGTGGATTGTCTCTGAATTGCAGGCTACTTATGTTGCTTCTGCAATCCAACAACTTATGTTGCTTCCGCAATCCAACAAAAAAAGTATTTGAGTACCATAGCCAACGGGAAAATTTGACCATCCTTAAAATTCTTTGCCTTGAAGTATAGCCCATTCAAAGAATGGCAAAGTATGACACCTCACTTTCTTGGTACTATTGGTGGAATTTAGGCTCCAAGACAGCAAAAACATTCTGTAGTGAGGAAGAGAAAAGATAGGAAGAGGGGAGCAATCTCTAAAATGGGCTTGGCCAAAAAAGTGTCATAGGAATCTTTTTCAAGAAACGTGACCAATGAAATTAGGAACTTGGCTAAAACCATATAACAAAGAACCCTGTGCTTAACTCATTATGCCATCTGACCTTTATTTGGGTGTCTCTCTGAGTTTTCTGGTAGTGCCTTAAGACATCACTCAACAACCAACAAACCTAAAACAAGATGGATCTACTCCTTTTGCCAGTGCTTGTCAGAACTGATTTTTCACTGTTAGAACAGTGAAAAACAACAGCGATACCGCTGCGCAAAAGTTAGAATTCAACATTTTGTAATTCTGAAAATAATCTGACTGAAATGCTACAATGTTCAGTGGAATGTAGAGTGGTCTTCTGTGTGTCTTAATAGCTCTCATTCTCCCCTTCATATCACCTTTCTCTGCAACCTCTCATTTTACATTATTCTTCCCATATAATTCTGAAATTCCTCCATCTGCAGTCTTTCACATCTTCCTCTTCAAAACACTTTTGTCCTTCATTTAATTCCTTGAGTCACTTCCCTTTCAAAATCTCCTTTCATCTTCTCAACTACAAGCACAGTTTCTGTTCTGTTGCCACTGTCAATATTTCAACAGATTGTCTATCTCTTTCATGTACTTTTCCATAGAATGCTAATTACAATTGTGACTATAATTTTGTGCACTTTGTAGAGGCCAAAGAATAGATTTGCATGTTGTCTGAACACCTTATGACCCAGGCTGATGATGGCTGATAGCCAGAAACCGGTCCTAGGATGCTTGATTCCGGTCCAGGGAAGACATGGCTTGGCAGTTCGGGCTGGACTGTTCCCATGAGGCACAGGGTCAAGACTGATTTGCATATGGCCATGTCTAAACTGGGGTGGCATAGTGGGCAAAAGAAAGATGGATTTAACCCAGATCTCTTGACTGGGGGAGAATGTCTGCATTGTCAGCATTCTGTCCATCATTTGTTGGTTGTAACGCTTTTCGCCCTAAGTGGGATGGGTATTCCCAGACGTGGGACCCGTGCTCACTACGCCTGTCGTGCCTTCCAAATCCGAGTCCTCAGGGCTGTGTCGATGCTCTATGGGGGCCCACCTCTGAATCGACCCAAGTCTGGCGCATGTAGAATACACAGACTCTTGGGGCAATTGAGCGGGGGAAGGAAAGGATGGGGACTGCTGGGAGGGAGACCTGTAAAGAAAAGAAAGGCAACATGCAACACATACACATAGGCAAATGAAGAAAATGAGAAAACACAACTACTGCACAATAAAGTGCTCCACCATGGAACACATATCGGAACACGTTGTTGCCTGTAGAATGCCCCACCTGGAGCAACAGTTAAATAAGTGAACTCTGAGGTTGCCTCCTCAGATCACAACAGTTGCGTGGCTAAGGGCCCCGCACCCTTTCTCTTATACTCAAAGTCAAAGTGAGGAGGACGGAAAAATATGGAGGTGTGTTTAATCCTCCCTCAAGTCAATTCACACACCCACACTCACTGCGATGAGCGTTCGCTCTGTTGTGTACTGTACTTCCCAAAGTACGAAAGGCACCGCACACTGCACGCTCTCCAAACAACTGTTTATACTTGACTGCGTGTCTCTATCAAAAGTACGAAAGAAACTGCACACTGCACGCTCTCCAACAACTGCTTATGCGAGACTGCGTGTCTCTTTCAAAAGTACGAAAGACACGGCACACAGCACGCTCTCCAACAACTGCTTAGACGTGACTGAAAGTTAGCTCGCGGGCACTATACCCTCCCTGCAATAAAGGACCACGAGTCGGCCTTTTTCCAACAGGGAGCAGGTAACCCACGCGCCACTACGGGCGACAACTCCCCTCTGCATGTAACGGCTGGGAAGCTCGTTACGGCCAACAGAGGAGATCACAGGACTTGGGTTGTCCGAATGACGGACCAAGGCTATGGAATGGCGGTTCCGTGAGTAAAGACTCCAGAACCCTCTTACCGCTACCACGGAGGCGAAGACTTTCTCTCCGCCACTGGAGCAGACCGCAATGGAGGAATAATCGGCAACGCCGCCCGGGGCTCTGCCGCTTTGTATCCTGCTTCTTGGTTCCGGCTCCGCCCTTGCTGGCGCACGTCGCGTCACTCTGGGCATTCTGGGGAATGTAGTTCCTGGCCGGCAATACGCGCGTACAGCTAGCGTAACACCCGGCCAGGAATCGTGACAGGACATTCCCCTTCCCAGAAGACGCTAGCTGTCACGTGGAGCATTCGGATGGAGTCTATAAAACCGGGCAATCAACTTGGGCGCGTGAACCGCATCCTTGGGCTCCCAGGAGTTTTCCTCTGGGCCATACCCTTTCCATGCGATTAGGTACCATAGTTTGCCACGAACCCACTTAGCGTCTCGTATTCCCTGCACTACATATTCCGGCTCCCCTTTTATTAGCACAGGACCTTGCCTTTTCTGTATCTTTCCCTGCACAGGTTTCAGAAGGGAGACATGGAATACTGGATGGAGGCGCATATGTGAGGGAAGTTTGAGTTTGATTGCCACAGGATTTATGTGTTTCACAACTTGATACGGACCTATGTATTTAGGATGGAATATACTAAGTTTCTTAAACCGTATATGTTTTGTGGCCAGCCATACCCACTCCCCCTGCCTGTACCTCGGAGTAGCCCTTCTGTGCTTATCTGCTTGTTCTTTATACTTCTTTTTTGCTTGGATTAAGTTATTTCTTGTCTGAATGAGCGTTTTCCGCATGTGTAACAACTTCTCTCGAACATCGGGAAAGCGGACTTGTGTACTAGGAAGGATCAAGGGGGAGAATCGGGGGTGAAACCCATACGTGCTGTAGAACGGAGAGTGTTTTGTGGATGAATGTATTGCGCTATTGTATGCTATCTCAGCAATCCATAGCCAATTGACCCATTCGTCGGTGTTTTCCGCTACGTAACATCTGAGGTATTGCTTGAGTGTTTGATTCAGACGTTCAGTTTGGCCATCCGTCTGAGGATGGAAGCTGGTGGACAGGGACGAAGATACCTGTAGCTCAGAACACCATGTTCTCCAGAACCCTGCGGTAAATTGAGCCCCTCTGTCCGAAACAATGTCTGTGGGCAGGCCGTGAAGACGTACTATGTTGATTAACAACAGCTTGGCCAATTGGCTGGCCGTGGGTGCTTGTCTGCAGGCGATGAAGTGACCCATCTTTGTCAAGAAATCGACCACTACTATTATGGCTGTGTTGCCTTGATCTGCTGGCAATCCAACCACGAAATCCACCGAAATCCTTTCCCATGGGATCTTTGGTGTGGGCATGATTTGTAGTTGTCCTGGCATTTTCCGGTGATCTACCTTCATCTGTGCGCATTTTGCGCATTCTTTCACCCAAGCTAGAACGTCGGGGCGCACCGTTGGCCACCAGAACTGTCGTAGTATTTTCTCCAGGGTTTTCATGCCTCCTAGATGCCCGGCCCAGGGAAGATCGTGGCACCATGAGAACGCGATCTTGCGTAATCTCTGGGTAGGAAGCAGCACTTGTTGGTTTTTTACCGGGAGCCCTTGCCTCATTCGCCATTCCGGATGGCTCTTGATCCAGTCTTTCCACTTGAAGGAGCAAATTCCTTGACGTATTTCTTGTAAGAACTCATCAGTGCGAACAGCACCTAACACCCTACTGGGTTCAATTATGGAGTTTTCAGTGGGACATGTATCTGGGAGCGAGAGGTCTTGTCTCGTCAGGGCATCTGCTTTCTTGTTCTGGATCCCTGGGCGAAATGTGACCACGAAATGATACTCAGCAAAGAAAAGCATCCACCTAAGTTGTCGAGGGGTTAGATGTCGAGCTGCCCGCATAAATTGCAAATTTCGATGATCGGTATACACCGTTACTTGATGACTCGCCCCCATCAGCCAATGTCTCCATTCAAGAAACGCTTCTTTAATCGCCAATAGTTCTTTCTCTGCGATGGTGTAATTCCGCTCTGCGGGATTGAATTTTCGTGACATGAATGCTATAGGATGCATACATCCGGTCTCTTCGTGTCTTTGAGACAGGACCGCGCCCAATGCCACGTCCGAAGCATCGGCCTCCACTACAAATGGCAAAGACGGGTTGGCGTGTCGAAGGACTGGAGCTGTGGTGAATGCGGTTTTGAGACTGTCAAAAGCCTCTTGGGTGTCTGCCGTCCACTCGAATGGTTCCTGTTTTCTGGTCAACCGGGTTAAGGGGGTTACCAAATCCGAAAACCGACCAATAAATCGACGGTAGAAATTGGCGAATCCTAAGAGACTCTGGATTTCCTTCACGGAGCTAGGACGAGGCCAGTCCAAGATGGCTTTCACCTTTCTTTCGGCCATGATCTGACCCGAGGGGGTGAGCATGACCCCTAGGAACTCTACGGTGGTGACGTGGAACTCACATTTCGTGATCTTGCAGTACAAGGAATGCTCTCGAAGGGCCTGTAATACCATACGAACATGATCAACGTGTTCTTCATTGGTGTTGGAATAAATCAAGATGTCGTCAATGTATACGACTACAAAACGATCCAGGTACTCCCGCAATACCTCGTTTAAGAAGAACTGGAACGCAGCGGGGGCATTACATAACCCGAAAGGCATTACCAAGTATTCGTAAAGCCCATACCGCGTTTTAAATGCGGTCTTCCATTCATCCCCTTTCTTTATTCGGACCAAGTGGTACGCTCCCCGGAGGTCCAATTTGGTGTATATCCCTGCCGTTCGTACTTGTTCCAGAAGCACCGGTATTAGGGGAAGCGGATACTGGTTTTTCACCGTGATGTCATTCAGCGCCCTGTAATCGATGCAACAGCGTAAATCTCCGTTAGCCTTCGGAATAAAAAACAGGGGGGACGCTGCAGGCGAACGTGAAGGTCGAATGAAGCCCAACGCTAAGTATTTGTCTAGGTAGGTTCGAAGATACGTCGTTTCGGGCACCGTAAGGGCATACACTCTCCCGCAGGGGACGACCGCACCGGGTATCAGGTCTATCCGACAATCATACTCCCTGTGGGGTGGTAGCTCCTCTGCCTTGGTGTCGCTGAATACATCAACAAAATCTGCGTAGCAAGTGGGTAGGTCCACCTCTTTTTCAGCCGCTGTTGCAACATGGTGAATGGTGGAAAGAATTCGAGCAGGCTGAGGACCATTCGTAACACAATGGGTTTGACAGTATTCTGAGTCGAATGTTAGCGTCTTGGTGGCCCATCGGATATTCGGATCATGTTGCTGCAGCCATGGAAGACCTAATATGATCCCGTAGTGTGGTGCTTGTATGATTCCAAATGACACGATTTCTCTGTGGTAATCTTCGGATACCAATTCGCAATCCGGTGTGTTATGGGTGATGGGGCCCGAGTCTAATTCTTTACCATCCACTGCATATACTCGTTCTGGCCGTGGTTTAGGTACCAAGTGAATTCCTAATCGAAGAGCCTCTCCTTTATCCATGAAACACCCCGTGGCTCCTGAGTCAATCATGACCAGTACAGGATTACTGGTTTGATTTATTTCCAGAGTCATGGAAATAAAGAAGTGGTCTGTTTTGGTAAAAACAAAGGTATCCATAGAAGGGATGGATTGACCGCTTGAGACTCTCCCTTCTTGAGTGCTCAAGCTTTGAAGTTTCCCTCCTCTTTTTCAGTGGCTAGAGCTACCACCTGTCCTTGTCGGGGTCTACTGAGCTTGGGTTTAACTGGACATTCCCTCAGAAAATGGCCCTTCTTCCCACAGTACAAACATAATCCTGGTTTCCTGCGATAGTCCCTCTCATTGACCGTTAATGAAGCCCTTACGGTCCCTATTTCCATTGGTTCCGCCGAAGTAGTCGGTTTGTCCAGAGGGGAAACTCGATCCCCAGTGAGAGAATGGCGATCTTTTTTCTTATGGTCTCCCCGACGTTCTCGAAGCCTGTGATCCAACCTCAGGGTGAGGTCTATGAGCGCGGAACATGTTCGGGGTTGAGGATCTATTTGCGCCAACACATCTTTTAGGTCGTCCGAGAGGCCTTGATAAAATATCGCCGACTGTTTTTCTTCCGGCCAATCGGTTTCGGCGACTAAACAACGAAAGCTGTTTAAATAACTGATCAGTTCGGAAGACCCCTGTCGCAGTCCCAACAAATCTCTATCCGCCGAGAATGTTTCGGCTCTTCTATCAAATGTCTTTTCAAAGCACTTGCTGAACTCATCCCAATCATACAACTTCGGGTCATCTCTTCTTACTATGGGGACCGCCCACTGAGCTGCTTCTCCCCCTAGGTATGAGATTAGAAATGCCACCCGAGCTTGGTTTGTAAGGAACATCTTTGGTTTGCATGAGAAATGGAGAAGCACCTGTGTGAGGAATACCTGAACTTTCTTTATATCCCCATAGAATCTCTCTGGGGGTGCTAGGGGAATTTGTGCCGGCATTTCAACTACCACCGACTGTGGGTGCGAGGTACTCCCTGCATCAAATGGGTTCCTTTGCATTCTGTCTAGTCTGGCATGGAGAGCCGTGGAATCCTGCCGTGATGTGACTAATTCAGCTTGGACCAGCGCTAAGGCGGCCACTACATCTTCTAATGTGGCCATCCCTACTTTCAACACAACCGGGAGGAGACTAATTCGTGGGCCGATTATTCTGTCGTGCCTTCCAAATCCGAGTCCTCAGGGCTGTGTCGATGCTCTATGGGGGCCCACCTCTGAATCGACCCAAGTCTGGCGCATGTAGAATACACAGACTCTTGGGGCAATTGAGCGGGGGAAGGAAAGGATGGGGACTGCTGGGAGGGAGACCTGTAAAGAAAAGAAAGGCAACATGCAACACATACACATAGGCAAATGAAGAAAATGAGAAAACACAGCTACTGCACAATAAAGTGCTCCACCATGGAACACATATCGGAACACGTTGTTGCCTGTAGAATGCCCCACCTGGAGCAACAGTTAAATAAGTGAACTCTGAGGTTGCCTCCTCAGATCACAACAGTTGCGTGGCTAAGGGCCCCGCACCCTTTCTCTTATACTCAAAGTCAAAGTGAGGAGGACGGAAAAATATGGAGGTGTGTTTAATCCTCCCTCAAGTCAATTCACACACCCACACTCACTGCGATGAGCGTTCGCTCTGTTGTGTACTGTACTTCCCAAAGTACGAAAGGCACCGCACACTGCACGCTCTCCAAACAACTGTTTATACTTGACTGCGTGTCTCTATCAAAAGTACGAAAGAAACTGCACACTGCACGCTCTCCAACAACTGCTTATGCGAGACTGCGTGTCTCTTTCAAAAGTACGAAAGACACGGCACACAGCACGCTCTCCAACAACTGCTTAGACGTGACTGAAAGTTAGCTCGCGGGCACTATACCCTCCCTGCAATAAAGGACCACGAGTCGGCCTTTTTCCAACAGGGAGCAGGTAACCCACGCGCCACTACGGGCGACAACTCCCCTCTGCATGTAACGGCTGGGAAGCTCGTTACGGCCAACAGAGGAGATCACAGGACTTGGGTTGTCCGAATGACGGACCAAGGCTATGGAATGGCGGTTCCGTGAGTAAAGACTCCAGAACCCTCTTACCGCTACCACGGAGGCGAAGACTTTCTCTCCGCCACTGGAGCAGACCGCAATGGAGGAATAATCGGCAACGCCGCCCGGGGCTCTGCCGCTTTGTATCCTTCTTCTTGGTTCCGGCTCCGCCCTTGCTGGCGCACGTCGCGTCACTCTGGGCATTCTGGGGAATGTAGTTCCTGGCCGGCAATACGCGCGTACAGCTAGCGTAACACCCGGCCAGGAATCGTGACAACGCCACTGGAGTCAAGCTATCCTGGCTGATGACGGCTGATAGCCAGAAACCGGTCCTAGGATGCTTGATTCCGGTCCAGGGAAGACATGGCTTGGCAGTTCGGGCTGGACTGTTCCCATGAGGCACAGGGTCAAGACTGATTTGCATATGGCCATGTCTAAACTGAGGTGGCGTAGTGGGCAAAAGAACGATGGATTTAACCCAGATCTCTTGACTGGGGGAGAATGTCTGCATTGTCAGCATTCCGTCCATTTGTTGGTTGTAACGCTTTTCGCCCTAAGTGGGATGGGTATTCCCAGACGTGGGACCCGTGCTCACTACGCCACTGGAGTCAAGCTATCCTGGCTGATGACGGCTGATAGCCAGAAACCGGTCCTAGGATGCTTGATTCCGGTCCAGGGAAGACATGGCTTGGCAGTTCGGGCTGGACTGTTCCCATGAGGCACAGGGTCAAAACTGGGGTGGCGTAGTGGGCAAAAGAACGATGGATTTAACCCGTATCTCTTGACTGGGGGAGAATGTCTGCATTGTCAGCATTCCGTCCATCATTTGTTGGTTGTAACACCTTATGACCCAGTCACAGGTACTGTGTGAAACTTGCACTGCCTTCAGTCTTAACTCCAGGGCTCTCAAACATGCTCCATCATGATCTCTCATCCACACTCTGTACTTAGCCAGCACACCATGCCTGCCCTAATTAAGCTACAAGAGGAGATAATGCACACTGTCGTTTTTACAGAGCAGTCTGTAGCGTAATGAAATGCTTTCTTGAAATTAAGAAGCAGCATTTTCCTAGGATGATTGGGTTTCCACCAACCTGCAACCTATTTCCAGCCCTACACTTTCTTGTTGCACATAGTTCTTTTATGCAGTGTGCCAACCCTGGAATGTCTTGTTTGACATGGTTGTTATATGCCATGTTAGTCCAGTTGGTTTAATGGAAGCCAGCAAAAACTAAGATCCACAAAACACATTAGGTTGTCAAACGAAGGCCCTACACCAAAAGCAAGTGTCACGAAGACATGGAACAATGTGCAGGCTGTAGTATTTCTCTTCAACTAAGGTGGTGCTGAAACGCCTGTCCAAATCCACATGTTGACATGTCAGAGTTTGCTAGCCTTTCAGACAGTTAGATGGCTTACTTGGTTAACATCTAATTATTGACACCTTTGTGAGATTTGCAGGTGACAATATCTAACCTGCTAGGCCCAACTCATAGCGTCAAACCTCAAAACCATTGAGTGCCATTAAATTGGGTAATACTAAAACTGACTATTTAAAATTGTACTTATCTGTAAATCTGTGGCAGAGAGTCCTATAAAAATACACAATTACTAATATTTCAACATGTCACTTTCCATCAAATCACCATTGCAATCAAACCTTTTGAAAATTGAATATTGCTGCATCATTTTCTTTAGGGGCACCAACATCTTAAGGAAGGTGGGAGTTTGATTTGGCTGCGAACTTCCATTAGTTAATCAGGGACACCCATCTTTAATTGAAGATTTGGGTTACATAGACCATCTACTCAGACACAGGGGTGAACTGTGTTGCTTTCTTTAAGTATTTTGGTTTACAATTTTCAGCAAGAAAATACAAAATGGGTATATAAATGAATGGGGTATTGCATCCAAAAACTACTCTATCCATTACTTCTTAAAAACAGACAATCCACATTGTCTTATCATCTCACATTTCAAAACTCATTTGAGATGTCCAGGAAATATCTAAATAAATGCATGATGCTCCTGCAAAAAAGTACCGACACTATAGTAGTAAAATAGAGCTCATACATCCAGTGGTATTCAAAACCATTGTTTATCACACACACAAAAACAGGGCACAGATAGCACAGCATGAAAGTTGGGCTTGCCAGAATGAGGTTGGGGGCAACAAAAAATCAATATAAAAACAGTTTTTAGTTGAAAACCACAAACAATGGTATTTGAAAAGTACAACCCTCACCCACATTATGCGTCACACTTCATCATCTGGTTCCTGTGTCCGTGATCAAGTCATTTAGTACGTGGTGGGCTGCAAAGTGGTTGTTCTGTGGGGTTGTAAGTAGGCCTGGGCGGTAAATTCCGTTCCGCTCGCAGAATTTGCGGAATTTGGGTAATTTCGTGTTCCGCAGAGAACGCAGAATTACCCCAAATTTCCGCGATTTCGTGGAATTTTTTGCTTGTTTGCGCTTTTAAACTGCGTGTTTGCGAGATATTAGCCCCGAGCACGCAAACAGCGTTCGCGAACAGGAAAAAAGCATCACGAACGGGTGGAGCAAGTAATTCAAGTAAAGCGGAACTTTTGCGTGCTCGCTGAGATTTTTTACCGTTTCGCAGAGCTTTGCATAGCGCGACTTCACAAATTACACCCACCCATAGTTGTAAGTGTACCAGAAATGTGCAGTCACATTTATTTCCAAATTTATTTTCTCCATGTTTGTAAAACGTTTATAAACACCTCCCTATTACTGAGGTTTGAAAAAATACCTTTGTTAAAAATGTGTTAGGGGTGATAAACTGATTCATTTTTCAACTGCGTTTTACATGACTAAAACCAAACTAACCATACGGCAATATATTAAGAACCACAATAGTTACACATGTCTGTTTCTGCCCTCTCTAGTGACCTTGTTGCAACATAGGTAGAGGTGTATGAAATTCACATAATTTATGTTAGTGTAACTATGGGAAATGCAGCCCTCTGACACAGAAGAGTGCCATTCCATCTACGTCCACAATGTTTAGGGATAACCGATAAAATGACAGGACTTACCCCATGGTATGACCCCTGGTGATAGCTCCCAAACAACCGGGAGCCATAAGGTTATGCATCGACATGTGGCTACTGAATAAAGCAATAAGTCGTGAAAGACAAATAACCCTCATAATTGACAAAAAAGTGGCAGACCTTAATGGGGCTCGTTGGTTCACCAGGGTTGAGCTTAATGCATGCTACCACCAGCCTGAGCTCAATGAGGCCAGCAAATACATAACGACATTCTCCACACACGTAGTCAGCTGGACTGATCGAGCATTCAAGATGGTGAAGGAGGTACTCCTGGACAATGCGACAATGGAGTATTTTGACCCCCAAGGCAGAACAGAGCTGAGAGTAGACATGATCAATGTCTGCTTGGGTGTTGTACTGGTGCAAGCAAAATGAGAAGGGTCATGGCTTCCTATCACCTAGGCCAGCAGTGTACTCACTGACACCGAGACACAATATGCCCAAATCAAGCAAGAGGCTTAAGAGATTCGATGGGCCTGTCAACACTTCCACCAATATCTCTGTGGGCAGGAATTCCGAGTGGTGACCGACCACAAGCCTTTGGTTCCCCCTCTTCACCGGCACTGCCAGAAATGGACTGCCGCGCATTGAGCGTTGGACTTTGCAGCTCCAACTGTACTCCATCGAGGTTGTGTACAGACGGGGGGTCAATAACCTGCTGACTACCTGTCCATGAACCTGGCAACAACACCCTCGGGTAATAGCTCCTCGGAGGAAGCCGAATGTGCCGAGGAATTTGTAAGGATGATAATCCATGAAGATTGCTCAAGGGCTCTGTCCCTAGAAGAGATCCAAGAAGCCACCAGAAGCAACACAAGCATATCTAAAGCTAAAGATGCACTATGCAAACAACAATGACGCAAATTCCTGGAAGGCGCAAAGGCCCTCACGGCTGAGGAGTGATGCTGAGAAGCCTGTGGGCTAGAATGGTTGAGTTGGGACACCAGGGCATCGTGAAGACTAAAGCCCACCTCTGAGACAAGGTGTGGTTCCCTGGCATGAACAAGTGGGTTGATGAGAAGGTCCAAGACTGCCACTCCTGTGCCATCTCAAGTGGGGATCCTCCAGCTGTGCCGGTAATCACCAAAGAAGCCTGCACAAAACCCTGGTTGTGTATCAGTATTGACGTTAGCAGCTATCCTGGCGGCAACCTCACAGCCGTAGTAGTCGACAGCCACACCAAGTACCCTGTGGTGGAACTAGTCCCATCCATTTCATTTGGGTATTTCAAGCCCATGCTGGAGAAAATCTTCGCAATATTGTGGATTCCTGGTGAAATGAAAACAGACAATGGACCTCCCTTTCAGGGGCCAGAATTAAAATTGTATTTTCACAGTTCCAACATACCAGATCAAAAGGTGACCTTGAAGTGTTCTCAGGCCAATGGGGAGGTAGAGCGCTTCATGCACACCCTGAACAGGGCACGCTGAATCAGGATGGAGCAAGGCGAAGCCGCAGAGTGCTGGCTGTGCCCTTTTCTGAGTGCTTACCGGCAAACGCCACACAGCACCACA
This sequence comes from Triturus cristatus, assembly GCF_964204655.1. Classification (NCBI taxonomy): domain Eukaryota; kingdom Metazoa; phylum Chordata; class Amphibia; order Caudata; family Salamandridae; genus Triturus; species Triturus cristatus. The sequence goes on from NC_140590.1 coordinate 1,022,150,903, forward strand.
GGGTGTGCCCCAAGTGACCTGTAAATGAGGTGGTGCGCTCGAGATGTCATCCCAGAGGGGCCTAGCTGGAACCCTGCGGTAATTGACATCCGAGCCACACAAGAGAAGTGGCAAGCCACAAATGACAAAGACAGCAAAGATCGAAGAGCTTTTGTCTCAGATCTCGCTTTTGATGACAAGGTGATCCTGAAAGATTGACACCCAGGATAGAAATTCTGCACTTGAAAAGAAAGTGTGGGAAATCACCAGCCTACAGGGGACAATGGTAACTGCCCAATGAGGCCTATCCACAGTATCAAGGAACATATCCTGGTTCAAGCGAGTCAGGTCCATAGTGAACGAACAGAACGACAGGCAAGAAGTAGCGGATGACACCCATGAATCAGAGACTGACACACTCCTCAGCCCCTGCATGGACACAGCATCAGCGAGCCCAGAGCCAGGGGTGGTGGCCTTGCAGGACCCCATCAAGTACACAGCCGCTACCAGAAGTATGGACTCCTGCTCAATCGTGCACCTAGCCAGAGACTGAGAGATCACATATATTTCACTTCAATCAAGTGAAAGAGCTGTTATTGTAGTAAACATTTGGGAGAGAAGTAGAGTGCCACCTGGCCTCTACTGTACTTTGTTTCATGTGCTCACCTGGAGGGCCGGGCACCGCCCAAAGGTAAAAACAAATGCTGAGGGATCGTTCGTGGTTCACTTGGCGAACCCCAGGAATACTGCCTGTGTCTCCATTCTTGGTATGCTGTGTGTGCCATAATTGTAGCGCCCTTTACCCCTTGTCGTAGGACTCCACAGTCAGGAATGAGGTGGCGACTCCGACATAAAGACGATGTGGCATAACGGACAGAGCTGTCGGCTTTGTAACAGGGGTTCCAGGTTTGAGTCTCAGCATCTGCTCAAAATCCTGTAATTTTGGGTAAATCACTCAATCTCCCCATGCCCAACAAAAAAACACGTGTGCTTGTGTAATGTAAGGCTCTCCAATACCTTTTAGGTCGAGTTTGGCTAGATAAACCTGCAAAAAAAAGGGTAAGTAATGTTTAAAATGTTTTAATGTTATGTTTATTGCTTTGCTGGAGGCATTATAGCTGCAAGTTTCATTGATATATAATTTATTTGTTTCAGAACTCCTTTGCAACCAAGTTGGTGGGTGCAGCCACTCTGATGAGAAAAGTATTTATTTAGGTGATTGCCACCATTTTATAAGACTCTGAAATGAGACTTGTTAAAGTGAGAAAGGCTCATTTCAAAGCCAAAATGGGTTGGTGCCATTAAAATAAATTATTGTATTTTTCACAACGGAATTCCTACGTTCAATGCTTTTGTTGCAATGGAGATGTTGAACAAAGATATGCACACACACACATATTATACACATATTAATTTGCATGAATAAAAAATAATGTAGCCATTAATAATAAGGTATAGCATTGTAGATAATATTTATTTCTTTTTCTGCCATATTAAACTTTATTTTAATGTCTAAAGTATTTTGTGTATAAGATTACTCAAGATCATAATTATGCTGGTATAAGGAAAATTATGCCCGTGCCTAGTTGTGGAAATGAATCTTATGTACGCATAAATCAGTATAGCATTAAGTAGTGTGTGTGTGTATGTGTGTGTGTATATGTATGTGATTATATATATATATATATATATACACTGAAAAAACCATAGGTTTCATGGGCGTTATAGTTAGCTGGACTTTTCACTCGTGCAAAACCATTGAAATTCCCCCGTTATAGTTAGTTCAGATAACTATAACTCGCGCGCCCGCAATGCACTGCTGACGACGTCACATATTACATCACTCATGACATGGTCAGTGACATCACTCATGACATCACTGATGACATCTCAAATGACATCACTGATGACATCACTGATGGCATCATCAAATGAATGTGTGTTTTTCTGAAAATTACATATGTTTTATATATGTATATCTCAAGGTCGATGGAAGAATAAATGGGTATATAAGTGTCTAAATGGATGATTTGTTTTTGAAAAATTGATTGTATAACTGACTGATTAAGTGTATCTTAGTGAATACATTGCTTAGTGAGTAATGTTTAAATATGTAAATTAGTGTATCAGTCTCTCACTTTGTGTATAAGTGGCTGCATGGGTTGGTGAGTAGCTACATGAGTGTCTATATAGGTTATTAGTTGGTTTTTTGAGTATCAGTAGGAGTGTCTGAGTGTCTGTATGGTTTGGTGGGGGGTATTACGTAGTACATAGGTGCATGAATGAGTGACTCACTGTTTGTATGTGTTGAAGATAGCATGTGTGCAGGACTGTATGGGTGGATGAGTGTGTGCATGTGTGTGTTAGTGAGTGAATGACTGTCTCAATAGTGTCTTTATGAGTAACTACATATGTTTTAAACTAGTATATGTGACTATTGGTGTATATAAGTGAGTATATGTGAGAGTGAGAGATTGGAAGAGTTCCTGTATGAATAATTATGTGTTTCTATAAGTGATTGTTTAAAAGACAAGTATGTGTCACTTTCTGTAGAAGTAAGTGTGGTGGTGTGTGTATAACTGTATATGCAAGTAAATGGATGTTTGATTCTTTATTAGCATGAGTGACTATATGTGTGAGTAACTCTATGGATGAGTGGCGTTGTGTAACAGGATGTATAGGTGTATGAGTACATATGATGAGTGAGTATATGTATGAGTGACTGTACATGACTGTTGGTGAATGAGTGGATGTGTATGTGGATCTTAGAATTACTGAATAGGTTGTTGTATCTGGTATTGGTATGTCCATTGTTTTGAAAATTTTAGTTTCTATTTTTGAATGTGTGTATCAAAGGTTATATTAGGGGGAGAGGAGGTCTGCCACTCTATCACAAGGATGATGTCATCAGTGATGTCATCAGTGATGTCATTTAAGATGTCATCAGTGATGTCATGAGTGATGTCACTGACCATGTCATGAGTGATGTAATATGTGACGTCATCAGAAGTGCATTGCGGGCGCGCGAGTTATAGTTAGCTGAACTAACTATAACAGGGGAATTTCAATGGTTTTGTACGAGTGAAAAGTCCAGCTAACTATAACGTGCCTGAAACCTATGTTTTTTTTCAGTGAATTTTTAAGGTTTTTTAAATGCTAATTTCTAACTATGCCTACAGAGATGGGACATGTGAAGAAAGGAGAAAAAACGCACAGAAAGAAAAAAACAGACGAAGAAAAGTGCAGGAAGAAGGATAACGTGCAGAAAGAACAAACACAAGAGGAGAAAGAAGCCTTGCTGCAAAATCATCCTGTACCCTCAACTTTTTCAGACAGATACTGGTGGTAACTGAGTCTGACTAACCAGTCCTAGAGCCAGTGCTATGTTAAAAGACACTCAGAATACAGTGAAAACACCTACATACACTAGGGAACACTATGCGTTGGGGTCCCCCTGTGATTAGCATGACCTCCTCTGTAAGCCCCTAGTATATAATAGGGCAGGGGATTAAAACTACCTCTTAAAACGTGCCACAAGGGCATGTTTGCCCACGTCACCTCAGGCACCGTCCCCTCCCTTCCCCACTGTGTAAACACGCCCTGTGGCCGTTTTAAGTTGGGAGATTAAGTCCCTTTGAATCCTGAGGGTCCCTAGGGTCCAACTAGACCACTAGGTACCTCCAGTAAGCGCCACAGAGCTGCGTTGCAGAGAGATGTAACAAGCATTTGCAATGCAATAGGTCTCGCATTAGGAAAGTTTGAGCTTTTTGTATTGTAAATTGACTAATTTTTTATTTATGTGTTGGTATTGAAAATATTGAAATTACTAGCTTTCTCATGTTCAATGTCAATAGTTTTAACTGTTGCAAATGTGACACCTATAGCATTTGTAATGCAATATGTGTTGTATTTACGTGACTTAGATGTATTGATATTACAAATAACAATGGCTTTTAATTTTTGCAAATAATTAATACTTAAATAAAAGTTAATGTAAATTATAATGGCAATCGTTTAAACTTTTGTTAATAACTCTTGGGAAGATTATGTTTAGTGTATTTAATTGCGCCTAAAATCCAAGAACAGAAGTTAAATATTATCATTTTTTTTGTGCCATTTGTAATAAAGCCTAAATATTGAGAGAACATATAAGAGCCAGTTGTTGTTGAATGGTTGTACAGATTGATACTGTGGTGCCGGTGAGTGATGTTGTGGTGGTGTCGAGTGATGCTGTGGCGTTAATTGATGCTGTGGTAGCGCATAGTGATGTAGTGGTGCCCTTGAGTGATGCTGTGGTGGTGCTAAGTGATGCTGTGGTGATGCGATAGATAGATAGATAGATAGAGTGCAATAGTCCGATAGATAGATAGATAGCTAGAGCGTGAGGGTGATAGATAGATAGAGTGTAATTATGTAGAATATAATTATGTGGCACTGAGTGGTTTTGTGTGGAGTGTATGTTGATTTTAGTGGCGTGTAATTATGTGGCATTGAGTGTATCTTACATTGTTTGCATTGTAATTAATTGGCACTGAGTGTTATTTGGAGTGCATGTGGCATTGAGTGTAGTGTAATTATGTGGTACCTGGGCAGAAATAGGCAGACTTCAGTAGGGTTTCCCATTCCCAACGGGTAAGTTTAAAGCAACTTATTGCACATGGTCAAAAATAGGCAGACTGCCGTCGGTGGTTTAGGGGGATTGAATGTCACAGGAAACATCAATTAAGAAGGCGGTGTAAATGTAAATTTGATACTTGTATAGCGCACTACTCACCCGCAAGGGTCTCAAGGCGCTTGTACGAATACCGCTGTGGAACCCATCCTGGCTTTCCCTGTGAGGCGTCCACTCCTGGGCACCCCCAAGGTGGAGGCCAGGCATCCTTAACATTGCGGGGGACGTTGTGGAGATTTAGCAAGCTATTGCCCAGAGTTGCACTCCATGATTGGAATAGGCACCGAGGCGAGAATTATCAGGTCCGTGGAATTTTTGAGCCCAAGACCCGCCGAGGCGGGGAATTGAACCCTGGTCCCGGGCTAGACCTCTGCATCAGGGTCTGCCGCTCTAATCATTGAGCCACACTTCTCCACAATGTCTATGTACATTGTTGCTTCCTTCTTTATTTTTTCGCTAACACATTTAAAATGTTAATTGAGTATTTAGGCAGGATGCCTCTGTGTTTGCCAGAGTGGCGCCTTATGTCTGTTTCCCCCTGTAACGCTATACAATGTTCCATTGGCGAATAAAATTATTTGTTTTGAATTCCATGTTTAGAGGCAGGAGATGTTATTTAGCAATGCAGGTAACGTAGAAACTCCTTTAAAAGACTGCCCAATGTATGTGTTGTTAACACACCACATTTTATTTATCTAGCAGTGTAGTTAAAAAAAATTCTGGCTGGAACGTCTGAGGGCGCAGTGCGATTTCCAAGCTGGCTTTGAAGAAGGTCATGCAGCACCTAGAGTGGACCAGATGGTCCTGTTTATGACCTACAGAGCGCGTGTGAAGTGGGTGCAGATGAACTGATTGGGGGTGAGGGGGTATGCAGCCTGTTGTGCTGAAGCCTGTAAGAAAACACAGCTGGGGAGAGATAGGCGAGAGGCATGTGTGTGTGGCAAACACTGTTGGGGCGCGTGACATATAGATCTGGGCAAAGCTGCAAAAAAACATATGGTTACTTAAATCCTTAGACGCAGAATTAATGGAGCTCATGTTATCGACCTTAGAAGGATGAAAAGTGAATGAGCGCGGCATATGTTAAGTTTGTAAGCGCAGAAAGCGTGCAGGGTAAACTTATTATTTTGGTTGTTTGAGACTCAGATCTGGGCAAAGCTGCAAGAAAACACGGCGGCGGGAGGGCGGTTGAGAGATAGGCGAGAGGCATGTGTGTGTGGCAAACACTGTTGGGGCGCGTGACATATAGATCTGGGCAAAGCTGCAAAAAAACATATGGTAACTTAAATCCTTAGACGCAGAATTAATGGAGCTCATGTTATCGACCTTAGAAGGATGAAAAGGGAATGAGCGCGGCCTATGTTAAGTTTGTAAACGCAGAAAGCGTGCAGGGTAAACTATTTTTTTGGGTTGTTTGAGACGCAGGGGTGCATGTGATCAGTGCCTGTGTGTGTGAGCAGTAGGGCTGTGTGTGTGAAGTGCCTAAAGTTGCAAGAAAACATATGGTTATTTAAATTCTTAGACTCAGAATTAATGGAGCTAATGTTATCGACCTTAGAAGGATGAAAAGGGAATGAGCTGAGCGCGGCATATGTTAACTTTGTAAGCGCAGAAAGCGTGCAGGGCAAACTTATTATTTTGGTTGTTTGAGACTCAGATCTGGACAAAGCTGCAAGAAAACACGGAGGGGGAGGGCTGGCTGTGTGCTGAAAGGCAAAGAGAACACGGGCATGAAAGTGAAATCGATGGATGGCAATGCGTCCGTGAGACTAGCCCTGTGGGGGGGAGGGACAGTTGTGAGAGGCGCCATGAGGAAACAATCTCTCGGCATGCTGTGGCGGGGGCGGGGAAGTGCAGTCCAGGCGGGGGAGCGGACCCTTTGAAGTATGTTGCCGAGGCTGTGGCTACACATGCACGCGCCAGTGGGCTGAAGCGCTTCCCCAAACGGATTGCATGGCGGCACGATGCACGTGATTGTGCGCGTGCTCGCCATGCAATCCACTTTTGGGAGCACTTTGAAATGCCCCTCGTACTAGAGTCTCGCATAGCGATTGCGTAAATGCAATAGCTAGGCGAGACCTAAAAAGGGGCACGGCCTAGACCACCTCTCTGCAACGCAGTGCAGTGGCGCTTACTGGAAGCACCTGGTGGGCTAGTTGGCCCCCAGGGTCCCTCAGGATTGAAGGGGAATTATTTCCCCAACTTAAAACGCGCCACAGGGCATGTTTGCACACGTTAACTCAGGCACCGTCCCCTCCCTTCACCACTGTGTAAACACGCCCTGTGGCCGTTTTTAGTTGGGAGATTAAGTTCACTTTTAATCCTGAGGGTCCCTAGGGTCAAACTAGTCCACTAGGTACCTCCAGTAAGCACCACAGAGCTGCGTTGCAGAGAGGTGTAAAAAGTGGCACGGCCTGGACCACCTCTCTGCAACGCAGCTCAGTGGCGCTTACTGGAAGCACCTGGTGGGCTAGTTAGCCCCCAGGGGCCCTCAGGATTGAAGAGGAATTATTTCCCCAACTTAAAACGCGCCATAGGGTGTGTTTGCACACGTCACCTCGGGCCCTGTCCCCTCCCTTCACCACTGTGTAAATGCGCCCTGTGGCCGTTCTAAGTTGAGAGATTAAGTCCCATTGAATCCTAAGGGTCCCTAGGGTCAAACTAGCCCACTAGGTACCTCCAGTAAGCGTCACAGAGCTGCGTTGCATAGAGGTGTAAAAAGGGGTGTGGCCTCAGAACACCTGTATGCAACGCAGCTCCCTGGCGCATACTGGAGAAATCTGTTGGGCAAGTTGGCCCTCAGGGACCCTCAGTATTTAAGGGGAATTAATTCCCCAACTTACAACTGGCCAGGGGGCGCATTTGTAGAGTGCTGCAAGGAGGGGGCGTGGCCACCGGCACGATGCCGGTCTTTTATTTATTTTATTTTTTTAAGAAGGAGGGCTGTGTGGCCCCCCTTCTCTTTCTAATTTATTGGCCCTGGGGACCCCATCCCCCAGGGCCTGCACCCTCATTTTTTTTCTTGAAAAAAATAAATTTGGAAGGGGTCCGCCCGGCCCCCCTCCCAAGGCCTTAATCGGCCCCGGGGACCCCAACCCCCAGGACATGGCCTTTTTGTCTTTTAATTCTTTAGGAGGGGGGCTGCGTTGCCCCCCTCCTCAGGCCACTTATGGCCCCGGGGACCCCGTCCCCCGGGGCCGGCCTTTGTTTTTTATTATTTTAAAAAATATATATATTTATAGAAACACCTAGGACATGCTGGACAAACCGTATGTACCTATCACCATGGCGATTTGCGTAATATTCATTAAAAGGCGACTATGCATACAATGAATCCACGTGGAATGTATTTACACCGCAAGTGAAGCTCTGACGTGTCTGACGCCCTAACGTGCCTAATCCCGGCGCCCCCGCCGGTGGGTACTCTACAAGTAGACACCCTAGTCGTTTATTTATACAAACATGGGTAGCTATTGATGGGCACATTTAATTCACACGCACACTAAGCCATTCAAAGGGGATTCGACAAAAATTCGACCAAACTTTGCAAGAAACCCCCCTCACGGTTAATAAAACACACATCCACCGCCGGATGTGTAATACTTTTTATTTTACTCTCTGGAAAGGAGACGAACCTCACTTAAGAGTCACAGCGTGCTCCTGGCTGAGCCCAATGCTGTGTTACACCCACCAGTGCCCGCCGAGTGCCACACACCTCTGTGTTGTATTCTACCAGCTAGTGCTTATGCTATGACACTCTCTAGCCCATGTGCACTGTAACACCACCCCATGAATATGTCATGCCACACTTGCCTTCGCACGGGTTATATTGCCCCATCTAACGTGCCTTCCTCGATGCCTATGTTATAACGCACAGCGCTATGCCATACATATTACAATCTGGGATCCACATCTTTGCCACAGTGCATATGCAACGTTACACTCCCCAGCACATATTTTATATTACAACTTTAGAGACTAGTTAGGTTACACAACACTGCCCTGTGCATATTACACTCCAAGGCTCATATCGCATAGCACGCGCTAGTGCCTGTGCTATCTCGCGCTCTCCAATGAATCTGTCATTGCGCACAATGTATTGCATATTATATTTCACGTCCCGGTTCATCTTATATCACAGTTTTTGGTGCATAGTTTATGCCATATACTATATCTAGTTTTCATTTTCAATCGTGCTTTCAGGACTATGTTCTATATAACACTGCGTCCACCTACCCTTTTCACGGGCATTACATTTTGCGATGGGGGTGGAGGGTCAGGGGGTGTTTCTGCCAAGTGAGCTCGGAGTCAGAGTCACAAACGTCCTCTTCTTCCTGAATAAAAGTGAGATTATGCTGCATACTTGTTCATATTTTAAGTAGTTCACACAGACACACATTTTAAAAACAATAAAGTTCTTAATACCCACCTTCTCTGAACAGTTAGCTTGCTGCCCCATCCACCTCCTTCCTATCCTCTGTTGTCTGAATCCATGGACTAGCCTCCTCCCTCCTGCCATGCATGGTCTGATGTGCTGCCACTGCCCTCCATTTAGCATGATGTACCAGTCCACGCCTCCTGCCCTCCATTGCCCAATTCTATGGCCCATCATTGACCTCCTGCTTAGCCTCTGTGCTTAGCTTACTGCCCCTATTCTCCTTCCCCCTGCTCTCCGATGTCTTTGTGCATGCCCCTGCTCCATCCTTTTTGCTCACCATGTTCCATGGACCTGCCACTCCTATCTACTCTGAGTGTTCTGTTGAGCTGCCACTTCCCCCCCACCTGCCTAGCATTGTCAGATGACTGTAACCTGTCCCTGCCACCTCCACCCTGCCTGTCCACATGCCATGCCCCTATCCCCTTCCTCCTGTCCTCCATGGTCCATTTTACTGCCACACCCTTCTGCTCTCCCTGGTCTGTTGTGCTGTAACTGCTCCTCCTGCCTGCCCCGCGCGGTCTGTTGTGAGGCTCCTTCCCCTGAACTCTCTTGTCTGTGCCCAGGTCCTGACCCTCCCTTCTGTCCTCCATGGTCCTTTGTCCATCCCCCTGCACCCTCCTTCTTGCCCATCATAGCCATTGTGCTGCCACTAACCCTCCCGCTTGCCATGCATGGTCTTCTGTGCTGCCATGGATCCTCCCACCTTCCCTGTGTGGTCAGCTAGCTGCCCCTGACCCCCTCCCACCTTCCCTCCATGGTCTGTGTGTATGACATCATAGTCTCACTGTTGCTCTCCATGGTGTGTCTTGTTTCTAGTGCCCATCCTGCCTGACATCCATGGTCATCTTGCTGCTGCTGCCCTGCCCCCTTGCCCCCAGTCCTCTGTTTCCATGTGCAGACCCCTATTCCCTCCCTCCTGGCTTGTCTGTTCCATTGTAATGCCCCTGATCCGTCCCTCCTGCCATTTATGGTCTGTTATGCTGCAGCTTTCTCTGCTGTCTGTCCATTATGGTCAGCTAGCTACCATTGCCTCTTTGCCCTCTGTTCTCTGTTGTCCATGTGCATGGTCCTGTCCCCTCCCTATTGCTTTCTATGGATTGTTGTGCTGCACTCCCGTCCCGCATGCCCTGTGTGGTGTATTGTGCTGCTGCAAACCCTGATGCCTGCCCTGTAGGGTCAGTTTGGTGCACCTCTCCATGTCCCTCCTGTCCTCTGTTATCCGAGTCCATGTCCCTACCCCAGTTCCTCCTGCCTACCATGATCCAATGTACCATATTTTGCGAACATTTTGAACTTGGTAAGAGGGAGATTTTGAAAAAAAATGGGGGTATTGATTTTCCCCTTTGATTTACATTGAAAAAGAGGAGATTGTAGACAGGAGACAGATCAAATAAAGCCCATTTGAGATTAAAAACATTGGACGTTTCCTGGCTGAAACGGGTCTGTTGGCATGTATGGTTGTACTACCACTGCCTGTTCCTTCTGCCCACAATGGTCTATTATATTGCCACAGCCTCTCTTGCCAGTCCTGTATTGTTGGTTTGTTGCCCCTGCCCCCCTTTCCACTGCCCTCCATAGTCTGTTGTGCTGACACTGCCCTTCCTGCCTGCCCAGTGTGGTCAAATTGTTGCCTCTGCACTCTCCTACCTGCCTTCAATTTTCAGAGTCCGTGCCCCTGGCCTCTGCCTCTCAACAGTATCCCAATGAACAACTAGATTGATAACATTCTATATTTATTACAAAAGTGTGGAACGCCTGACGTCATCTTGATGTATTCAAAACTGTAATACCTAGAGCATTTCCTTTAGAAATTACATATATGAGAGGGTCCTATTTGCATCAAAATTATGGGCAGTGCTCTAAAAAACTAAAATGAGGACATATTTTCTGAGTTTTCAAATAGCGACAAAGAACTTTTAAATTATTTGTAATCTTTATGTTTTTTTATCCAGTTGACCACTTGATTAAATGTTGCACTTAGAGGAGAGGATGTGGTGTTACTTCCAGAGCTGCAGACTTTGCAATTGGGGAACCAGGTTGGAGTTTCTGCTTCAGCTCAACATTCTGTGATTCTGGTCAAATCACTTAGGGCCCGATTCACAGAAATAACTTAAGACAATATCCTAAACTTACTACTTTTGGTATTCACAGAAGTTAGGATTTTGTCTTAAGTTTGTCTTAAGTTTGTCTTAAGTTTGTCTTAAATCTGTCTTAAGTTTGTCTTAAGACAAACTTAAGACAAAATCCTAACTTCTGTGAATACCAAAAGTAGTAAGTTTAGGATTTTGTCTTAAGTTAGTTCTGTAAATCGGCCCCCAAATCTCCCCATGTCTACAACCAAAATGAATTTGATCTTGTGTGATGTAACCAATGCTCATGTAAAGCACTCCAATACCTGACAAGTCTGCACTATATAAAACTGCAAATACACAAAAAATAAGTGTTTTGCACACTTCTGTCATTGGGCTACATGTGGGCTACATCTGGGTGATATTTGTGCTGCATTTGGGCTCTTTTGTCTCTGGAGGCCATCTTGGGAGATTTATTTGTTATGAAGTTTCCTAATTTCCTCATTTACTGCAGCCTCCTCAGTAGGAAATGCTTTCCGTTTTTTACTTTGATTCCATCAAGAAGGTATTCAGATATGTCAAACATTTGCCATAAAGTCTGAATGTTAGCACGCTAGTTGCTCATTAGATCACTGTAGTGAAGCTACTGATCACCACAGAAGTCTGCTGCTGGTATTAAAAGTGCATGTTTCAGTCTGCATATCAGAATTTTTTAATGAAATAGAAGAGGATTTGAGAAGTCACTCAAAATGTGCCCTAATTTTTCTTTCTTCAGCACTAATCATAATTTCTATGGCAAAATGAACCCCCTCATTGTGTTCCTTTTTAAATTAAATGTTTTAAGTGTTACCAGTTTATTCCAATCAAGGTGGCTTCAGGTGTGCCATACTTTTGTCATAAGTAAGACAGTAAGCGCTCTAGTTGTTCTTAAGAACACTCTGGGACATTCTGTCATTGGGCTATACTTGCGCTGCATCTGGGTGATATTTGGGCTACATTTGGGCTCTTTTGTCTCTGGTGGCCATCTTGGGAGATTTATTTGTTATGAAGTTTCCTAATTTCCTCATTTACTGCAGTCTCCTCAGTAGGAAATACTTTCAGTTTTTTACTTTGGTTCCATCAAGAAGGCATTCAGATGTGTCACACATTTGCCATAAATTCTGAATGTTAGCACTCTAGTTGCTGATTAGATCACTGTAGTAAAGCTACTGCTCACCAGGGAAGTCTGCTGCTGGTATTCAAAGTGCATGCTTCAGTCTGCATGTCAGAATGTTTTTATGAAATAGAAGAGGATTTAAGAAGTCAAAATGTGCCCTAATTTTTCTTTCTGCAGCACTAATCAAAATTTCTATGGCAAAATGAACCCCCTCATTTTGTTCCTTTGTAAATTAAATGTTTTAAGTGTTACCACTTTATTCCAATCAAGATGGCTTCAGGTGTGCCATACTTTTGTCATAAGCAAGACTGTTCGCGCTCTAGTTGTTCGTTAGAACACACTGGGACATTCTGTTATTGGGCTATACTTGGGCTACATCTGGGTGATATTTGTGCTACATTTGGGCTCTTTTGTCTCTGGTGGCCATTTTGGGAGACTTATTTGTTATGAAGTTTCCTAATTTCCTCATTTCCTACAGTCTCCTCAGTAGGAAATACTTTCAGTTTTTTACTTTGATTCCATCAAGAAGGCATTCAGATGTGTCACACATTTGCCATAAATTCAGAATGTTAGCACTCTAGTTGCTTATTAAATCACTGTAGTAAAGCTACTGCTCACCAGGGAAGTCTGCTGCTGGTATTGAAAGTGCATGTTTCAGTCTGCATGTCAGAATTTTTTAATTTCTATTGCAAAATGAACCCCCTCATTTTGTTCCTTTTTAAATTTAATGTTTTAAGAGTTACCACTTTATTCCAATCAAGATGGCTTCAGGTGTGCAATACGTTTGTCATAAGTAGGACTGTTTGCGCTCTAGTTGTTCTTTAGAATACTCTGGGAAGCTGCAGTAGAACACAAAGGAATCAACTGACCGTCTCTGCCCTTGTTGGATGTACATGTTTTACTGAGAATGGCAGACTTCATTCTCACATGACTGAGAAAGATAATGTGAATTTACAGAAAATATGCTCTCAGTTTAGCTTATAGATCACCTTCCAAACCTCTGTGGGAAAAGCATGAGAAAATTGTTTTCTCTCAAACATGATTCATGATATCATAGCAGAAGGCTTTTTCACATGGTAAAATCACCTTAGAACACACCACAAATCATAAAATGAGTATGGTACCATCAACAAATGATTTATAATGTAACTAAAGTCTTAAAACCTTCTATTAACTGCAATGCTTTTTAATGAGGTGCTATCATGTATATTGGTCCCAAGATGACTGCCAACACTTCTTGGATGAAGTACTGACAGCCAATCAGATCTCACAATGAGATGTGTGGTTAGGCTCCACCCAGATATATCTATCTTTTTAACTCTAATTTTCTCAGGAACTACTGAACGGATTTACACCATTTAAGCAAAAGGCACGAGTCTGAACAGAGGACTACCTCTTTGCCAAATTTGGTGTAATTCCGTTCAGCAGTTCGGGCTGTAGCTGCGTCAACAGGTCCTATGGGAAAATGCATGGGGAAAACGCGTTTTGGGACCCCCCTTTTTTCTCAGCCCCCGCTTGACGAATCACCGTGAAATTTTCAGGATACTTCGCGAAGTTTGGAAAATTTCGCGAAGATTCGTCAATTGGCGCCAACGTTATTCCAAATAGAATGTTGCGGATTTCCTATGGAAAATCGGTCCTAACTATAACTACCTAGTAGGTAATATATATATATATATATATATATATATATATATATATATATATATATATATATATATATATATATATATATATATATATATATATACACACACACTTACACACACACAACAGGTAAACAAGACTATTGCCCACCACTAATCCTCCCAAACTCAGTAGTTACATTTCAGTGTATTTATAAATGAACTAACCAACTCAATATCACAAGTTCATTAGGAGGTAAAAAGAATACATGCGCCTTCTTCCTTCTGTGAATTAAAAGTCCATTTTTATTTATCTTATAGTTGTATCTTTTAGTTAAAAAAACTTGATCTTCATTTTCATAATCACTTCACTAATGTCCATCGATATCCACAGACAACACATAAACAGCCAACATGTGTTTCGTGACTGTCACTTCTTCACAGGATAATCATTATCAAATAAACTCCACATAATAGCAATCTTTTCTCTGCATATCAAAATGTTGCAGGTTGTTGAGTTTTTCTCAATATTATACCTGCAGGAGTTTGTCTCACCTCTAATTTAATCATAGTCATATCGTTTTTGTCTTGTACATGTAAACACTGAACTCCGACAGAACTCCAGCTGATTGAAAAATTTAGGTTCCAGATAGTGCCTGCAGTGGTTTCTTTGTGTGTGTATATATATATATATATATATATATATAGAAAAGCGATAGTATCCCTGCACCTCCACAGCAATGGCGAACAGAGACGCGGACCCAGCGAAATTAGGTTAGATGGAGTTTATTGTTCTTTAACCTCGAACCTGACGCGTTTCGGGCTACGAAAGCCCTTGCTCACAAGTCAGTTTGAAGCATGCTCATCATTGTTTTTAAATACTTCACCGTGATTAGAGTGCTGACATCACATGATGTATAAACATAGAAGACACACTGCAAAACGTAACTGTTGTTAATAGTCTGTTTTCTAACATGGACTGCTTAAATGCGTAAATGCTGATACTGGAGTCAATTCATTAGATAACACAATTGTACAGTACTAATAATGTATATAAATAGTTCTAAAACCTATAAATAATATTAATAAATAGAGTTTTTATAAAATGTCTATATAAAAACACCTTTAGTAACAATTGTATATATCGTGATTTAAAACCAAAGGATTTGTTAAAACAATGTAACAATTTCAATTGGTTAGAACTAAGTTTCAAAAATTGAAAATATCCTCATGACTCCATGTTTTGTGTAACTGCTTCAATGCTGCATATTTGTTGCCCATTTAGTTTATCTGTCAACAGACCAATCGTAGCAGTGTCATTTATACGGATAAAAAGTGCTAATAAACTGATCCAAAGTGGATCGTCATAAAGTGCTAATGCAAAAATAGAAATGTGCCAAATACATAATCAATAATATGTGTAAGCAACCCTAAAAAACATCAAGGTAAAAGACAGTTAAAAACCCACATTCAACAAAGTTAAAAACCGGGCTAAAATCTGACTAAAACCAATTGATGCTTTCAATAATATATACGAAGTGGAAAAAACAAACAATCATGTTTGGCTATCTTGAAAGAACTGTACATTGTCTGAAATAGAAGATGAATATCGACATTATACAAACTTTAATAACTCAATATGTGAATAAGAGACTGAACAACTCACTGTGTGCCTAAAATCAATTGTCAAGCCACGTGTAGCTATCGTAAGACCCAATGTTAGTTACAGAAAATGATACATTTCATCTGTATTGTTTAATCCATTGGGAGTCTTACTGTCAAATTCTATAATCATTTTGGATTCTAGTTGTCTTAGTCTCTTCTCTCTATTACCTCCCCGTCGTGATTTGGGTACATTCGCCACTACAAAATATTTTAGACAGTTTAAATCATTGTTGTGCACCAACTTAAAATGCCTAGCCACTGGGTAAGATGAATCGTTGTTAACTATGGCACGTAGGTGTTGTAGGATTCTGACGTGCACCTGCAGCTTCGTGCTTCCCACATATCTGAGACCACAGGTGCACGTCAGAACATACACTGCAAACTCTGTCTTGCAGTTGAATCTACCCAAAATTTTAGTAGTGTGGGGGCTAAAGGGAGTAGAGTATGAGTCGGTATTCACTCCAAATCTACATGCTCTATATATATATATATATAATACGTTTTATGGTTTCTTAGAATTTGAGAGTGGGAAGTACTTCTGGTTCAGAGAGAATAGAGGGGCATGTCAGGGAGGCTGTCAGGACAAGAGGACTGAGACTGGATGGTCATACTGACCGGTATTGGGATTCTTTCTGTTCCATAATGAGCCAGGTATGTTCAGGCTTAAGTTGATGGGCTGGAAGTGGGGATAGTTAGATCACAAATGTGGTGGGACTCCTTTGACTCTTCTACTATTGCACAGCAGGGCCGGCTTTAGGGCAGTGCGACCGGTGCGGCCGCACTGGGTGCTGACCTGTGGAGGGGGGGCTCACCTCAGGGAAGGGCGCTGTGTTTAGCAATAACGCCTGCTTTGAGATATGAAGTGCACTTTTGCCTGGTGATAGTGAGAGAATCTGAGGAAGTGGTAATTAGTGTGGGGGCGCCAAAAATGATTGTCGCACTGGGCGCCACCAGCGCTAAAACCGGCCTTGTTGCACAGTATCCATCGCTGTGTCTTGCAATGCAAGACTGGTAATTTGGACGTAGCTTTATGACCAAGTGAAAATGTATGTAGCTAGAGAAGGAGCAGTAACATTTGTAGATAATAATTTGTAGGGCGGGGGACAATAATATATTTATGGTGGAGGTTAAAGGAGGGTATAGCGTTGGTTATTCTGAATGAAATGTGCTTATATATTATTCTTGATAGTACTACTAAATAGTGTGTTCTTTTTCTCTCCTCCTTTCGAGACCACCAAAGAATAAGAGAACCACGGCCAAATCCTTCACGAATGAAAGCGATGGCACCACAGCTGCTGGTAAGTCCTGTTTATTTATTTACTCTTCTTAGCTGTAACAATATATTCTCACCTAATAAGCAGCATGTCCTATTGTATTTTCTCCTTTTTGTATTTTTCTTAACTTTTTCCTAACTTGCTTTTATTTAGTTTGGTGTCCATCAGCGACTGCTCCTCCGCTAAGCCAGAGCTGCGTCATCCCACTGCTTTAAAGTAGTGCAATAGAAAAAAATCGAAAAATATGTTAAAAACTGAGCGTCATTATTTTGTATTTTGTCTTTGCATTGTAGTTAGAGTGGGGGGGCTGGGCTCCCCGCATCACAGGGAGGAGGAGTGGCTACTTCTGCTGCACCTAAAGTGCACATGACTGTTTGGCTGGCCCTCTCGGAACGGGCAAACATTTATGCGCATTTTGCATGTTCTCCACCCAGGCTGAATTACAGCCTGGGTGGAGAACATGCACAGGCTTCCACTCTCTCTAGCTCAGGGGAGTCTGCAAGCCTAGGTGCTTCCTGTTCCTGACATGCGAAGGAGAAGTGGCGGCTTGCAACAGCACCAGCAGGTACGTTTTATTTTTTCTTTATTTCCCCCTACCTACACCCGCCCCTGTCTCCTACCAGCAGCCACTGTTGTCCATTAACAAAACACACCTCCTAATTTCTCCCTTTATACTCCCTTCTGTTTCTGCAGCCTACTTCCTCCTGTCTCCTTTATTTTTCCTTCCTCCTTTTTAGGTCTCGGCTAGCGAAGGCTGCGCTTGCGCAGTCTCGCTCGCGAGATTTAATGACTTGGAGAAGAGGGGCTTGAACCCGCCCCTCTTCTCCATTGGCTGGCCTCTTGAATGCTGGCCAGCCATTGGAGAAGAGGTTTGTCTCTCCGAACAGGCCCCGTCCTTTTCGGATTCGAGGGCGTTTTTTTTGCTACTTTTTTACTTTTCGCAGCCCGGCCCTTTTTTCGCTGGTGGGCGTGTTTGTTTGGTTTTTTTGCATCCGAAGGTTCGGCCATTTCGTGCGCGGCGGGACTGGGAACGGAGCAGCAACAGTCCTTCGCTCGCAGTACCACAAAGCCGTCCCTGCATAAAGGCTAAAAACATTTGCTGTGATCACTCCACACACAGAATAGCCATGTTCTATTTTTGTCCGTCTGGAACTAGCAGGGCGGGTTTTGTAAAAGTAAAAAAAAAAAAAGGTGCGCGCGTCATTATTTGCCAAACCTTGGCCAAACACAATGTCTGTTCTGTGCCTTCACGCGGTAAGACTGTGCTCTATGCAAATCAGAATGTTCACGAACGAGTAATGTTCATGACAATCTGTAACTTTCAGTGAAATCTGTTCTTAAATGTAGAACTCCAAGTGCAATTTCGGTGCCCTCGCTATTTTATCTGATGAAAAACTAGACGATTCGCTGTTTCTTTTGCGGGTGCCCACCCCGCTGGTGTTTGCTTTCTTGATGATGACGGGTGCCCACCCCGCTTATTTTATATTCAAATTACGAGGGAGCCTACCCCTCTTACTGCCGAAGCAACAGAATCACTGCCGCGGCCCACAGGAAGCCAGGCATCCTTGCCCGGGACTTGGGCAGAGCCTGCGGTGTAGCAGGAAGTGTCTGCTCAAATGGGGCTCCCGTGCGCTGTTGGGAGCCCCGGTGCGCGCTGAAGAAAGTCCAAGCGGGAGCCCATCCCGCACTGGACAGCACCCACACGAAGGAGGCAGCCTGGGGCCTCGCGGGTCCCATCCTGAAGTCCCGGTCCCGAGACGGGGTACCGGGTGAAGCCTGGTGCAGCAGCAAGCCGGGGCTCAGTTGAAGGTACTCTGTACCCTTACTATGTTTCCTGAGCAAGTATTTCTGAGGGGTGGGAGTTACATAGGTATCTGCCTCCACAGTTCATCTCTGCCTCCACAGTTCATCCCTGCCCTGAAGTTCTCGGAGTTTGTTTGGGACTTTACTGGTATTTATGGAAGCTGCCTTTAGAATAAATCAGCATCTCCCTTAGTTCCTTTCTCTTCCCGTCTGTCCTTCCTCCCTTCATTTTACAGTTTCTTTCTCATACCTTCTATCATTTTCCCTTCTTTCTACTTTCCTTCTCTCCTTCCTTCCTTTATCCCTCCCTTCTGTCCTTCCTTCCTTTATCCCTTCCTTAACTCATTCCTTCGTTTTACCACTTCTGTCACTCTTTCCTTCTCTCATTCCTTCCTTTATTCCTTCTACCCAAGGACCAAACAGAGGACTTCTCTCTCGGCACACACACAATAACATCCCACGTTAGTCAGGAGGCACACACATGCTTTTATTTATTGACATAAATAAATCAACAAATCAGCCTAACAATAACTAAATAAAGCAAGACGGAGAGTTCTTAAAGTGGGCAGATTGGTTTTATTCAAACCCCAAAAACATTAGCGTCATTTTACCGAGTTTGCCAGTGAAGCGCTGTTCCCCCGCCCCCCTTGGGAAGTGCGCCAAACCTGGAGGTATTGCAATACAAAATGTGTAGGGCGACTTTGTGTTCACAAATGTGGGGCCATATTATCAAGTAACAGCGATAACATTATCGCCGTTCCTTGATAATATGTTCCAAGGTGTTTTTAAGCCATACTGCTTACGTTTTGTAAGCATATAAGCAGTGGACATTGAAATGGGTCCTTTCTGGGCCCTGTAGTTTTCAGGCAAAAATACTTGTTGATTTCTGCATAAATGTAAAAGCGTTAAGTTGTTCCTGCTTACATTTCACATGCTTTATTTAATGGCTCTGTGTGGGTGGCTTTGTGTGTGTGGCTGCAAATGAAATAGGTCTCGCATTTGAGAGAGATTGAGCTATTGACATTGTAAATAACAATGCAGTTTCTTTAAATGTTTTAAAAACAAAAACATAAACAAAAATAATGTCATGAGCAATGCCAATAGCTCTAACTTTAACAATGCCGAGACCATTGCATTGTAAATGCTTGTTTCTTATTGTGTTAGTAGCCTCTCCCTTATCCCTCTTTCACATTTCTCCTCTCTCCCCATTCCATTTAAATGACTTTAATCATTGGTTTCCTAGCAATTTCTTCCCATTATTTGACTTTTAAATGTAGAAGGACCCCTCTTTCAGTAATACTTTGGCTAAAAATAATTTTATATTTGTTAGGTGTTGTTTGTAGGTCTTGCCTGGCGAACGCAGCGACGAAAGCGCTGTCGCCAGCATGATCTATTGTTGCTGACTTGCCTCGGAAGTGGGACAGGAGATGGGCACGCGCAGGGCGATTGGCAATTTGAGCCTGTGTACGCGCACGTGAACACGCACGTCCACACACGCGATGTGCACATCTCCTGTCCCCCTTCCAACCACATGCCATCCCCGTTGGAGCGGCCCGCTGCAAGACGGGGCCGCTCAGAATGCGAAAAGGACACTGTGCCTCGATCAGGCACCAACAATAGCCCACACGGAGCCCCCCCAGCCCTTCTTCACTCACCGGGCTGCTCTCTTCTGGCGGGGGCTCCTCCTCGCGGCGGCAGCACTTCTCTTGCGGGGCTTCCCTGCACTCCTGGGAGCCCCGCGCTGCCGTGGGCAGCCTCGGCCGCTCGCACTCTTCACCCGGGCCCCTTCCTGGGACCCGGGGCTTTTCTCCACTCCGGCCGCCACCGCGGGACTCTCCCTTCAGCATGGGAGCCCCGCGTTAGCACGGCACGCCAGTTTCTCTTCCTGCCGGAGCAGGCCCCGCCCATGTCCCGGGCAAGGGCGCCTGACTTCCGGTTTTGCCGAACAGGGCCGCGGCGGTGATTGCTTCTCGGCGGCAAGAGGGGTAGGCTCCCTCAAGAGTTCAAATAAATGAAGAAGCGGGATGGGCACCCGCTCAAAGGATTTTGTCTGCACTTTAGTACAGTAGGCTTGATATTTATACAACGTGTGCACGGTCCCATCTACTCTGCATACAAGCATCAAATGTGTTGGCTCTGCCAATGCTTGTTTGACCTAGGACTGCAAGTCTTCCCCGGCCCTAACACCTTTACTGAACATTCAAAGGCATTTCTTGAATGCACATAGGCATGCCTGCATTTTACTCTGCATGCTTGCTGGCTCTTTGGGTAGCCCCCCCAAAATACACTTTACCCAGGCAGTCAAGAATTGGTGCTGGAACAGTAGAATATCTTGACCTCGAGGTTTGGTCACATTTCTGTGCTTGACTAATTTTAAGCGGAAACATGAAAATACTACTACCTATACCAGTAACAGACATGTGGGTTAGCGCCCTCAGGTACAATATCTGCCACCATGAAAACACCGCCAAGCCACTACAGAAATGTGCAGCCCCGTTTAAAACAAGCATTTACAATGCAATAGGTCTTGCATTACTAGAGTTTGAGCTATTGGCATTGTAGATTACAATGCCTTTTATTAATGTGTAATTTGGTTTTTGAAACAAATAAATAAAAGGCATTGTCATTTCCAATGCCAATAGCTCAAACTCTAGTAAATGCGAGACCTATTGCATTGTAAATGCTCGTTATTATCTGGCCTGTCTTTCCTGCTCTCGCGTTTTGAAAGACGTGTAAGGAAATAACACTAGAATGTCTTTCTTTGCAACATTCTTGAGAGAGGGGCTGTACCTCGTGAAGCACTGAGAGCCACCGAGTGCTGTTTGAATATTAAGCTCGGACTGCAAGGGGTAAAGGGGCGGGAGTGGGTCAGAAGTAGCGAGCAGTGCTGTATAGGCAGCTAAGACTGCCTGGAGACTGCCAGTAAGGGTAGATAACGATGATGTACAGAGAGCTACGAGTGCCTGTACTGATAGATACCAGTACTGTAGCGGGAGCGAAGATTTTCTGGAGAGTGCCTGTACGTGTAGGTTATAACACTGCACATGGAGCTAAGAGTACCCGAAGAGTGCCTGTACGGGTAGATTACAGTACTGTACATGGAGCTAAGAGTACCAGGAGAGTGCCTGTTCGGGTAAGTAACAACACTGCACATGGAGCTAACAGTGCCTGTCCGGGTAGATTACAGTACTATACATGGAGCCGAGTACCCGGAGAGTGTCTGTACGGTTAGGTAACAACACTGCACATGGAGCTAAGAGTACCCAGAGAGTGTCTGTAGGGGTAGGTTACAGCATTGTACATGGAGAGTGCCTGTACGGGTAGGTAACAACACTGCACATGGAGCTAAGAGTACCCGAAGAGTGCCTGTACGGGTAGATTACAGTACTGTACATGGAGCTGAGTACCCGGAGAGTGTCTGTACGGGTAGGTAACAACACTGCACATGGAGCTAAGAGCACCCAGAGAGTGTATATAACAGTGCATGCAGGGGGGCTAAGACTGTCTGTAGAGTTCCTGCACGAGCAGATAACAGTACTGTCCATGGAGCTAAGGTTGCTTGGACAGTGCATCTACAGGTAGATAACCGTACTGTGCAGTTCGCTAAGATTGCCTGTAGAGTGTCTGTACTGGTAGATAACATTATAGTACAGGGACGTATTATTGCTTGGAGTGTGCCTGTAAAGGCAGATAACCGTACTGTGCTGTTCGCTGAGAGTGCCTGTACGGGTAGATAACAGTGTTGTATGTACAGGGAGGTACGATTGCTTGGAGGGTGCCTGTACGGGAAAATAGTGCTTTACATGGAGCTATGAGTACCTGGAGAGTGCTTTTACGGGTAGTGCATGCAGGGATGGCGAAGATTACATGTAGAGTGCCTGCAGGGTTAGATAACATTACTGTGCAGTGGGAGCCAAGTGTCCCTTTTCGGGTAGATAACAGTGCATGCAGGAGGGCTAAGAGAACACAGACGCGGAACTAACAGGACATATGAGGGGATCTAAGAGTGCTTTAAGTGGTGTTCAGACAACATATACGGCGATCTCCGAGGACACGGGGCTTAGTGTCTGCGCAGGGAACTAAGTTAACATGCAGTGGAACTCAGTATGCCTTCACGGGAGCTTAGTGTGCCTGGAAGGAGAGATTGCGATCTACAGTGTAACTCCTGCCCAGCACCTGGGCCCGCTGCCCCACACTCCTGACACACACCACCGCGAGCAGGAAGCAATGGTTCCCCAATTATCCACCCCACCGACGCTGCTCTGATGGAATTAGTCGGGGGACCCCACAAACGGGGTTTCTGTCAGGTAAGCTCTCTGAATGAGTGGCCTCAGTTCCGAGCCGGACCGGGACAAGGAGAGCCAGGCAGGAGCTGTCATCAATGAGAGAAGAGTTCTTTCCATTCCTGGCTCCCAGAGCCGGGGCTGCGAGGGGGCGGTGCCTGCAGACCCCCACAACTGGCAGGGGCAGCACAGCCGGGCCTGGCACAGCCCGCAGGTACACATACGAGGGCCCCGGTCATGCTCGGCCAGGAAGCTGCTGCACATATGCACTGCCATATAAAAGTTCAGCACTGACTTCCTGAGCAGGACAACACCACCCCATCCTCACAAGCCATCTACCACGTTAAAAAGACACACGTGCACTGCAGTGGAGAGCGCTACTTACTGCTGAGTCCTCTTCTGCCTGCACTTCATGCGCTGCCGTCGCTGCGGGAGGGAGTCCAGGCATGCACAGTCCTCTTCCTGGGCGCAAGGTGCTCGTCCCACTGGATGCCCATTTTGCAGAAAATCTTCACCAGGGACCAGATTTCAAAAGAGGAAAAAACAGCAGGAAAAAAACGTGCGTGTGCGCTAGAGAGTGAGGAAGCAGCTCTGCCTGTCGGTGCTGCTGGGCCAGAGAGTGAGGAAGCAGCTCTGCCTGTCGGTGAGGCTGGGCCAGAGAGTGAGGAAGCAGCTCTGCCTGTCGGTGCTGCTGGCTGTGATCAGTGACTGAGCTGCTGCACTAGTCTCAGGAGACTCCTGGCAGCTCACACGGACAGGCACACTCCACACTGTATCTATTAACGAGCAGCGAGGCAGCTCGGGAAATGGAGTCCAGGCCAAGGGGCGCTCGCAGCTGCGGCTGGAATCAAGTGCCTAGCACTCCAGCCGCCGGCTTACACACACGCACACGGGCCTCTTTAGCCTAATAAAAAAGAAGGAAGCAACAACACTCTCAATGTATTTATAAATGTGACATAAAGGCGTGGCATACTCGGGGCTTCAGGCCTATCTAAACAAAGGGAAACAAGTGGTGCGTGCGCACGCCATATGCTTTCAATTATCGCGCCCGTGTCTGGGCACGATAATTGAAACCATATGGCAGGAAATGCGCGTAATAGACACCAATAGGCCAGGGGCGGAGCTATGCGCCCGCCACTGGCCTATTGAGTGCTAGTTTAAAAAAGAACACGCAGGGAAAGGCCAATAGCAGGCCACAAAAGTAAAAACACACGCACGAGCGTGTGCAATTCCAGGGTTCATTTCTGAACCCCGGACAAAAAGACTCTCGCCTGCGCGAGCACTGTTGCGCAGTGCAACGCCGGGCGCGAGCCCTGAAAATATATCTATATATTTTAAAAAGTGCCTTAGAGGAAAGACTTGTTGCAGTGAAAGTAAAGCATGTATGGAACTGGCTGGGTTGGAATATCATGTGTGGAAATAGCAACTGACCAGTTAGGAATGGTTTCTACTGCATCCAGTTAAGCTACTTAGTCTATGAAACCCAGCACAATATGTATGTCTGGGGGAGGGGTGTTTTACGGGTTATAAATACCAGCTGAAAACAAGCACACGTTTTTAGTCATTGAACTGGAATTCATGGAAATGTTCTCCATATAGAGGTCTAAGACCTACATACACCCAAGTAGATCAGTCTGAAGTTATTAGTATTCAGTAAGCTGGTCTTTGCACCTGAGTGTCGAGAAATTAGGAAGTCACTCCAATTTCTGGTTGTCTCCAAATCGTTTCTCTTTAAAGAAATGCTTCCTTCCTTTTCTGAAAATATCATAGACCAGTGCACTGCCATTAGATTAGCCACAGCATGTGCTCCTAAAGTGGCTTTTCTCGGCCATAGGGCACTACACGGTTCACTCCCACCATGGAGGATTGACAAGGTTCTCAGTAATTGATTTATAAACGGCTGCGTGCATGGTTGTAAAAATGCTCCCATATTTTAACAAGCATTTACAATGCAATAGGTCTTGCATTTGTAAAAGTTTAAGCTATTGGCATTGTAAATGACAATGCCTTTTATTATCAGTTTTATAAAATAACACATAAATAAAAGGCAGTGTCATTTACAAATGCCAATAGCTCAAACTTTCACAAATGCGAGACCTATTGCATTGCAAATGCTTGTTTAACTTGTGTAAATTTTGTGGTTGTTTGTTGGAGTGTTATTGTTACTAAGTAATTTCTTAGAAGTTCCTACCCAGGTCCACATCGTGGAGGAAGGTGAGTTCCAAGACTAAACTGTGGAGGGAGAACAGGGGAATGTAGCGGCTGCTGGAAGGAAGGAAGAGTGGTAAGTCAATTTACCTTTTCATTGACATCTGCTGTATTTGTTAAGGTATCCATTCCTTGCTTCTAAGCCCGGTCTCCAATCCATTTTAAAGCATTCACCATCATATGTTTCAGTCTCTGGCTCACTAACATTTACATTAACTACTAGAAGAGGTGTGTTGCTCACTAACCAGGCTCCACCCATACCGACTACCACCTCCCATCCCTGTATATGCCAGATTTCCGCACAACTTTTTTTCTCTTAGGCCATCTCTTCTGCTGATCTGTCTTCTACCTTCCATTAACCATGTGCTGTGAGTCACTTGTCTCAACCTGTCTCTGCCAAACCCAAAGCTAGCCCAAGCCCTGATGTTTTATACCATAACCTAGGAATAATAATGTATTTGCTGTTCTGTAGAGGGTGCTGCATGGAGGAGTGGAGCTTGATGCGTAACCCACAAGTAGGGAAAGAGCTGGGCTATTTGAATTATTATTATTGTTAGCTATTACTACATGCCCATAGTTGACCAAAATTCACACCACCCCTCCAGGTTAGCTCAATTAATGTTGCATGATGTATAATCAAAAAAATTGTGCAACGTAAAGCTAATGCATCATATTTTTCTGTTGCAATATATATCATTATGCAGTTTAGTCATTGTTTATAACACTTTAGGTGTCCGGTAAAATAGTCTCCTCATGAATTCATTTATTTACCCTTCTCCTCCATTCTATCAACATTTTTTTTCATTTAAATGTGCAGTTGGTTGACTTATAGATTATTTAACGTCCCATACTGCAAATAGTAGTATGAGAATAATGTGTAAAATAAAGTCAGCCCCAGGGACACAGACTTACATAAAAAAATAAGTGGCCCTAGAGAACCAGCAACTCTGTGAGACTGTCTGACTATAAAAATGTTGATGCAGATGGTACTGCAATTTATGTTCTTTACTTTATAACTCAGACCATCCAGATAGCCCTGTAACAGTGAAACTTATTTTTTAATTTGTAGTTTTTTAGTGAAAAAGGTACTCCATGAAATGTCATGGGAAGGCACTAAGTGTTTTTAAAATACCCCTAACACACTATGAATCCCATGGTGTTATTTGACCTATTGACCTAGTAGGGAGTATCAGATTGAGGTACACCCCCTACATTTCCCCTTTTTTAATGTTCTCAGCCAGGGAAATTAATACATTAGCTTTTTCCACTAGCCAGAGTATTTTTAATTTTTTGTAACTATTCACTAGCCCTACCATTCTTACTCCCACATTACACATAGCCTACTCCTTCACAAACAACAGTGCTCCTGCATATTTGCTGGTCGTAGCACGCCCCGCCCCGTAGAGGGACGGGAAGACCCCTATGATGAAGCATGACACCATGGGATTCATAGTGTGTGAGAAGTATTTTAAAAACACTTAGTGCCTTCCCATGAAATCTCATGGAGCACCTTTTTCACTAAAAAACTACAAATTAAAAAATAAGTTTCACTGTTACAGGGTAGAATCACATTGTTTATAAAACGCTTGACAGGAGGAATATTCTACCTATATTCCTCTTAACTCCCTCCTTTTGTTATTGTTTTCATCCAGATAGCCCCACAAGAGACAAGCCACAGAGTCCCAGGGTAATGCCTCAAACTATCACCAGCAGAAGATAGCGGCTCGGCTGCGCCTCCAGAAAATGGACGCTGTAGTGGTGGCCTTCTGCTAGCTAGGGATCCTGGAGTAATTGAAGGGGGCAGCCGTAGTCTCCATTGTCCAGTTGGCAGAACCCAGGCAAGCTCATTGCCATTGTCACAACAGGCAGTCGAACCTGGTTTCCCAGTCCTTTAGAACAATCCAGCCCCCTATCTTCCCAACTAGAGCACTCCTCCAGACAATTCATGAAGGCATGGAGGAACTCAAACAAAAACAGAGGGAGAGTATAAGGAAGACTGGACGATATAGAGAGACAGTTATCAGGAGGCTAAGGGCCTCCTTTGGGTAGCGAGGGTGAAAAAGTTGGGGAAAGGGATGTTTTAGGATACTTTTTGAGGGTTTAGAGGGTGGTGAGAGTGTTGTGGGTGGGAGGGTTTGAGAAGGAGCAGGTTTTATTAGGATTTTGTTTAGTGTTTAGGGAGTGGGTGGGTTTTTTGCAGGTGGTGAGAACAGTTGTGGTAGGGGAAATTTTATTAGGATAGTTTTATGAGGGTTTAGGGATGGGTTGGCCTGTTTTGGAAGGGTTTACATTTGTTAGAGCAAATACTTTGCTTCCTACTTAGAATTTTTATTATTATGTTTACATTTTATTATTATGGATGATTGTTCCATTTGTTGCCTATTTTACTGTAACTTCTGTAAAAATAAGTTGCTCCACCTACCTACTGTCAGACCAAACACTGAGCCTCAAACTTGGCCCATCACAAATAAATTGCCCATCCTAATCATCCTCTCTTTTGTCTCTAATTGACTTGAGCTCTCTTACCTCCAGGCTAGCCCCAATCCGTGACTCAAGTCCACGATCCTGAAGTGTTGGAAAACCGATCTTGCATTTTATTTGATTCTCAAAGTCACGATTTGATGTAATCAAGAGTGCCCACCTTCCCACCAGTCAGTCTTTAGTAGTACTATGCATGGCCTTTCCTACCCTCTACACTTAGTCATCACTCACCGAAGGAATACCGGAAGAACCAGTTGAACTCAAGAGATATGTTTATATACATACTACGGAGCCATGTCCAACTCCAAACTCAACCACTCCCTCCTTCCAGTTCTCACCAAAGCAGAAATGTTTCATTCAGGGGCTAATTGCTGGTGTCCCTAATGGGCCCAAACAGGCAAGACATCACAGGAAAAACAAAGATCTTATTCTGAATTAAGTGGTGAACCAGCAAAGGAGGATTCTTATTCTACAACATGAAACAAAAAGAAAAAAGTAAGTGGAAAAACCAAGACAAAGACCAGTATAAATCAACACATTGTAAAGGACGAGTAATTTACTAAAGTAAGCCTAATGGACATACAAATCACAGAAGGAGGTTAGCTCCCGTAGAATCATCAGTAGATTGATTTTCCTTTGGGCAAAGATTGTGGAAGAAAAAGTGCACACTGCCTATTCTGGCCTACAATTGTTATAATTCTCAGTTATGATATCCTTTTCTGGCCTAGATAAGGGGAAAGGTGTGGACAAATTAGCAATTTTTGTAAACTCCACCTATAATGGTTAAACAATGCATGCATAACATCCACACTGCCTAGTGTGAGATCTGTTGATAGTGGCAAAAGATACCAGCACAATAGTGATCAGGATCTGACCCAGCATTGTGACCAACCAACCCATAATAAAGGAAAAATTCTTGACCTCATTATTTCGAAAGGGCTGTCCGTCACCTTGGACTCTATTACC
This sequence comes from Triturus cristatus, assembly GCF_964204655.1. NCBI lineage: Eukaryota > Metazoa > Chordata > Amphibia > Caudata > Salamandridae > Triturus > Triturus cristatus. The sequence goes on from NC_140590.1 coordinate 1,022,179,522, forward strand.
CCATGTTACTGGTCAGACCACCACTGCATCCTTTTTATTTTATCAACAAGGAGGTACAGTTGTGGAAGGCCCAACCAACGAAATCAAAGATATGGAAAAGGGACCTCAGACTAGTAAACCCTGTTGAGCTAGCCGCCCACTGTACATCTGCCCTCTCCTCTCAAGCGGACCTGACTGAGGTGCAGTTACTCACTGACTCCTACAATGTGACCATCTCCAACATCATGAATGACATTGCTCCACTCAACCATAAAAATGCCTCAACAAAAATATCCAAACCGTGGTATAATGATAACCTAAACACGGAACGTCGCAACCTTAGGGCAGATGAACGCTCCTGGAGATCAAATCCCTCCTCGCACCAACTTAAACTCCTAAGAGACGCTAGGAGCCTTTACTACAAACAAATCAGGAACGCCAAGTCTAACTATTTCAGACACCAATTAGATCAAGCAGCAAACCGTCCCAAGAAACTTTTCGAATTGGTCAAACAGCAATCAATTGTAGGTCCAAACCTATCGGAACCTGGAAGCAGTCCACCCTCCTGTGACGATCTTGCTTCTTTCTTCATTGAGAAATCAAAACTCATATCCTCTGACCTCGCTGCTAAGAAGGCTGTACTCCTCTCCTCCAGGGCAGCCTCTCCACCTGACCTCTCTGAAAAGCTCAACTCTACCCCCCTGATACCTAAGAACAATACAGCCTGGGACACCTTTACCCCACTCAGTGAACAAGAAATCAAAAAGATTCTCCTGAATATCAACCCTTCCAACCACTTCAGTGACCCGTTACCCCCATCCATTTTCAAGGAAATCAAGAATGCACTCATCCCTACCTGGACAAGGATTGTAAATGCGTCTCTTTCACAAGGCACAATCCCTGATTGCCTAAAAGCAGCTCAAGTATCCCCTATTCTAAAAAAACCTAACGCTGATAGGACAGACCTCAATAATTTCCGACCTATCTCCAACATACCCACCCTTGCGAAACTCCTTGAAAAATGCGTTCAGTCCCAACTCTGTGCTCACATTGAGAACTACCAGCTCTTAGACCAACATCAATCCGGCTTTTGGACGGGGCACAGCACTGAATCGTCCCTCATTCATGTTATGGATGACATTCTAAAGATTCTCGATCAAAACGAATCCTGCCTCCTGATCCTCCTTGACCTTTCCTCTGCTTTTGACACGGTCAATCATGACAACCTCTTAGCCATTCTGCAAAACAGGATGGGTTTTGGTGATCAGGTGCTACAGTGGTTCTCGTCCTTCCTCCATCACAGATCACAAAGAGTCAAGGCAAATCACTCTCTCTCCCAGCCCTCGCCTGTTCTCATGGGAGTCCCCCAAGGATCTGTTTTATCTCCTATCCTCTTCAACCTTTTCTTGGAACCATTAGCTAACTCACTTAACTCCATGGATATTCATTTCCACATGTATGCCGATGACACGCAACTCTACTTGAAAATCTCATCCCCGGAAAACCTCATATCACTCAACACCACCCTAACGTATACTCAAAACTGGTTAACTGAGAACCATCTCCTGCTCAACACCTCAAAAACAGAATTCTTGCTCGTCTCCCCTCAGAATTACACCCCCAATCTTGACCTCTGGTTGAGCCACCTCACTGCTTTCAACTGCACCCCGCTCATCGTAAACTCAGCCAAGTCTCTAGGAGTCACCATGGACAAGAACCTGAATATGAAAAATCATATCAGCAATACATGTAAAGGAGCAAATCACTTGATAAGAACACTCAGAAACATCAAACCTTTCCTCCCTCTTAAGGATTTCAAGCAGGTGGTTCAAGCGCTTGTCCTACCGAGGCTAGATTACGGTAGTGCTACCCTCTGTGGCCTGCCCAAATACACCCTGGCTCCGCTAAGGGCTTCACTGAATGCTGCTGCTAGACTGGTTACAGGCTCCAAACGCAATGAGCGCATATCGCCAGTCCTAAAAACTCTAAATTGGCTCCCCTATGAAGCACAAATCCAGCTAAAAATTGCCACTATGACGCACAAAGCTATCCACTTCAAGACGCCCAGGTACCTGGCACAAAAACTTGAACTATCTTGTGGTGAAAGAGCCTCTAGAAGCGCCACTACCTTACTCTTGAAACCACCTATCCTTAACAAAAAGAGAACCTGTCACAGAGCCTTCTCTGGCGCGGCTCCAAAGATATGGAACTCTCTTCCTCCAGAAATACGCAGAATCTCCAGAACAACGGTGTTCAAACTGGAAGTCAAAAGATTCCTGATGAATAAACTCCTTCAGTAATTGGGCTAGCCCGTTGACATTGTTCCTACTTCCTGTGCTTCAACATTTACTACTACACTTTTTTTTTTTGTGACATACTGTGTCCCTCTGTCGTTACACTGTACCTTGTTTAACATAACTTCCATTTGAATTTTCGTGCACCTAATGATCATTTGTGTTTTTAACTTGTTGTTGTTACATTATTATCCTTCCAGTTCTAGTTTGAGCACTCTGATATCCCTTGGGATCTTGTTCACGCTATATAAAACTTTATAAATAAATAAATTAAATAAATAAATAAATAGATCTCACAACATAGGGGAAGAGGATTAGTGTATTGATAATTGGAAGAATAGGGTGAAATGAGACAAACTGCAATCAGCAAGATCATGAGCTCGGCACATCTGTCATGGAAGGACGATGACAGGTCAACTTTCTCAATCTTTGGCAGCCAAACGATTCCCAAATTAGTTATAGTGGAAGTCCAAAATGGCAACCATACACACACAGTCGAAAATTATTTATGATAAAAGTTAAGAATATGATACTCTATACAGATGGTGCAACTGTATTTTTCTTTGATAATCCCCCTTGGGAGCAGGGGTAAACCGCAGATGGGAAGCACCATGGGGGTTCCTCCTTATTTTAAGAAGAGAGGGCCTGATGGATGCGAAAAGAAAATAATATTTGAGTCAAAGCAAACATGGTGCGGGAGGAGTCAGAGTGTAGGGTGTAAGCTATCACACAATTATTTAATGGCTAATCTAGTACCACTGATCCTTGACAACTAGCTGTAAGTATCCTGAATGGTTGATCACCCAAACAATAAAGTTTGGCTGTGGTCATCATCAGCATGTCCACCACAGGTTGAGAACCACTGAGGATTTGCACTCAAGCCGCTAGTATCCGTTATTATCACAACTCACCCAGTACCATTTGCTGTCTACCGGCCTAGGCCTCTTTGAGTTCTCTTCTTTCCCATAGAGGTAGATCATCATTAGTTCCTCTTCCATGTGTTGTTTTTGAGACTTTTTTGCTTTTTTTCTCAAGGAGGTGACATACAAAAGATGTATAGGGTAGTCCCTTGCATCTTCACTTACAGTGAAGAATATGAATACAAGATTAAGCATAGGAGACAGGTATCTTGTTTGTTCAAGAAATGCTCTGGAGGCCTCTATTACTAATTGAGATACCATGATTGCTCACTCCAAAGCCTACGACTGACTGTAAGGTCTTTTTGTCACCGCGCAGTCACCAGGCTGCATCCTCGATGATTGTTTATCTGTGCCACGCACAGTCATTCATTTAATTTATTAATATTTTCGTTAGCCACACTCCACATCTAAAAAGAAAACTTTTTTCCTGTTTTTGTCATAGCAGACATTTTTGCTGCGCTTTTAATTTTTTTGTAATATAGAAAGTATAGTTCATTCTCACATTCAGGAAAGTCATCTGTTGAATGATCACTCACCACACTTGTATTGTCTTAGAATTTTTCCTTGTAGTTGTGTCTTGCTGAGCCTTCTAGTTTCTGGGTATAAAACGTTTGTTCATTTTAATCATCATCCATCACTCCATGTTGGGGGCGTGGCCGAGTCAGCCAAGATGGTGGACTCTTCTCCCTGAGGCTCCGACCGGCGGCCCGTGCAAGCGCCACTAATACCTGCCCCATGCCCCTATCAGCCCTGTAAAGAACAGCACTGAGCCGGGAGATCGCGACGACGGCTCCGGTAAGCCCGGGTCAGAAGTCGCTGGCGCTTCTGGGGCGCGGAGCGGGAGCTCCCCCGGGGCCGCTGGGCAAAATGGCGGACTCGCGGATCACCAACGTAACGGTCCGACATGACGGAGGAGGCAGCCGCATCCGAGAGCGGGACTAACGCCACCGGAGGGCGGACATACCATAACCAGTGCCCCCACAGGCGAGGCAAACGAAAAGGCGCCTTGGCTGACCTTCGGAGGGGGTGAAAGTCGCTACGCACCAGGGGGCTGGGGGACGACCCCCCCTTCCATGAACGACAGCCCGGGAAATGCGGACGGTGCCGGGTGGGAGTATCGTCACAGGATCCTTCCCCCCCCCCGGGCAACACCTGCTCGGATGATCGGCGGAATAGAAGGTGGGACGACATACACACTGCCGGACCGGAGCTGCAGCAAAATCCACTCGTGGTCGGCTGAACCAGAACGCATGGTGTAGGAGAGTAGGGTCTGCTATCCTATGGTCACCCCAAATTTTTGCTTTTTGCTTCACTGGTTTTTGACATATTGAGGCTGTGGGCCTGCCAATCAGACCCCCAGCCTGCTGTTCTCTCTACTAAATTTACACTATGCACCCTAGGTGCATAACCAATTGGAAGTGGATCACCCTGTGAGCCCCTGTACCAGTGTACACTAGGTACCCAGGGCATTGGTGTATCTAAGGCCTACCAGGGGCTGAAGCATGTATTATGCCACCCCTGGCCTGGCCTAACAATTTGACACAACTGGCTGATCACTCAGCTGGGGTAAGTTGGTGTAATCACCTCTTACGTAGGTGTAGTATACCTATACCTAACCTTAAATGGGACACATGTTAACCTATAAGTCACTCCTATGGCAGGCCTTAACAATCCTGAAGGCAGAGTGCTTGTTTCCATGTGAGATGGTGCTCTGGCATGAGCTGAGCCTGTCTGCAGTGGTCGGAACAACTTCCTTCTACTGTTTCCAGATATCGTCATACCATATACTCTTAAGTGCATTATGAACCTCGCGGTTAAATGCTATCTTTGGTTTGACTTTATCAAAACATGTCGAGTAAGGTGTCATACGAATTGGAATACTAACCCCTCGCCAATTCTGGCGACGGGATTAGCATTCCACCCTTCTAGAGGGACACGACATGTACAGTACCTGAAACCCGGGTAAAATCAGACATAGCCTCAGCTCCACAAAATGGATGCTGCCACCACAGACACAAGTCTGCCCTCCTGCTGCTGGGAGTCCTTCCAGCTTGGGAGGTGTGGACAAAGGGTTTCCTGCCAGGGGAGGTGCGTGCACCACCCCAGACAGGATTTTGTGTATTGGTCAGGTAGGGCTTGAAAGAAACCAGACATGCCTGTGGCTCACAAGGAGCCTCGGTGCATATGCCAGTTCAAACCGGTCCTGGGGCACACCAGTCCCGGGCCTGGGGCGAGCTGGACAAAGGATTGGGGGTGTAACCACCCCCCTTCCTGGTCCCACCCATAGGGAGGGACCTAGCAGGTAGTCCGGCCCCTAGAATCCGCTTAAAGGTAGGAGCTGTGTCCTAAGACTTCAGACATCCTGGAATCAACTTGAAACTAAGAAGAAGACGGGAACTTCGACATTCTGCTGCACAGAAGACTGAAGGAAATCTCCCCTGTGGTCAGGGAGTGACCACCTTGCTAACGCAAGCACCATCCAGCGAATCAACGTCTGCTTTGACGCCACCTCCCGCCGGAGCCCGAGCCCAGAGACTGACAAGACCTGGACCTCCAGACCTCTCACCGCCCGATCCACAGTCCCTGAAAAGAGGAGACCCGTGGAGGCACCGAGACACGTGGAGCCAGCCATCTTGGAACGACGACGACAAGCTGCAAGCGCAACAACCGAGGCTCCCTCCAAGTTGTGCTTTGGGATCTGAGAAGCCCAACACCCGAGCAGCATCTGCACCAAAGGTGAGCCCTCCAGCATCTCCACGATCTGCGTGGGGCCCTTCTGCATTTTGCCACTCGACGCGCCTAACCGGTTGCTGGCCCGCTGGCTAGTGGCCATCTTGGCGATGAACTTCAAGAAATACACCGCTGGTCTGGTTGCTCCAGACTGGCCCTTGCTCCCCTCCAAAGGAGCAGTCCCTCTGACCTTGCTGGTCAGAACCATCAGCTTATCTTGTTCTCCACAACAATTGCTTTTGCCAAGGCTTGTTTGCTTCGATCAAGTCGCCGACACCGCCGACAGCGAGAGCCTGCGTGGGACAGCTCGTGAACCGACTCCTGGACGTCGTCGACCTCCAGGGACCACGTGGCTGCAGAGACAAGCTACACCTTTCTTCCTGTTTGCACCCGACATCGCCTGGTACCCACCTGGTGCCACGCTGGTCACTGGCTAGTGACTGTGAACACTGTCCCCTCTGCTTACAGGTCTTTTACAACAGCGATCCACCCTTGGATCCACCGCATCTCTCCCGGACCGACCGCCTGCAGTATCTTTGTCCACAGGGTCCATTGACCTGATAGAAGAAACCCGACGCACTTCGACACCTATGCACCCGCTTCCTGTGGGTGAGGTAAAGCTGGCACTCCGGTGCCCAAGTGTAGAGTAACATCTCTAGTGTCTGTGTTTCCAATCTTAAGGTCATAGTCCATCCGAAAGATCCTTTTTGCAGGAACTTTGTACTTTTTACGCACCCATTGAAACCTATGGGAGCACGCGTGTGACTATTTGCTCTGCACACGCCACCCGTGGACCTCCTGGTCACTAACTGAAGTTAGCTCCTTGTAGGCCCAGCGATTCTAGAGGCCCTAGGCCTTTTCCCTTTTCTGTTCGTGGTACTTATACCACTATTTTAGTATATGGTTTGAGCGGCCACCAGGGCCTATCCATATAAAGTGCAACTTCTGTGTATTCTACTGTAATCTTGTTTGACGATTTGTGCTCCTGTGCTCATAAAGAGACTAGGGGTTACTTTGAGAAATAAATACATATATATTTTGAATATATATCTGTGTGGTGTCCTTTCATTGGTATAAAAGGGGGTTACATTTGGTAAAACAGCTGGCTTAACACGCTTCACGAGTTTAGCCTCAAAGACTGCTTAGCCTACGCTACCACTAGGGCAGCTAGTCCGAAAAGGTTGACTTACAACCACACCATAAGGGTTGCTTGGCATGGTACAAGGTGATCACTTTAACTAGTGAGCATCATATACCAGGCCAACTTCTCACACATGGCCTGCATGAAGAGATGAGCTGCGGGTCCCAGAACTGCTACCCGGGTGAGTGAGCGGAGCCCCTGGGGGTGGACCGACACCCGACCCTCGTTGGCGCCGAGACGAACAGAGACGGGGAAGTCACCGCCACCAATAGATCACACGGTGAGAGCGCGGCGATTACAGGCCGGGATCCCGCAAGGAGGAGGAGTGCGATCCGGCACCCAATCCGCCGCGCGCCCCAAGAAGAAGACAAAAGCAGGCTGAACAGGGGAGTCACAGTCAACCCCCCCCCCTGCCCACACATACATCGGGGCTAGAAGGCCCCTGGAGGACATCGAGAGTTGGGGCTCCACATAGCGTACTGCGTTTAGACTGGCAAGGTGCAGGGGGCAAAATCAATGAGGGGGACACCCGCTGCCGCCCTTTACATCCCAGACGGGCGTTGGTCTCGCTGACCGGCGGGGGGACTGAAGCCAGCCCGGCGTCATCGGCGCCCACGACTGCGAGCGGGACGCCCCCCCGCCAAGGACAGGGCTTAACACGACAGCAGTGGCGGAACTGGGCCCCGCCTGGGCAGCGGGGGCTTCGTCGGAACCCCGGATCGCCTCTCAGAGACAGGCGTTGGATACCGGCGAAAAGGTGGTCTGTTGGGCGGCCACTGGCTGCTCGTCCCAAGAGAGGTGCTGGAACACATCAAGGAAGCACGCGGTGGACGACACCACGAGGCAGTCCCACAGTGGGGCACACGATCGGCAAGGAAGAATCCCACAAAGAACCCCTAAGGGAGCTGAGGAGTGACCACGGCCGGACTGGAGGTGAGGGCAACTGAACACTGATAACCACCGGAGTGGGGAAGACAACCCCCCCCCTTCATGGGTCGCCAACGCACAGCGGGGGCGCCACATGCCCCGGAACAGCAGAAATCGACCCCCTCGACACATGCTGTGACCCGACCAAGAGAGGAGCCCACTAACGAAGACCCCATGTCCAGGAAACTGGACCAGGTCCTTTCGGCTATTGAACACTCTAGAGCAGGGGTCTTCAAACTGTGGGGCGCGACCCCCAGGGGGGCCGTGGAGTGATGCAAAGGGGGTCGCGCCTTCCCAGTCAGCCCGGGCTGCTGCAGTGAAACTTGAGCTGCTGGGGGCTCAGCTGGGCAGTGTCTGGATTCCTATCTCCGGCACCCCCCCGTGTTTTTTCACAGGTCTTTAAAGACCATTTAACATGCCTTTGTAAACTGCTTACAGAGGCTTAGGTTTTTTTGCTGGTTCCAGTACCCCCTGGGTCCCCACTGTGCCTATTCCTTACATTTGGATTTTACATTCACTGCCGTAGTGTGAGAATGCATTTCATGGAAAGGAATACAAACTTGGCTTTCTGGGGGCGCCGTGAGTGAAAGTTTATTGTGCTTTTGAAGCACCTGCTGCAGCGTTTCTTTCCCGGCAATTACCAGGCCTCACATAAATGTCAAGATAACTCGTGTGATTAATTATCTTCCTGGAGAGAGATCAGAATGTTGTATAGTTGAGGTTTTGACTTAGGTGAAGTTAGTGCAGAGGGTTAATATGCCTGCTGCAAAGAACGTGTACCAAGTAGATTACAGAGTGCGTATGATGTGAAGAGATCAGCAGGTTACTGCTTTCAAAAGAGACATCCTTTTGTTACTTGCAATTTATAACTTAAAGTCCTAATAGAGAATAGTGAGCTATTAACTTTCATCCTAGAACAGCATGCACACTACAAAGAATACATTATTAGACCATTGATTAATGTTGCAAAAAGGGTTAATTTGGCTAGAAATCAATTCTTATTATTAAAGGAAACTCCCAACTATGCTGTTTCTTTTTCGACTCTGAGTTTGTGCTTCTCCACACCAAGCACTCTTGAACTATACTGCCTACCAGTATGGATGACATGTGACTCCTATACTTTTAGTCCTTTGGCTTATGTAACATTTCCTATACACTGATTTACACACTTATGATTGATTGTCTCTGTGTAATGTGTGTGTGATGCAAAGTGCTCGGACACCCTACACTGGTATGAGTGGCACTATATAACTAATTCAATGCATCTGAGAGTGTGGGGTTATGGAGACTTGGTCACTGTTAAAGGGTGCTAGTGAGAGAATCCATGGTGGGGGTGGTCATTGTGGGGGCACCAACAAACATTGTCGCACAGGGCACCACCAGCACTAAAGCCGGCCCTGGGAAGTATGCACAGATAAGCGCTGAAAATACCGCTTTAGGTGACTGCTTTTTTTTGTACCGACTGGGCCACCAAAATAATCTGCTGGCAACCCTAACCATAGGGCTGGAAGTTTGTTGCAGGATCAGCACATTATTTATTTCCTTCACCCTCGATCCCCGATTAATGCCGCAATAGTTTAACTTAGATATTAAAGTCTACGCCCCCGTCAATAACATGCTGAGTTACTTCATGGGTCTGGGAATGCACCCTGCATTCAGACAACTCATTCCTCATTCTCGCCCTTCATTGTCACGCTCACCCTGCACTCACAGTGATCACAATGCACTCACACTGATCACCATGCACTTGCACCATTCACCCGCTCACCTTGCACTCAGTGATCACAATGCACTCACACTGATCACCATGCACTTGCACCATTCACCCGCTCACCTTGCACTCACAGTGATCACAATGCACTCACACTGATCACCATGCACTTGCACCATTCACCCGCTCACCTTGCACTCACAGTGACCACAATGCACTCACACTGATCACCATGCACTTGCACCATTCACCCGCTCACCTTGCATCACAGTGATCACTCTGCACTCACAATGCACTTGTCCTGCTCACACTATACCTCAACCTGCAGTCACACGAGTACACTACTCATCCTGCACTCATGTGACACTTCACTCACCTGTCCCCCTCACTACTCGATATGCAACTCACTCAAACAAGCCCATCAGTAATCATACATTCATTCATCCCATTCTGAACTTGCATCCGCACCCAAAATGAGAGAGGACAGCAAGGGAGTGAGAGAATTTGATTTACGAGGTCAGGGATGAGGAGAAATGTGAATTGCCGAAGAGAAGTGTGGACACGCAAGAAGTGAGTGTGATCCAAAGGTGAGGGCTTGTGTTAGAACAAAGGGGAGATGTGAAAGAGGAATGGGGGGACTGGAGAGGTGTAAGATACAAATAGACAAAAATTTGAATGAAGAGACGAGGTGAATGAGAAGTGCTGAGGGGCACGGGAGGTGACAGGGCCAGAGAGGCCATGATATAAATGTGAGAGACTGTTAGAGATGAGGGCAGTGAAAGGACAGAATGGCAAGAGGTGATTAAAGGTGAAGTGAGAGGTTGAATGGGGAGAGTTCAGAAGTTGTAAAAAGGGGTGAAAGAAAATGACCTGCAAAGTGAGAGAGGGATCCGGGGTTAGGAGAGGAGAGAGGGATGGAAGGGAGGGGCTGAGAGGAAAGCTGCATGGGTAAACGGCTTAACTCTACACAAAACCGCCAGGGTTTTAAGGGACCCCTGCTTCTTCCGGTCAGGGCCAGGTGAGCTTCTAATGTGGCAGCACGTATTGCTGCAGAGTGGAAGGCCCTTCACAAAGGTTGACTTGAAATCTTTCTGATGATAATTGCTGTATTTTGGTTATAAATGGGTACTGATTGGGTGAAATCTTTCCTCAGCGTTACTGTGTGTAACAAATATCAAAATAATGAAGCAATGCTATCCCAAAATACGCGGCATCACATAACCTTATTTGCATTTTCATCCCACGCAATTTAGTCAACAGGTTTAGACATTTTTGTCAAGAGGGGGTCCTTACGCCTCAAAATGTTGACAGGGGGGTCTCGGCATCCAAAAGTTTGAAGACCTCTGCTCTAGAGTGACGATGGAGAGCAAGTTCGGTGAACTGGCTACAGATCTCAACATCCTCCGCGACGACCATAGAAAATTGGCGGAAAAGGTCACTAAAAGTGAACAAACGATCCAAACAATGGAACCGCAGATGCAACAACAACACAATGTTATGAAAGAACTGCAATCGCGGATAAAGGCATTCGAAACCAAGACGGATGATCTAGAAGGACGCTCCCGAAGGAGCAATATCCGAATTATGAATCTGCCGGAGGGAACAGAAGGGACGGATCCGATCAAATATATCCCTTCCTGGATAACAACATTCATGCCCGCAAAAGATCTCACCTCCTACTTCTCGGTGGAGAGAGCACACAGGGTCCCAGCACGCAGACCCCTGCCGGGCATGCCCCTCGACCATTCCTGATGAAGCTCCTCCATTATCAAGACAGAGACACTATTCTCCGGGCAGCCAGGCAGCATGGGAGACTACAAGTAGAAGACAAACAGGTCATGCTGTTCCCGGACTACTCACATGCGGTCCAACAACAAAGAGCCACCTTCCTCGCAGTGAAGCGCTCCATGCGCCTAAAGAACATACAATATGCCCTCCTCTTTCCGGCCAGACTCAAAATCATGTATGATGGTACGACACACTTCTTCACGGACCCAAGGGAAGCGGAAACATGGGTGGAGCAACACGCGTGGCGCCCTAGAGACGGTGCCAACCAGCAAGCGATTAAACCACCCGGATGCTCGGGACGTCGATACCGAAAGGTCACCCTCACGCAACTCAGTGCACGGTCCAGCGCAGCCACTGCCGGCTCACCAGACCTTGCGTAAATCATCACAGAACGCAGGAAGGCACTACAAGCGGCGGCCACATTGAGTCCCACGGAAAGGGGGTCGGACATAGAGAGAGGCCCACACCTGTTCAGCTCGGAAGACGAGGGCAGTGCTACGCCCATGTCTCGAGAGAGCTCGGTGACACCCCCGGCGGTGACCCCCCAGACAGCAGACACACTGATATAAGGGAACGACAATTATCCGGAACACGCGGGGGAAATGATACGACCTCAGCCCGAGGTGGACACGAACAGAACGGCATCTGGGCTCGAAGACACAGGGTCGGAACCATCCGGATGAGCTGCAACCATAGTAGCAGGGAACAATATTCCAACCGGACACGGGTAACTAAATGCAGACATGGTGCGGGCAGGCGCATCCTCGATATTAGCAATAAACGGGTGGCCACAATGGCGGGAGCCGGGAAGAAACTACGCCACTACCCCCTCAGTTACAAACTAAAGTTTACACATGAAAACCAGTTTGGGCATATCGCCTTGTGCGATAGGTCCTTGGAATCGGGACTGTTCCCCACTGTTGCAGTTTACCCCCCCTCCCCTTTCGTTTATCCCCCAAGTATCCTCACATGGGCAAGAAAGCGGAAATGGACAATACAGATTACTGGTAGACGGTGAGTGGCGGGTGGCAAGATGGACACAACGGGCGCAAGCGATGTTATACATCACGAACACACAAACCCAACCCCACACTACATGTCCAGCAGAATCCCTAATACAGACATAAAATTCATCACGTTGAATGTTAGGGGAATGCACACGGCCCGCAAGCGGTACTCTATTTACGCATATATTAAGAGACAGCAGGCCCATGTAGCCGTCCTACAAGAGACACACCTGACAGCGAGGGAGGTAGACATAAAAAGTGGCGGGGCATTATCTGCGCCACGACGTATTCCGCATTCGCCAGCGGTGCACTCATACGGATCAGGCCGGGGGTACCTTTCAAAGAGCAAACAAGACTAATAGACAAAGAAGGACGATATGCACTGCTGACAGGGCTGTTAGAGGGTCAACAGCTGCTCATAGGAAGTATATATGCCCCCAACGTAGAGCAAGAACAATATTGGGACAAACTCACGAGCGCACTGGCACACCATACGTCGACCCCATGGCTCCTAGGGGGGGGGGACTACAATTGCACACTAGACCCACACCTAGACAGATCACATACCCCACAGGTACACTCACCGGCATACAAACAAGCGACACGCTTCCGTAGATGGGTAGATAGGTGGGCACTGATGGATGCCTGGAGGGCGCGGAACCCAACCACAAAGCTTTACTCCTTTCACTCCATCCCGCACAACCTGAGAGTCAGGCTCGACAGGTTCCTGTGCTCTGCGATACTTCTGCCCAAAGTACAAGACACAGACTATCTGGGCAGGATAGTATCGGATCACGACGCACACACAGTGGTCCTCAGATGGCGACAGCCTCATCCCCCAATCCCAACATGGAAGCTACCCCAAGAATGCCTCACTGACCCGGCATTCTGCCAAACCCATGGGGAATATATTCAGGAACACTTTCTATGGAACGATGGCACGGCATCCTCCAGATCAATAGAGTGGGACACGTTTAAAGTTAGCGCCAGGGGACATTGCATCCAACAAGTGGTGGGGGTGAGGAGAGTGCTGGAAAGTGCCCTACAAAATGCAGAGACTAAATTGGAGGAATTATCGAAAAGCATAGACCAGGGGAAAGCCACGCTGGCACAACTGTCCATAGCAAAATCCTCCCACGCAGAAAAGATGCGGGACCTGCGCAAATACAACTTTCGTGCTTATGCGGCTAAAACACACAGGGAGGGCAATAGAACGGGGTCACTTCTGGCCTGGTTAGTCAAACAGGCCACAACGCCACACCTCATCACAGAACTTATAGACACAGACGGACAGCTCAAACACTCCCAAATTGACATATTGTGCATATTTCACGAATACTACGCGGAAATATACCGGGCCCCACAGGCTGAGATGCCGAGAGAGCTTGCCCGATTCCTAGGCCCATCGCCCATGCCCAAGATCTCCCCCACAGACAGGAAGGAATTGGATAAGAAGGTCACACCCGCAGGTGTAACACAAGCGATCAGGTCTTTAGCACGCAAGAAGGCACCGGGTATGGACGGCTTTCCACTTGAGAATTATAGCACATTCGTGACCCAGCTGGCGCCCCGATTGGCTTCCATTTACGAGGAGGCATTAGCCAGAAAGATACTTCCGGAATCACTGCGGACATCGATCCTGGTGACCTTCCTGAAGCCACACAGAGATCCCACGCTCCCTGCATCCTACAGGCCGATAACTCTTTTAAACACAGACTGCAAGATTCTAGGGAAAATCTTAGCAGATCGATACAGTCAAATTCTTCGGGCATTAGTGCACCCTGACCAGTGTGGGTTTGATCCTCGACGCAATACCTCACATAATTAACCTAGATTATTTCATATCCAAGACCAGGCAAAAGACCGATTCCCACGAGCAGCATGCCTGATTCTAGATCTGGAGAAAGCGTTTGACGCCCTATTGTGGCCCTATCTGTTCGCGGTCCTCCAGAGCATAGACGTCGGCCCCACTCTCATGGCGTATACCCAGCTCCTATATAGAGGCCTCACCTCCAGGAAGCGTGTAGGCAAACTCGTATCGGCCCCATTCCCGGTGGCACGAGGGACCAGGCAGGGGTGCCCCCTCTCCTTTTCGCTCTAGCGATGGAACCCCTGGTCATAAGAATGCGACGGGAGGGGGAGGCATGGGGGATTCCCATAGCGGATACAACCCATTGCGTGTCACTATACGCAGACGACCTCCTGATCTATGTTCGTGACATCTCGAACGATCTCACCCCAATATGGACAACGTTACAAGAGTTCGGGGAGCCCTCGGGACTTAAAGTAAACTGGGGGAAATCAACGATCTTCCCTCTAGGCGCCCAAATGGCGTCCTTGGAAATTAGAATGGGCACCCAGACACTGACATGGAACGCGACGGCCCCCAGATATCTGGGAGTGCGGCTATACCACTCCCCCAAAGACCTCTTCGAGGGCAACCATCGCAAAGCGTTAGCGAGCTTACGACCGGCGGTAGTGTAATATTTAACATCAGGTTCCAACACGTAGTGGAGTTGAAGAAAGTTACTTTTATTCCTCAATAGAAGATCCTACCCAGCAACATCTCATAAGCATCCAACAGCTTACTAACAGCTCTCCAACTGCCTAACCCAACCTTCTCAGAACATAAGTAGGTCATTCTTGACAACGCAACTACTATGACAAGCATAGCAACCAATACAAGAATAGAAATGGAAGATGCCACACATCTCCCTTCCTTATAAACAGAAAACACAAAAACAACATACAAATAAATAAAATACCTATCTATACATAATCTTTTAAATACTTTGGTTGTGAAGAATGTCTCACAGAACGTCGCAAAGCCACCTCCGGATTCTTCAAACTCCTCGTCAAGGTAACCTTATCCGAAGAAGTGTGAAAGTCATTCCCAAACTCCTCGTCAAGGTAACCTTATCCGAAGAAGTGTGAAAGTCATTCCCAATCACTTTTCCATGTCCGTCCTTTAACACCACCACCCTGTTCAAATTCCAACTTTTACCTTCACTCACTTGACCCGTTTCCTATTGTCAAAATTCACCTTCCTTTTACAGACTTCAACATCCTCCTTTTCTTTCAATTCATCCTCATCACACTCAACCACTCTACCCTTTCTCACACTGTAATTATTTACCCAACTGGGCTCCAAGTAAGTATTAGGAATTCTCCTCCGAAACAAAAAAAATGGAGTTTTCCCTGTGGTTGAATGAGGAGTTCTTCTATATTCCTCAATTTTCTTAAGAACCTCACTCCTCCAATCCAGAGTTAAAGCTTTAGCAAGTGTGATGGTTTCCTTCAACACTCTATTAAACCTTTCCACCATCCCATTAGACTCTGGATGATACAGAGCACATTTCTTATGCAAAATTCCACAAGAACTTAAAAATTCTTCCATTTCTTTTGATACAAATTGTACCCCATTGTCTGATAAAATCGATTTGGGTAAACCCTCTCTAGCAAATAAAGTTTTCAAACACTTTATGACATTTGCGGAGTCAACACTTGTTAGAAAAAAAACCTCAGGCCACCTAGAGTACATATCAATAATGACTAAGAGATACACCTGAGACCCTGACATGTTAATGGGTCCTAAAATGTCGATTGAAATATCATCCCATGGGGCTTTTGGTCGAGATCTAATGATCATGGGCTGCACCCTAGGCACTTTCGATTTCTCACTAATACTACACAACCCACAATCACGTATTTGCCTCTCAATAAATTTGTCCATGCCTGGCCACCAATACGATGAACGCAGCCTTTCCTTAGTCTTCGTAATACCTGGATGACTGACATGACCCAACTTCACCAACTCAATTCTCAGTTTCTCTGGAGGAACCAATCTCATGCCCCTGAACATTAGCCCATCCTCTACAGCTAGCTCATCCTTCACATACCAAAAGGGTTTAGACTCATCTGAGCCACATTTCACACTAACCCAGTTAGTCTGAATCAAATTCATCACCTCTTTAAGAGTATCATCTCTTGCAACCTCATCAACCCATTTCTCTTGAGAAATATGACTACATTCAACCACACAAACCAAATCATCACAATCATCACTATCACCATCATCACCAGACCCCTCAGATCCCAATCTCGAGAACACATCGGCTACAACATTATCCACACCAGGAATATACTTAACTGAAAAAGAGTATTCCTGAAGACCAATAATCCATTTCGTTATTCTACTCGAGATTAAGTCCAAACCTTTGTTCTCAAAAATTTCCACTAAAGGCTTATGGTCTGTCCTAACTTCAAAACTTACACCCCACAGAAATTTTTTCAGTTTCTTAATCGCCCAAGAGATCGCCAACGCCTCACGCTCAACAACCGAATACCTTGTTTCAGGATCCTTTAAGCCACGTGACAGAAACAAGATGGTCCTCATACCATCAGGACTCAACTGTTGCAACACAGCACCAAGCCCTTTATCACTCGCATCGGTAGTCAAAATAGACTTCAAACTAGTGTCAAAACTCTGTAGGAACGGGGCAATCGCTAACCTCTCCTTAATACTCACAAACTCTTCCTGACAATCTCTAGACCAAACAAAGTTGGTTCCTTTCTTGAGAAGCAGTCTCATGTTAGAAGTCAACTCAGAGAATCCTTTGACAAATTTTGCATAATACTCTATCATGCCAAGAAAGCTCAAAAGTTCTTCCTTCGAGCTAGGAGCTGACAACTTCCGAATAGAACTAACTAAATCCTCTTTGGGTTTGACACCGCTGCCAGAAATGTTATGTCCAAGATAATTCAAAGAGTCAGTTCTAAATTTACACTTCTCCAACTTTATCGTCAAATTCCCATCACTCAACCTTAAAAGAATATCCCTTAACCGTGAATCGTGCTGCTCCAAATCATTGCCAAAAACAAGAATATCATCTTGATAGATGCACACTCCCTCAATACCTTTAAGCAAACCTTCCATGACCCTCTGAAAAACTGAGGCCGCAGAGACCAAACCAAAAGGCATCCTTATGAAACGAAACGTTCCAAAAGGCGTTATGAACGCTGTTAAATCTCTGCAAGAAGGTTCAAGTTCAACCTGGTGGTATGCTGATGTTAAATCAATTGTACTAAAAACCTTAGCCTTCCCCAACAACGAGAGTAACTCACTGATATTGGGTAAAGGATATCTGTCAACAATCACATTCTTATTAAGTTGGCGCAAATCAATGCATAAGCGCAAATCTCCATTGGCCTTCCTTGCTGCGACCACCGGAGAAAGCCATTCAGTCCCTTCCACCTCCTCAATGATGCCATTTCTTTTCAACTTCTCCAATTCCTTCATCATCTCATCCTTGACAGACAAAGGCACACCCCTGACTTTACAGGCCAGCGGTACAGAATTATTCTTTAGTTTAATCCTATGTTGATATCCTCTCAAACAGCCTAGACCATCACTAAATACTTTTGGAAATTCAGTCTTCAATATCTTGGTAAACTCACAATCACCAGAACTGCTGACTACACTTACTTGATCTTTTAACAAAATTTGAGGTACAGCATTGGGATCTAAATAGACACCCAGTTCACCCTGATGAAACCAACTTATCAAACTGTCACCTTTTTTCGACACATACACCTTCCCTGAAATCAACCTCCCTCTAAACTCAATCATACCCCAGAAATATCCATGCAACTTTATAATCTCACCTCCATAAGCTACTGGAGATATATCAGGCTTTAACAACTTCACCTTTTGTGCCAACTTATTCCAATAAAATTCATTTGACACGATTGTAATCTTAGCACCAGAGTCAAATAATACTCGAGTGGAGATACCATCCACCAGGATTTCATCATACGGACAAGTCCTCTTATCGATAGAGCAACTTATTTGTGAAATGATTTGTACACATTCACCGTCCTCATAGCCTTTTTGTGAACATTCACCCTCACAAACATCAATTCTTTTTACTCTAGGTGTAGGTCTAGTTTTACAGACCGACGGGTAATGTCCTTTTTTTTTACATTTACTACAGATATTATTTAAAGCAGGGCATTTACGATCATTCGCTAGATGGCCTGATTTATCACATCTATAACATTTAAAAGAAGCAGTAAACGAGGAAGGAAAACTAGATGCTGTACCTTTGACGTTAATAACTTTTCCACTAACTTCTGTTTTATATGAATCTTTCTTATCATTCACACTTTGTACTTTTGGGTCAGTTGTCTTGTCTTTGTTAATAATAGCCACACACTTCAGTGAGTGTTCAATTCTTTTGGCTACAGTTATGACCTCATCCAAATTGGGCTCATCTCTAAGCCAAAGCTCTTCTCTCACTTTGTCCATATTACACCCCAACATAAATTGGTCACGCAAACGCTCGTCAACTAAACCCTCAAATTTGCAAGAAGAAGCCAATTTCCTCAAATCAGTTAAATAACCTTCCACAGTTTCTTCTTCACGTTGCATTCTTTTCCCAAAATGATACCTCTCTAATATAGTACTTACTTTGGGCAAGTAATGTTTATCCAATTTGCATATACAAATTTCATACTCATTAAGCCCTTGTGACTCTGTAGTAGACAATTCAGGTAGGTGATCAAACACGTCTTGCCCTTCTGACCCCAAACAATGAAGCAACAAAGAAGTTTTCCTTTCTGCACCTAAAGATGCACCACACACCCTCGCATATCTCTCAAACACCTTCTTCCATTTCTTCCATCTTATGGGGGGTTCACCAGGAGATGCTAAAAAAAATGGGGCAGCAGTGACGTTTTGCATTGTTGCAACTACACCTGAACTTACAAACTCTTATTCTGTTTCACTTATAATAACATATTAAGCACACACTTATCAAACAACAGAACACTTGAAACCTTATTTCTAAGTGACCGTGTTACGTGTTAAGTAGAAACACGAAAAATACAAACATTGACTTCAACTTGTAAAATAGTTGTGTCTGGACAAAATACTCTATCACACACGAAAAAGCGTGTGCATCGCTGAAGAGACACAAAAAAAAAAAAATGAGCGAGCGAATTACAGTACAGTTTGAGTTACCAGATCATAAGCACTTGACGCAGTTAGAAGAGTTCTGTAAACACGACTCTTCCTGAGAAGTCAATTCACGTTAGTCACAAAACAAACAGATCGTGTGTCGTAGCTAAGCAACCACGAACCACAATCAGACTTTCTTGAGGACGAATCAGAGAAGGCTCCACCTCGTAGCTAAGCAACGATCTGACTTCACACCAAGAGGTCACGCACGGAGACGTAAAACTGTGACGTGCGCACAGAGCTTCCAAATCATCCACGTAAGAGGAACTGGAACGTCGCGTGAAATGTGAGTTCTTGGTTCTTTAAGCGAATGCTTTCTTTGTTTGATTTTGAAAACAAAATGTAGACTCGGAAGTTGCTTTGATGACCCGCTATGCTGTGAAGCGTTCAGGCCCGAGGGTTTCACACACGACGAGTAGAGCATCCACAGTACTCGAACAGCGATATGTAGAAACCCAAAGGCACGTCCAAATAGAAGCACACGCAGAAAGCCACAAGTCACATCCGTGTTGTGTGTCAAACACTACTCTGCTAGATCGTACTTCTTGAGTAACACACCAAATACACGGAGAAGCAAGATGACCATTAGCAGCACAGTCCGAGAATCACCACAGCACAGCGAGTCAAACGTTACCAAGACGAACTGATAGATTATAAAAACTATCGAAGCGAAAGCGAAGACCTTGCTCACACGACTCTTTTAACAAAGTCCTTGCTCACACGACTCCTTTAATAATACAGCTGCCGCTTCCCTTCATTGATGAGACACCGTAAACGGCTGCACCATTTCCCTTGAAACAGATGCCGCTCCGCTTTACTGATGACGCGTGTTAGGATCTTCTTTAAATCTTCATCCTTTTGCCAAATCCTGCCGACTACGCCAGTGTAATATTTAACATCAGGTTCCAACACGAAGTTGAGTTGAAGAAAGTTACTTTTATTCCTCAATAGAAGATCCTACCCAGCAACATCTCATAAGCATCCAACAGCTTACTAACAGCTCTCCAACTGCCTAACCCAACCTTCTCAGAACATAAGTAGGTCATTCTTGACAACGCAACTACTATGACAAGCATAGCAACCAATACAAGAATAGAAATGGAAGATGCCACAGGTAGGCTTCTGGAAGACGCTGCCATTGGCACCCATTGGGCGTGTAGCCATAGCAAAAATGATCATGGTTCCGAGAATGCTATACTACTTCGCAAATCTCCCGATAATCCCGCTGCGTTCCTTTTTTCAGGAGCTAGACGCGTTGCTAACAGCTCTGATATGGGGCGGCGGACGCCATAGAGTGGCGCTGCGCACGTTATACCTGCCCACGACGGGCGGAGGTCTGGGAGCTCCATCCTTCGAATCATATTTCCTCGTGGCACAGCTCCAATGGCTGTCCCACTGGACGGCAGAGAGGCACGTAGGAGAAACAATAACCGAGGGTGGCAGGATACCTCTCCCCGCTATCAGACGAATGCTATTGCCAGGTACTAAACCGACACGCACGCACCCGCTACAGGTCTCTGTAGCCCGCAGATGTATGATGCGGGTACACCATATGTCGTGGGGACGACCATTATACTCTCCGTTGCTCCCCCTGGTGGGATTCCCTCGGAAGAGCGAATACTACACCGCGGGAGCCCTCCGGGTATGGACCGATCACGACGTAGACACCTAATCACGTGGCATTACAAAGCGATTCGAGAATTGACGGATGTCTCCCTGGATGGGCTCCGTAGGGCGTGGGAGGACGACGCGGGCCACGCATTTCATGACACGGAATGGCGCCAAGCTCTGGAATTTCCCAAAAAGGTATCCAGAAACGCGCGATTCAAAAACATACAGTTCAATATCCTGCACCGAGCATATCTTACACCGGATAAGCTTCACCGGTTTTACCCCGATACGCAATTCACGTGCCCCCGCTGTCAGGCACCAGAAGCAGACTTTAAACACATGTTTTGGGCCTGCCCCTCCATACAACAGTATTGGGACAGAGTACACCATACGCTCCGAACAACGGTCAATCTCCCGAACATCTCCACGTGGGAGACGTGTGCGCTCTGGGGATCTCCCAGAAAAAGAAAACTGCAAAATTACAATGGAAATTTGCATCCCTCGCCATTCTCTTAGCAAAGAGGAATATAGCTATGCATTGGAGGGCCCCTACTGGGCCCTCGGAGGCAGCTTGGGCGGGGGCACTACTCAAGTGGGGGGCAGCAGAAGAAGAGACACTAAGAGAGGAAGAGGTAAAGGGCACGCGTAAACATCCAATATCTATGGAATGGGCGCAGCTCCTAATTCACTTTAAACAGGAGCGGGCAGATGGGGAAACACTGGAAGTGACGCAGCCTCCACCCCACACCCCCTCCCTATCCCCCGCCGCAGAGGACCCAACGGTAGCGGTACAATAGGCCAGTAGGAGAACCGACAAGGAGAGATAGACGAGGCCCCCCGGGCTTATCGCCCACCCCTACGACGGCTCAATTCCCTCCAAGATTACCTCAGGATGCATCCGACGGACATGCAACCAGTCAGCACACCACCCGCCACGACCGATTATCCTTGCCCACCATATATGTATCCCCCCCCCTTATGTTCCTCTTATTCATTTCCCACCCCCCTTTTTTTCTTCTCCTTCCCACAGTTCACAGTTAAATTTCCATCGGCAGTTCCGAAGCCGATATATTCGCTAAACGGAATAGATGATCACGTACACTATAGTGGAAGCTGTACACAGACAGGAGCGGGGAGAACGTGCTAACCCTATCTATCATGTGACACATCGGTACAGTCGCAACAGAACACACTACAGTCCACTGGGACAAACCAGTAGTAGATTTATGATCTAAGCTATGTCAAGGGGTTCCGGGGACTGGACAACTAGTGCAATCGCCCTTTGTAACCAGGAACAATACTTTACAATGATACAAAAGGTGGTTCATCTGTGAAAAATGTGATGTATATTATGGAATATTGTATGCAAAGCCCTAATAAAAAAATTCAAAAAAAAAATCCATCACTCCATGTTTTGAGGAGAGATACTTGTCTTTCGCACTGTGACAATTGCCCCAGCTGCAATGAATAGGCTATCCAAAGATACACTGAGTACAGGACATGAAAGATACTTTATTGCTAGCCTGCTGAGGTTTGGTACATGTTCATTCTTCTTCCCATGGAAATAGGTCAATGAGACTTGATCTAAGTGGATATCTGTTGGGTCATCCGGATCGCCCTGTAGCATCTTCTCAAGTGTCATTCTCGTTGACACATATCGTTTCTGAGTTAACAGTGCCCTTGATTCAAGTCCTGATATACATAAACCAGTCCATTTTAGATGCTGGAAATTAAGCTGTTGGTGTTGTAAGTATAGTAGCAGGTGACTGTGTTGCCACTGGTGGATGCTGCTGCAGTTGCGAGTACAACATATTTAGCATTTCTCTGCCAACACCATGCCCTCCAGAGGTTGAAGGCAGCAGTTTAGTTCTACTATGGCCTCGAATTTGCAATAGTTGATCTTCTACTTCACCCTCTTTTCTAACAATCCAATTATTGTAACTTTTGACATATACAAGGAATGAAAATGGCCAGCACACTTTTGTACTCTGTCTCCAGTATTGTGGCACAGATGTACCAGTGGCGGTTGTTAGAGAACCATGGCGCGTGGGCGGGGAGAATGGGTTTAGAAAAAAAAAAGACTTACCTGCTTGTCGCCAGTCACAAGCCACAGTCTCTTCTTCGTTCTCCTGGCAGCACCCAGGCTCCCCTGAGCCAATCATGATGCTGCTTTCACCATGACGGTACAAAAGGGGGTGGTGATGGACGGAGCATCAGACATGGCCATATGCAAATCAGTCTGACCCTGTGCCTCATGGGAACAGTCCAGTCCGAACTGCCAAGCCATGCCTTCCCTGGACCGGAAACAAGCTTCCTAGGACCGGTTTCTGGCATTTCAGCCGCCTTCAGCCAGGCTTGCTTGAATCCAGTGGCAAAGTGAGCAAGGGACTCACGTCTGAGCATACCCTGCCAACTTATGGCGAACAAAGCGGTAAAAAAGGGGGTGGTGATGGACGGAGCATCAGAACCAATCAAACACTCACACCCAGTCAACAGATCTGGGTTTGATCCATCACCGTTCTTTAGCCCACTCTGCCACCCCAGTTCAGACATGGCCATATGCAAATCAGTCTGACCCTGTGCCTCATGGGAACAGACCAGCCCGAACTGCCAAGCCATGCCTTCCCTGGACCGGAAACAAGCTTCCTAGGACCGGTTTCTGGCATTTCAGCAGTCTTCAGCAAGGCTTGCTTGAATCCAGTGGCAAAGTGAGCAAGGGACTCACGTCTGAGCATACCCTGCCAACTTATGGCGAACAAAGCGGTACAGTTGTGTAGGAGATTTTGGGCAATGTCCTTATCTATTCTGGTCTGGTGGGCACTCTGTGTGCCCTTTCGATTTTAAATGGTCTGTTGGATGAGATGGCAAGGGTTTGTGGAATTCATTGCTTTACAAAAGAGACATGTTGCTTGGTATGTGATACTGATGCTGTTTAGTCTTGTGTTGCTGCTGTCCTTAATTATTCTCAATAGTGACCATTTTCTTTCATTAGCCTCAGTTAGCCCCAATGATATTTTAGTAACAAACGCTCTAATTGCCCTTAATTTTACCAAGATGCAAAGGTTTGATTTGTGTATAGCTATGGCACTATGCACGGTGCCTATGGAGGGCAACGTAATGTGTTTTGTGCATGTGGAGGGAAGAACTGTGTCTCGTCGCCCCCACTACTCTCCTCTGTGGGGCGATTTGCGGGAGGTTCGATGATCTCAGTACTGGGGCAGATGCGGCCTTAAAGTGTTCTGCTCTTCACACCCTTTGCGAGTGTTAACTGGTCTACGGCCTCTGGCGCTATGGAGAGGCACAGAGGGAGATACGGCAGGCAGGTGGGCGCAAGCAAGGGACTCGAGTCCCGGCGGGTGTTGAGGCCATTGTCAGCTTTTATGGGATAGTATATGCTGGTATATGTGGTTACAGTCAATTTGGCCCATCACGAAACTGATTGTGTTGTCCGCATTAAAACAGCAAGATGCACGGCCGCGAGACACGCTCTGTGGTGGGGGAGGGGGAGGAGCGCTGAAGCGAGAGCAAGCCGGAGAGGAGGAGCGAGGCGCGCGCCCTAGGGAGAGCAGTCTGTGAGAGCGAGAGGAAAGCCATATGGCAGATGTGCGCTTAACTGCACGCGTAACCGCAAGCTTTAGGCCCCAAGCAAAAGCGTGTGTTTGGATTTCTAAAGCCCACTCACGAAATGTCTCACCAGTCCAGCGCATGCGCTGGCTCAGGCGAGACCTAAAAAGTGGCAAAGACTTCATAGGCTAATTCTGACTGACACTCTGAAGCCTTGTGCTGTCTATGAATTCATAACCCAGTGCTATCCGTGGACTCCGTGCTCAGAGAGGTAAAGTCTACATGCTTCAAATCAGTGCTGGATTAAACCCTGCGGTGACCTCTTGGCAGTCGAAATTTCGGGGTGCCCCGCACAAATATATCCTAACAGCCAATGCACTGGATATTTTTACAAACTGACAGATGTAAATCTGATGTCTCTGGTTTATGTACTTTAAGTTGTTAATAGGTACATTACATTAATACAGTATTTTCTCTACAGAGCCTTTAATGTAAAGTTTTCGTTTCTTTGAGTTGATACATTTTTTTCTATCTTTTGTAAACAATATTTAAGAAAGCCTGATTGTAATTTTCTTTCAAGATCAAATGAATATTATTTTGATCGGTTGTCGCGGGGCCCCTAAAAGGAGTGGGGGCCATCGGCCAGTGCCCACTTTGCCTATTTGGTAATCCAGAACTGCTTCAAATGAGGCATATTTCATAAGGAACTGACATGTCCCCAGTAAACAATTTCAGAGCGGATATGCTGAGTATTTTTGTACAGAAAAAATGTTGGTTTGTGTAGCAAAATAATATGCCGGAGTATGTGAATGTATGACACACGACTTTGACAAGGTGTGCTGTGGGAACGTTTCTGATTGGATGAGATATCAGAATAGAATGCAGCGTGTGAATGACTGTAGGAGGAACAGTTCCAATCTGTAGCAGTTTGAGTGGCAGTTGCTGCTGAAATGGCAGCTGAAATTAAAGTCAAGGTTTTTGTGGTGTTTATGGCACGTTAGGGTGGATGGAGCTCAGAAGCATGAAAAGGGAACAGCCGTTTTTCACTGGAATTTAGACAAAGTTTAATCCGGCAACTGAATCCGGATAGGTGGACACAAGTTCCTGCTTGTTTCCAACTGTAACCAGACGAAGGAACAACGGTCCCAGGATTAAGCCAACATTTCAGAGTTTCCCTGATGACTTCCTTTTATCACAAAGAAGGTGACCTTAGGTACTACAAATGAGAGAGGGCTGTGTCGCCTGCCATATTCCAGGAAGGTGGATGTGAGGGAGATGCAGATATAGGGACAAAAGTCTGTACATGACTTAGGAAGTTGTGCTCACGGCCCGTTTTGAGTCTGCTCCCCAAGGAGAGGACAAGGCTCTGGAGGGCAGCAGGTGCACACAAAGTGCAGCCCCATCCGTAGGGTACGGTGAGAATGTGATCCTTGTCTGTCCGTAGACTGAAGTTGGATGGCAGCACCAATCTTGAATGCAGGAGCCCACGCCTTTTCACCTCTAGCTTTGAAAGTTGGTCTACAGATGTCCTCGTGAGCATTCAGCCGTGTCTTTTACAACAGAGATCATTCACATATCACGGAGTGTAGATTGTGTTGTGAAGCATGTGTGTGTTTTGACTACTCTTGTATGATACGTGTTGAGGTTCAATGTGCTGTGTGCTTCAAGGTTGATTTCAAAACTTACAAAAGAGGATATCCCTGAGGTTTTTTTTTTTTAAAACCAATATTTTGGATTTTTCTGCTTACTAATCTTATTGTAGCAAACCAGGGAAAAATATGTGTTAAAAAAAAAGAACAATCATAAAAGTTTTGACATTATCAAAAAGACTGTTGATAATTAATTTGCTACATTCATTATCAAAAATATACAAATGTATTTCATTTTACTAAGACCATAAGAAGGGTGGCACGAAAACAAAGCAACATAAATAAACATCCCATAATTAAAATGAAAGAACCAAAATTGATAAAACATTGTTGGGCCCTCAAATACATCTATAGCACAGACCATGCAGATGATATCTCGTATATCATTGTCCAAACGATGGAAAAATGTCGACATTTTGCTCCAGCTTATCAGTTTTTGAGGACCATCATTAGGGCAAACGTGTTAACGCAAACAAATTAATCTCACTGCTGAAAGACATAAATTGGAAATATTCAGATTACACAGCCCCATTTACAGCTATAGAGTACTAATTACATAAATCAATTGTATATTACATCAAAGAACCAAACATTCAAGTCCCAAAGAAGACATAAACCATGACCACCTATAACTGTTGGAATATTATAGTTATTCAGTGACCTGTGGTTACAAACACATTTACAAATTTTTTTTTATGGCAAAACCGTAGGCTAACATTATTGCAGTCTTCTTTAATGCCACTACAAACTGCAGCCCATTAGGAACACAAGAACATGGAACACAACGCAGTCCAACAATATAAAACAATAGAACCCCCAATTCTCATCCATCTTTTTTGCTGCTGTATTCACAGGTAAGTACACGTTTGCAGAATGTGTGTTGTATGTGTTATATTTATTTAATACATGTAAGCAATGAGCATGGATTATATTAAATATTTCTGTAATCTATTAATGTGATGAGCTTGGATTGATGATCGCAATTCCAAGTTCATAATTTTTTGGCTGGTTCATTTTTGCAAAATGTAAGTTGTATGTGTTTATCACTTATAGGCTGAGCCTCGTTTTTCTGTTTGAGATTCATGCATGGAGCAAGGATCAGTGTGAGGTATGGTTATAAGGTGAACTATATTTATTTTAACGTACTATAACCCATGCGGTTTTTGAAATGGCACGTCGGTTGGTGCCTCGTTCTGGCGTGTGTGGGGCAGCTGACTTGCGGCTCAGACATTGTTGTCTTGATCCCCGAGAGGATCTCCAGTCACTTACATAGGGGCTTGGCTGTGCCTACGACATCAGACCAATTTGCGTGTGATTTTTTAAAACATAACCAGAACACTGAGGAAGGATTACTCTTTATAGTTATGCGACATAGCGGCCATTTTAAAGGATTGGGAAGCGTTGTTTATTTCCTATGGGACTCTTTAGTTGACAGGTTGGGCATTGGAGGATCATTTTTGATGGTTTAAATTTGCAAACAGCTGACAGGGTTGAGATATCGGAGCAGATGGGTCAAGTTGAGAATTAGAGAGCTTGCGTTTGTTTGTTCATCATTAGAGTATTTAGTGGTTTTGAGATGGGTGAGCCAAGGGAGGAGAGAATAATGGGAATGTTGACTAAATTTTCTATGGATTTTGATAATAAAATGGAGAAAAAATGTAATACTGAGCAAAGGGCCTGCCGTTCAGGATGAGAGATTTTATTCAGCCGGGGAGGGGCTGGCAGAATGTAAAAGTGGCAAAGTTAGCAAAAAGAGAAAGCATCTAGTTGAGGTGCAGATTCAGGCATAGAAATATAGAGCGGTAAGTGCAGATAAAGGAATTTGTAGATGCACAAAGCATGAGAGTGTCAAGTAAACACGAGGGGACCAGGTGAAGGGACCAGAGTCCTCAGTAAGGTCCAATAAGACCCGTAAACATTCCACAGTGCAGTGTGATGAGTCCTCTGGCAGTACTGAGGTGGAAATAAGTTACTCCTCTGATTTGGACTCTGAGGGATAGTATGGACGAAGCATTTCAAAATCTACAGCTGAGATGGCAGGGAAAGAAGGAGATCTTGAGGCGCTTACAGATCCTCTGGGTGAATACATGTTTGACCCTATGCTATTAAAACATCCTTTATCTCCAGAAAGGTCTCTGGCGGCTCACATGGCAGAGTATGTGGAGACTTGGTTAAGGAGACAGATACCAAAGGATGTTAGGCTTTGTTTGAGGTCTGAGTGCCTGAGACATAGTCTGGCCAATAAGAGTATGGTGACTTGATGCGAAGATTATAACATTCATAAGCAAAGGGGCTTGGAACCCGAGAAAGTGACTTGACAAGGGTCTTAAAATATGCCAGGATAATTAGCTGGACCTGACTGGTCCAATCACAAAGATATTTGATATGGCCAAGGAGGCTTATGTTGCAAACATAAATTAAAACATCTGCATTTGGAAGAGCTAAGACAATGGATTCAAAGGGCAGTATGGCTTTTAGGGAATGCAAATACTGTTGAGAGCAGAAAGAGTATTTTGCTTAAAATATACCTCAAGTTGGTGGAACGAGCAAACAACAAGGCAGGTCAAACAGCAAATGGATTGTTGTTCGCGGATGATTTCATTAACCCCTTCGATGCTCATGACGGAAGGGTTCCGTCATGAGCATCGGTGCTCCTGTGCTCATGACGGAACCATTCCGTCATGAGGACAGGGTCATCCTTTTCTCCTTCTCCTTTTCTCCCCCAGAGCCTCAGGAGCTGGGGAAGAGCTTCCCCAGCTCCCGAGGCCCCCTCCCTGGTTTCTGTGAAAGGACGATCAGCGCGCACCTCGAGCTGTCGTCATTTCACAGAAACTGAAACTAAAATGAACCTTTAAATCCATTGTCTTAGCTCTTCCAACCTTTAGGTTCATTTCAGTTTTACTTTCTACATGCTCAGGGGGCTATCTCAGCCCCCTGACCATGTAGAAAGATGGGAGAGGTATCATTGGAAAGGGGAGAATCTGGATCCCAGGAGGGCGATCCCCAAGCAGGGATCCACCCACTAGACAACAGGGAGGTGGGAGCGGCACCGTGGGCAAGGGCCTTTTCTCCCCCCATAAAAATTTGGGCCAATTTAGTCTTTCTGCCCCCCCGGGGGGGCAGATGGGGCATTAGCCCCCAATCTGTCCCCCCGGGGGGCAGAAAACCTACTAGATACCAGGGATTTTCGTTTATATTTCAATTAGGGGTGGGGGCTGCCCAACATGAGCATGCCCATGCCCCCACCCCCCCACAAAAATGACAGCCTTTCTGCCCCCCCTGGGGAGCAGATGGGGACAGAAGCCCCCAATCTGCCCCGCCTGGGGGGGGCAATAGGCCCACTAGACGCCAAGGATTTTTTGGGTGCAAATTTGAATTAGGGTGGCGGCTGCCCAAAACGGGCATGTCCATGCCCCCATCCCCTCTCCCGCAAACATTACAGCCTTCCTGCCCCCCCCGGGGGGCAGATGGGGCAGCAGCCCCCAATCTGCCCCCCCGGGGGAGGGCAAAAAGCCCACTAGATGCCAGGGATTTTTTGGGGCAAATCGGAATTAGGGTGGGGGCTGCCCAAAATGGGCATGTCAAGGCCCCCACCCCTCCCCCACAACAATTACAGCCTATCTACCCCCCGGGGGGGCAAAAAGCCCAGTAGACGCTGGGGATTTTTTGGGGCAAATTTTAATTAGGGTGAGGGCATTGGCATACCAATTTTGGGCTGCCCCCACCCTAATTAAAATTTGCCCCAAAAATCCCTGGGGTCTAGTGGACTTTCTGCTCCCCCTGGGGGGCAGATGGGGGCATTAGCCCCCAATCTGCCCCGCCTGGGGGGGGGCAATAGGCCCACTAGACGCCAAGGATTTTTTGGGTGCAAATTTGAATTAGGGTGGCGGCTGCCCAAAACGGGCATGTCCATGCCCCCATCCCCTCTCCCGCAAAAATTACAGCCTTCCTGCCCCCCCCGGGGGGCAGATGGGGCAGCAGCCCCCAATCTGCCCCTCCAGGGGTAAAAAGCCCACTAGATGCCAGGGATTTTTTGGGCACATTTTAATTAGGGTGGGGGCATTGGCATGCCCGTTTTGAGCAGCCCCCATCCTAATTAAAATTTGCCCAAAAAAATCCTTGGCGTCTAGTAGGCTTTCTGCCTGCCCCCACTCCTCCCGCCGCAAAGGTAAAGTCTTTTTGCCCCCCCGGGGAGCACAAAGCCCACTAGATATGAGGGATTTCTTTTTAAATTCTAATTAGTGGTGGGGGCTGCCCAATATGGGCATGCCCATGCCCCCACCCCCCCTGCAAAATGACAGCCTTTCTGCCCCCCCTGGGGGGCAGATAGGGGCAGCAACCCCTAATCTGCCCCCCCCGGGGGGGGGGCAAAAAGCCCACTAGACGCCAGGGATTTTTTGGGGCAAATTTTAATTAGGGTGAGGGCATTAGCATGCCCGTTTTGGGCAGCCCCCACCCTAATTAAAATTTGCCCAAGAAAATCCCTGGCATCTGGTAGGCTTTCTGCCCTGGGGGCATTAGCCCCCAATCTGCACCCCCGTGGGGGGCAAAAAGCCCGTTAGTCACCAGGGATTTTTTTGGGCAAATTTGAATTAGGGTGGGGGCTGCCCAAAACGGGCATGCCGATTCCTCCACACCCTCCCCCCAAAAATTACAGCCTTCCTGCCCCCCCCCGAGGGGGCAGATGGGGCAGCCCCCAATCTGCCCCCCCGGGGGTCAAAAAGCCCAATAGACTCTAGGGATTTTTTTGGGCAATTTTCAATGAGGGTGGGGCTACCCAAAATGGGAATGCCAATGCCCCCATCCCCCACCCGCAAAAATGACAGCCTTTCTGCCCCCCTGGGATGAAGATGGGTGCAGTAGCCCCCAATCTGCCCACCCGGGGGGGGCAAAAAGCGCACCAGATGCCAACGATTACGCTGGCTTTTTTTATGCGTGAGGGTGGGAGCTGCCCAGAATGGGCATACCATTGCAGGTTTGCAGGGGATTCTGGGTAGGAAAGCGTTGGGGGACCCACGCAAGCCATACATTGCTGGACTCCGCTGGGTGTCTAGTTTTCAGAAATGTTTGGGTTTGGTAGTTTCCCAAGATGGCCGCCGAGCCCGGGGGCAAAAACCCAGGTGACCCCCCCTTGCAAAACCAGAATGTTTTGAGATAGGTAATATTGATGTTGCCTCAATAGGTTTTGGGCCCTTGACTGTCGCGGTACATGACCCACCCATGCGAGTGAGGTATCATTTTTATTGGGAGACCTGGGAGAACGCTGGGTGGGAGGAAATTTGTGGATCCACGTAGATTTTAGAACTTTCCCGCACAGAAATTAGCTAAATTTGAGGTTTGCAGGGGATTCTGGGTAG
Organism: Triturus cristatus; assembly: GCF_964204655.1. Lineage (NCBI taxonomy): Eukaryota > Metazoa > Chordata > Amphibia > Caudata > Salamandridae > Triturus > Triturus cristatus. The sequence continues at coordinate 1,022,211,218 of NC_140590.1, forward strand.
GAAACCTTTAGGGGACCCACACAAGCCATACCTCGCTGGACTCTCCCGGGTATCTAGATTTCAGAAATATGTGGGTTTGGTAGGTTTCCCTAGATGGTCGCCGAGCCCGGGGCCAAAAACTCATGGGACCCCCTTGCAAAACCAGGTTGTTTTGTGACAGGTAATTTTGATGTCGCCTCAATAGGTTTTGGGCCCTTGCCTGTCGCTGGTACTTGACCCACCCACGCGAGTGAGGTATCATTTTTATCGAGAGACCTGGGGGAACGCTGGGTGGTAGGAAATTAATGTGAGCCCGGTGATGCCACACTTTCCCACACAAAAATGTGTGAAAAAAAGAGATTTTGTCAGCTAAAATTAAGGTTTGCAGGGAATTCTGGGTAAGGAAACGTTGGGGGATCCATGCAAGCCATACCTCCCTGGAAGCCCCCGGGTGTCTAGTTTTCAGAAATGTGTGGGTTTGGTAGGTTTCCCTAGGTGCCGGCAGAGTTAGGGTTCAAAAACTACAGTTTGCCAAAAAAGGGTCATTTTTCACTGCGAAATTGAGGTGTGACCACGTTGCATTTTGCGCCGTGTCCTGCCGCGGGCACTAGGCCTACTCACACAAGTGAGGTACCATTTTTCTCAGAAGACTTTGGGGAACGCGGGGTGGGTGGAAATTTATGGATACAAGCAGATTCCAGAACTTTCCACCACAGAAATGTAGGGAAAATGTGTTTAGTTGGACAATTTTTTAGGTTTGCAAGGGATTCTGGGTAACAGAACCTGGTGGGAGGCAGTCAAGTCACCCCATCCTGGATTCCCCTGGGAGTCTAGTTTTCAAAAATGTATAGGTTTGCTAGGTTTCCCTAGGTGCCGGCAGAGCTAGGGTTAAAAAACGACAGCTAGGCACTTTGACAAAAAAGGGTCGTTTTTCACTGCGAAATTGAGGTGTGACAACGTTGCGTTTTGCACTATTTCCTGTCGCGGGCAGTAGGCCGACCCACACAAGTGAGGTAACATTTTTCTTGTAAGACTTTGGAGAACACGGGGTGGGTGGAAATTTGAGAATCCACGCAGATTCCAGAACTTTCCACCACAGAAATGTGGGGAAAATATGTTTCTTTTGACAATTTGTTAGGTTTGCAAGGGATTCTGGGTAACAGAACCTGGTGGGAGGCAGTCAAGTCACCCCATCCTGGATTCCCCTGGGTGTCTAGTTTTAAAAAATGTATAGGTTTGCTAGGTTTCCTTAGGTGCCGGCAGAGCTAGGGTTCAAAAACTACAGCTAGGCACTTTGCCAAATAGGGTCATTTTTCACTGCAAAATTGAGGTGTGACCACGTTGCGTTTTGTGCCGTTTCCTGTCGTGGGCACTAGGCAGACCCACACAAGTGAGGTACCCTTTTTCTCAGAAGACTTTGGGGGACGCGGGGTGGGTGGAAATTTGTGGATCCATGCAGATTCCAGAACTTTCCACCACAGAAATGTGTTTTTTTGGTCAATTTTTAGGTTTGCAAGGGGTTCTGGGTAACAGACCCTGGTGGGAGGCTCACCCCATCCTGGATTTCCCTGGGTGTCTAGTTTTCAAAAATTTATAGGTTTTCTAGGTTTGCCTAGGTGCCGGCAGAGCTAGTGTTCAAAAACTACAGCTAGACACTTCGCAAAAAAAGGGTAAATTTTCATTGTGAAAATATGGTGTGTTCACGTTGGGTTTCGAGCCATTTCCTGTCGTGGGCACTATGCCTACCCACACAAGTGAGGTACCATTTTTATCGAGAGACTTTGGGCAATTCAGATTTGTAAAGCTACTGTTATTACTTATTGATTTTTGATGCATTTCTGCCTTCTAAATGAAAGACATTGTGTAAAAAAGAAGTCATTTTGAAAAATGACCGATAATTCTCATGCTAGTATGAGTATTTCCAATTTCGAAAATATGCAAATATGTACTGTTTCTAAACTCTATAATTTGTTCCCATTTCAGAAATACACAGGTGTCTTTTATACCGCTTTTGCCATGTATACATTTTCCCACAATAATTGCTATATACCCGGAACATAATAAAAAACCATTACAAATTGCTGCTCAGTTTTTTACTCTGGGTTCGTCGGGTTCTTGGTGAACCTACAAGTCCTATATATCCCCACAACCAGGAAGGTCCAGCGGATGTAACGGTATATTGCTTTCAAAGAGCTGTCATAATTAGAAGAAGTTATAGGTGAAAACGTTGACACAAAAGGCTGTTTTTTTCAACTACTTTTCAATTTTTCCGATATTTAACTGTTAGTTTCTATAAAGAAACCTTGATGGATCTAAACAAATGACCCCTTGCTGAATTCAGAATGTTGTCTACTTTTCTAAAATGTATTGCTTTCCAAGACCCATTATTACTTTCACACCCATTAACTGGAAGGAGGTTAAAAGCACATAAAATAGCAAAAATAGGCTACGTCCCAGAAAAATGCCAAAACTGTGGAAAAAATGTTGGTTTTCTGACAAACGTCTGTCATTCTCTAAAAGCTGGGAAAATGATGATTTCAGCCCCACAAACCCTTTTTTGATAACATTTGCAGGGAAAAACCCAGACGCTTACATTTGCAGCTCGTTTTTCCAATTCTTCCCCCCAAAAACAAAATGTTGCTGTATTTTAGCTAATTTCTGGGACCCCTCCAGGGGAGTCCACAAACCCTGGGTACCATTAGAATACCCATGTTGTTGGAAGAAAAGGACGCAAATTTGGTGTGGATAACCTTTTGTGGTCAAAAAGTTACAAGGGCCTAAGCGTGCACTACCCCAAATAGACAAAAAAAGGCATAGCACGGGGGGGGGGTCAGGCCTAGCAGCGAAGGGGTTAATGGTACCATTATGGGCGCAACATGTTTCCCAAATATGGCCATTCAGTACGTCGCTCAATTTAGGGAGGAGATGATTTACCACAGAGATAACCCATTTAGAGTCTATATACAGATATAGATGTGGTGTCATGAGGATTTGGATTGATCAATTATTGAAGTTTTATGAGTGGTTGAATTGCAAACATGAGGACTTAAAATTTACCATCATCACTTATAAAATCCACATTAGTTTTCTTGGTTCGTTGGTAGTGGTTCAATTGTGTTCTCTGTAACAGTCAGTTTTAAAAAGCTACAGATATAAACACACTCATACTCTATAGCAATTCACACCCACGCAATCTTAGGGACAATGCGACCTAGGGGCAATATCTCTGAATGAAAAGGATCTTTTTAAAAAGCGCCGATTATTTCAGAAAAGCACACATCTTCATATCTAAATTGCTTGTCTGTAGTTACCTCAGGAGACGGTACATAACACTGTCAAAATAGAGTGGTAAAATGGTAGAGATTTGTTATTCAAGGAAATGTTGGCAAAACTGATATCTGTCACCACCTTTGGACACTTGAGCAATGATCTAAGGCAAATAAAAAAAAATTAAATGGCATTTGCTGAATATTTGCTACTTTAAGATATTGGCACCACTCTTTGCATTCAAAGAGGTACAGAGCATTTGTGGCAAATTTATAAAAAGATATATACTGAACCCGATGTGAAAGCAGGTGTTCCAGTAATCTGGGGTCAAGGAATTCTAGTTGGATGTTTCAGTTGTGGCCAATGTACAGTATATGGTATGACTAGTAACCTAAATTATTTTTCTGTGAATAATACAAACGTTACTTTTACACCAGATTTGCCATGTAATAGAAAACATGTGCTGTACTGTATTGAATGCTTGTGTGGAAGTAGTTACACAGGTAAGACTACCCAGGCTGCACCAATCAATCAATCAATCAAATTCAATCAAAATGTCTTTATTTGATTTGCAATAGCAATCTTAAAAGTACAGCAAAACAATATAAAATCATCAATGAATTCCTATTCCGTTCATAAAATACAATTTCAGAAAAGAGCATGAAACACCCCTGATAAGAACCTTGATAATAGCAGCATACATTAGGATTATCCAAAAATTGCTGATACAGTAAAGCTGTTCTGGGTTGCGTAAAACTCAAAGGCAAGAGAAGAGGGTGAATATACTTGCATTGCAAACCAGCCCATTTAGGGAAGATAAAAACAATGTGTAAAGTGTCTAGTGCGGAGACCCTATCACATGTGCAAAGGCGAGGGTCGGATGGCTTTTAAAAAAATGTTTTATTCTGTTTTCAAGAGCAATAACAATACAATACATACCCCTTTACAAAAGGCATTTTAAACACCTATATAAAAAAAGGACATAAACTCAATTACATAAATTTCCCCAACTCTCCCATAATTGAACGACTTATATTAAACAAAAAATAAAAACCATGTAATAAAAATCAATAATATAAAAAAAATAAAAGGAAACAAACATCTGCTCACACAGCTTAATCGTGAGTTACAAAGTCGTATCGGAATAATGTCACATCACCTAGGTCTTATGTTAGCCCCCCCTCCTGTTCCCCTGACATCACTATCCAAACCCCTCACACAGCAGTTCGATAGAAAGGCACGTAGCGGTTCCCAAATATCTCTTGGTCTCGACATTGTTGGTAATTCTTCCGCGTATACTTCCATATTCTCTTTCCAGTAAACCAGGTCTTTTAACCACTGTTCTACTTTTGGACTGTGTCTTCCCTTCCCCCCCAACCAACTGCCACTCTGCGCACAGCTATCATTAATGCCAACCGTACAAATCTTCCAGTCACACTCCTGAGGTGTGGCGCACAACAAAGCAAACAAACAAGCGGGGTACACCGAAGTTCCACCGCCGTCATACTCACCAAGTTCTTCACCACCCCTTCCTAGAACTCGTTCACCTTTCGGCATCCCCAAGCTAAATGTAAAAAATCTGCACCTCCCTGACCACAGCGCACACAACAATCGGATTCACGCAGCCCAAAGCTATGCAAACGCATAGGCGTGTAATATACCTGATGTATATATTTAAAGTGTATAATACGCAAATTACCATTCATACTTAGTGCCCCTGTCAATTCGCATATATGCCTCCAGTCCTTTTCTGCAATTGGCTCGATGAGACACGCATTCCATCTCTCCCAACTTCTATCTGGTTCAGTCATACACTCTTCCTTAATCAGCCTGTAGAGTCTGGAAACCAATGTTTTGTTAGTGGGAGTAGTGAGGGCAAATTGTAATGATAAAAGTGTGGGAGGCTCCAGAGGGTAAGTAGTATAATGTAGTTTGGCCGCGTGTCGCAATCTATGCATCGCAAATCAGAATAATGACATCTGATTGCTAACGTATTGCAGATCGTCCGATGTAATAAACGAACCATCCGGATATATGTCCTGCATTCGTTGAAGACCTGCCTCGTGAAGTAAGCACATTGACAGCGCTTCATGGGTCACTGACATCGCAGCATGGTGCTCTATGTACATGGCTGGTGCATATATTGGCAACTTTTGCGCCAATCGCCCAATTGCCTGCCAGGCTGCTATGGTCGCATCTACAGCATTTATTTCAGTTTTCGCGGTGCCTCTCGCCCGGTGAGTAATTATGCTGTGTAACAGAATCGGAGAAACATCTCCTTCTTCCACCGCAACATGTGGAGTGTATGCATGTGGTCTTAGCCAATAATACACGTATTTGGCCTGCGCACTTAGGGAGTAAACGTAAAAGTCTGGTGCTTCAAACCCCCCTTTGACATACCCACTAGTGAGAGTCGACCATTTCACACAGGCGTTTTTGCCGCCCCAAACTAGCCGTAGCAGCACGCGCTGAACATTATGGAAAAACTCCTTTGTGAGCACCACCGGAATATTATCAAACAGATATAGAAACTGCGGTAGCACCACCATTTTAATCAAAGGAATACGATCCGCCAGTGACAACGGCAGTGAAAGCCACACCTCCACCTGCTGTGTTTGATATGCGCGCTACCATAGTTTTCACGTATCATAATGTTTGGATCTCTATGAATCCACACCCCTAGGTATTTAACCGGGTCCGTAGACCACACCAGTGGGAATTCTAAGTCAGGTTGCGAGTTGGACTCTGTCAGTGGAAAAATAATAGATTTGTCCCAGTTAATAGAGAGACCCAATAAGCGACTGAATCTAATATATTCGCGGAGTAATTGTGACAGGTATCGGGATGGCTCACGAATGAAAAGCACCATGTCATCCGCTTATAGCGAGACAGGAGGGTCGGATGGCTTGTGCCACCCTGCTAATAGATGAGGGTACAAATTCAGATGAAAATACTTTAAAAACCTTCTGTGCAAAGCCGGCATGCCCAACGTTAAAAACTGTTCGGTTTTGTATGTAGATTTCACCATAACATAGTGGGTGTAACTTATATTATGCTAAGAGCTTAAGGCTCTAGCTTCTTGCGTATGTGCCATAAAGGCTTCCTTATCCCACACAATATCTGATTTAGAAATAAACACTGGGGAATTATAGAGCTGAGGTTTGCCCAGAACACCTAGGGTAGTTTTTATATAGCTCAACAAAGGTATATGCTGACCTCAGGATCTGCCTGTTAAACTCTATTTTTGAGCTATATGGAAAATCATAAGCGTATGGGACGCAATTTAAATAATCTGCAATAAACCCTGCATCCAGCTCATCATGCACTATCTCTGCCACAACACTCTGGGTAATCCGCAACTTTCTTCTAGAGAATGTATTTTCTGCCACTTGTATGGGAAGGCAAGATTTATATCCCCAAATTTCCTCCCCAAAAGCTACAGTTGGGACACATATCACTTTATAGAGATGTAATAAGGACTTTATGCGGCTATAAACTACCCGCCTAGAAAAAGCATCAATGCTAAGGGCTACACTGTTGAAAGATTGAGCAGGTGATTTTAACAAGGGGTCCCAATTCAATCTGTGGTCCAATAAAATACAAAACTTGTCTACATTTCCAATACAATGGTTCTTGATTCTATAAGTTTTTAGTTTAAAATTTTTCGTTCCTAAGATCATAGCATAAGACTTAGTGTAATTAATTTTCAAACCCAAATCCTCCATAAAATCATAAATTTACTCCAATAATAACTGTAAACTATTGGCTGTACACGCAATGAGAACAGAGTCGTCTGCGTACACCAAAGCTACCACCATTCTATTTCCTACCTTCGGAACATTTTTGCAATAAATTCCTAAAAGCTGATCTAATTGATTAATAAATAGGATAAAAAGCATGGGGGACAATATACAACCCTGCCGAACCCCCCCACCCCTCCCCAACTGATAGTGCATTCCCCTGATGGACCATATCTTACAGAGGCCGCTGTGCTGAGGTCCATGAAGGTTAGGTGTATGCTCTCCCTTTTAGCAACTGTATATTTATTCACCAAAAGATAAATATTCAGAGTTTGTTCAACTGTTCCTCATCCTGGTCGGAAACCATATTGTATTTCTGACATAATTTCCATATTATTTGCCTACTCCTATAATCGTTTCAGCAAGACCCTACCCAATACTTTTACTTCGGCACGGCATCTATCAAAGAATTTGGATGATAGCACGCTGGGTCTGCTCATTTCCCTTTTTTGAAATTTGGGACAATAACTGATTGTTTCCATCATAAATGAATATGTCTTTGGGCTACAGCATTCAAATGTTGGGTAATTAATGGGCCCCACAGATATATACATGATTTAAAAAGGTTGCCAGGCACCCCATCAGGACCAGGAGCCATCCCAGCTGTGAATTCTACTATTCTTTCCCTCACCACATCCAATTCAAATTGTAAGTTAATATCTCGGACTGGGGGTACAATGGGGCTGGAATCACTGCTGTTCACATATATATGTCCGAAAAGAGGAACTCATTTCTGAGCTGGTATAGTTTGACTCGTATCCAATACTGCTACCTCATTAAATAATGGTTGATTTACCACTTTCCAAAAAATCTAACTATCTCTAGAGCTGCAGGCCTCCTTAAGCTCTTCCCAGGCTTCTCTCTTCAAGGCGCTCTTTTGGCTCCTGTGCAGTTGTGCATCTTTCCTTCTAGCCTCTTTAACTACCACTGACAAACTTGGCTTTTGTTTAAGAGCTGCCTTCAATTCTTTTAAAGCCCTTGACCAGCTTTCATCAAACCATTTGGAACCAAGATTGTTTTGTTCTGAAGTTTTTTCTAGTAAGGTCAGACTGGACCATCTTTACAGATACTAGAGAATGAGTCCACAATAATATAATCATGGGAATCAGTATTCAGACAGATCTTCAAATCATGGCTGCACACTTGTGCCAAGTTCCTCAAGATGTCCTCCGGGATAATCTTACCCTAGCTAATGCGTCTTCCTTGCTCCTTTGTTGTAATAGAATCTTTATATCTATTGGGAGTCTTGGCCGTAAAATCATACCAACCAAACTCCGCTACGATTGGCATATGGTCACTAAAAATGCTCCACAAAACCCCACCACACATAGAATCGGGCATGCTGACACATAGATATAATCAATAGTTGAATTGTAGCCTCTACCCTTAAAAGATGGGACTGACCTTGGTGAATCATACTCTTCTTTAGTTTAAAGATTAATTAGATTAAATTCAGATACCATAAAAATATCTCCTTGGCATGAGTGGCTAAAAAGAACCTGCTCTGATACCTCGCATTGGCCTTGTTCCCTCCTCTTATTAATAGATGTTACGCATGGGTGTAGATTAAAGTCCACCACCAGCATGATTATAGTTGAAAAAGACCACTCTAGCAGTGTTGTTATTTCCCAGAATCTTCTTAGTGCAGCTTCCAATGCTACCTATGAAGAGGGGAAGCTATCAATATTAATGGTCTGGACCCAGGTCTTATGCGAGAAGGATAGTAAAACACCCAGAATAATTCTAGTCAAAAGCCACCTGCTCCATGACGTACTCTAGCCTAAAGCTTACAAATGTCGCCAGGCCCCCTTCAGCTCTCCCATGCGGGGAAGCCACGGCGTTAGCCCTAAAAGTAGTGAACCCATCCATAAAGGAAATTCCTTCTATGTCCCAGGTCTCTTGAAAACACACTATTCCATATAATTTACAAAATGCCAGCCCTTGCTCATTTGCTAGTAATGATCTTAACCCAGCAATGTTCCAACTAAGAGCACTCAAGTTATTATTAGAGTTGTTGCTCCATCCCTGTCCACACCCTTTTTTATGCTGACTTCCCTCATGGTCGCCTCTTCCCCAGGGTCAGCCCGCGAGGAGCCACTCTCCTCTCTGTTAAATTAATCTATATTGGCAAAGGCATCAATCACATCGAACGTATGTAGGTATTCATGAGAGGTCAACTCAACTAACATGACCCCTATCCTGCACTGTAGGTACTGCTAACGTACCCAGTCCTGGTAAATTAAAAACCGGGGCAGGTACCTAAATGACTTTAGGGTCAGGCTTAGTGAAATAACCCTAAGGCAATAATGCAATATTGCTGGGTTCCAGCTGGGTGCTCAGATTTCCAAATAGTGAACATTTGGCCAAATGTTGCGTGATAAAGGTAACATTGATACAGTCCCCTTGGTGATCCACCAGCCCGGGACCAATCCAACTCACCCTCCTTATCATCATCAGCCAAACTTAGTGGAAAACTTTTATAGCGGTCCAATCAGTATAGTCTTGTTAAATAACTGTTCATAAGTCTCCGTTTGCCTGTCCTTAGACCGGGAACACCAGCGAGGATAATTACTTATGGATAGGAGGCTGGGGGTAGACCTATCACCAGCTGTTTTTCCACTTGAGCTTCCCCCCCTTTTGCCATTTTCTCCAATTCCTTGACCCTGGTTTGAGGTGGAAAGTAACTCTTCAGATTGGATTCTGTTGTTCAGTTCTGTAGCTCCCCTCTGAGCATGAGTATTAGTGAGAATATGTAGATAATTTGCATCCACTATTGAAACATCAGGCAAAGAACTTGTGATGGTGACTGGCAATCGGTGAGGGAGATGATCCTGGGAATTTTGTACGTGTGTACCTGAAGGGGCAGCCTCATCTAGGACCGCCTTATCTGGTTGAGGACATGCCCGCTTTGAGTCGCCCATCTGTTTTTTTGGGATCAAGGAAAACATGATCTATGGCATCCAGTCTAGAAAATATTGTCAACAGTTCTGTGTGCAAAAGAGACGTTATCTTGCCCAAAACCTCTTCACACACAGGCCATGGCCCCCCATCAAGCCCATCCTTATCTGCATCATTCCAGACTGAGGGCAGGGATGGGTTGGCGTCTGTTATAGTAATAGCAGTAACTGGGTATTTTGAAGACTGGGTACACTGAATATGGTCTTGTTAATTTCTTAGGGCACTTTGCCTCTCTTTGGACATGAGAACTGTTGGGGGAGCAAGAACTCAATGGTAAAGATTTAGCAAAGATTTTATCAGTGAAACCAAGGATAAATGCTCATGGGTATTTAGTGTAGAAGCTACAGAGCAAGGGGAGACAGGTGGATTCATTAAATGGCCTGACCCAGCCACAGCAGAGAGGGACAGCCTTTTTTCCTTGTGGTCTATTTCGTTATTAATGGCTGTCATGGCATGCTGAATTATCCTATCAAGCGAGGTGGGTATGGGGGGAGGTTGTGCCACAGTCGAACCACCTCCCAATTTCCTCTTACCCATCTTAGCGCTCTTTGTCCCTTTTAGGTCAATGTACAGGTCTCAGGCATAGGACATCAAGGGACCAAGTGGGGTGGCCCAGCCCAGCCTCCACCTCCAGGCTCTAGCGAGTGTAGACGGGCCACTGCGGCAGTCCGCTTTGCGCTCAAATGGCGTTTCGCCTGACCCCTCCTCCTCTGGCCGGGTGAATGCTGGGGGACCGAGTCCCACCTCATGGCTTCAGCAAGTCCACAAAAGAATGTTGCGGGCCCCGGATGGCTCGATACAAGGTACAAGGAAGATGTTATTCGCAGACACAGAGCACAGGCAGGGAAAGGTCCAGAAGCGGTGATGTCACTTGAGCACTTGGGCAGCAAAACCTTCAGTACAGCGTAGCAGCACCAACAGTAGTAGTAGCAGTAACATTAACGGCGTTTATTGATCCTCCTCCTTTGGTTCATCCTGACCGCCGCCTCCACCCCCACATGCACACTATGGTCGCAAGAGCGGGAATGAAGACAGTAGCTGGACTGTGGTGACACTTCCTTCACTGCTACAGACAACCCAATCATCGACCAACTTGCTTGTTTGGTCGGTGGTAGTGGTGAAGCCTTAACTATGAGCTCAGACCCCCAGTCTGGTCTGATCTGGTCACCCAGTGACAACCAATAGCCGGATCCAGCAGTTACTACGGGCAGTATGTAGCTGCTGCTCCCCTCCTCACAGCCACTGAAGCCACAGAATATTCTGCAGACTGCTCATCATTTTTTTTTATATATATGGGCACTGCACCACCCCTCTGACCAGTTTGGCGCAGAAACCATGGCTACTTGCCAAAAACACTGACTGCCTCCTGCACCACCAGAACCACAAGTCTGTCGCTCTGCCGTACATCCGAACCTTCACAGCTCCACGAGCAGGGCAGGCGCTGTGATGGCGGATGGAAGTGCAACAGTGGCAGAAAAAGCGGAAAAAGCAAAGGTGCCAGGAAGCTCATTTTTTATTTTTAAAAAAGCATTTTAAAAAGCGTGCAGGGTCTCCAAACCCCCTTACGCTGTTGAGACTAGAAGGGGGGTCGCAGGTCCCTGGGAGACGCGACGCTAACGCCCCTGAACCCAAAGGGGGGTAGAAAATTAAAAGCTCACCCCATCAGACCGCTGGGATAGAGCTGGGATAGAGCTGGGATAGAGCCGGGAAGCCAAGATGCTCAATAGCAGCTTTCCGTCCCGGCAGCGACTTCGTGAATGGCGTGTGGGTGGGAACGAGCACGGCATCAGGGAGTGGGGGATTTGTACCCAGGCAGCACCACTCTAGTATGAGGTGCAAAGCTGCAAGTGCTTCCAAAGTTGAATATTTTATAGAAAAACAACATGAGGAGATTGATATGTTTTCAGCTTGTTGTTTATACTTTGTGCACTCTCTGGACTAGGCCAAACATTGGAAAATTCTTATAATTTGGAGAAAATAACTTTGATCTGGGAACTTGATACAGTCAACTGTGGTCTTAATTCAGCCTCAGAATTGTGTGACTTTCTTCTTTTACCAAAAACTTTAAATGACTTAGTTAATACAACAGTTTTTTAGATCTGTGGGCCTCTAGGGCCTTGGCTATATATGGCATCAATTGCAGCAGCCATCAAGACATCTTCACAAGATGTGTTGCATAATTGCCATAATTAGGATATAAGCAATTGCTCTATGAAATGTATTCAATTTTTTAACTTCTTCTCATGATGATTTTTCAATATAATGCAATTCAATAAGATTTATCGCTCTAGTTGTTTGCGTCTACAGTGGCTTTTCTTTTGCACACCTTTTTAAGTGTAATTGTTTTGAGGCATCGGCAAAAGTAATTCTTGGGATGTATCTTCTTTTGATGCCACACTAGTTCTGGTTTATAAGGCATTATATGCGCCACAAGTAACATCATAAGGTGCCTTGTTTTTTTTTAATGAAACATTTATCGCCTAGTGTATATAATTTGTACACTTTCCAATGGAGTAGGTTGGTAGAAGATACTTGATCAGTTATTATTGTACATTCTGCTTTGTAACAGTTAATATAGTCCAATGGGATTGTATTTGTTTTTATTTTGTGACTTGTTAAGGTAACTATTTAGAAATTCTTAGCAATGAGCATCCATATAGACCTAAACATAGTTGAGAATGGATAGAATTAGCTTTTTCCTTCATCTTTAACGTTCGGGAAGTTGCAGTATTTTGAACGAATGAGTGTATAAATAGTTACAAAATAGCCTATTATTTTGTGACATATTTGAAACAATGTTTTTTAACATAGCCTTATAGCCTGCCATTGCGGGCTCTACTGGCCATTAAAGGCCTGCTCCAATGTTAAAGGCCCGCTCCAATGTTAAAGGCCCGAAACAAAGGCAAGGTTCTTTAACAAGCGAGCAGGACTTTAATGTTCGTATAGCCCAGCTTTGGAGGGCAATAAAGGCTACTAGAACATTTCACGACTAGAGGGACGAATGTTCTAACAAATAAAACAAAGACCTCATGAGCCTAATGGGATTTCAAATCCCCTTGGGCTCCATGAGGCCTTGTTAACAACAACAGCTGTGAATGACATCATTGAAATGTTGAAGCTCGGCTATACACGGCAAGATGGTGTCAGCGTGAATCACCGCCGCTCAGCCGCGGCAATCGGCTATGCGGACTGTCCAGTGACTGACCAGTGATGTGAAGCCCGGGAGGGAGTAGGGCGTCAGCGATTGCTCTCCACTTCCAGCTTGTTGCTGAGACCACTCCTGTTAGCTTTCACGGAGTATCTGCCCTCGGAAGAAGGCTCCAGACTTTTTTTTAAACGCTGGCTGCTTTTCTGCTTCGTACCCTCCGTGTTTGCCTCAATTACACTCAAACTGGTGATACGACTGGCGGGAAGATGGCAGGGGAGCTGCATTATGGCGGCCAGAGGTGCCGAAAACAACAAAGGCAACAAAACGAAAAATGCTCAACTTACCCAGGTTAGTGCTACTCATGGGGATGCTGCGACGGACACTCTATCCAGAGGTAAACGGGAGACTAACACCCTTAAAAAGACTATGGGGAAACTCTGGGTGGAGATGCTATAAAAGCAGGTGTAAGTTCTCAACCATCTATTGCGAAAATGTTTTCTGGGGGTAAAACTCCATCCCTCATGCTAGATGGAACACTGGACTCCACACTCCCCGAAAGCGAACCGGACTGCTCTCTAGTATTGGCTCAAAGGAGCCTGTACCCTAACCAAACGTTTACGGTCTTAAAGGAGGATTGCACCTCTGTGCAAAAAGAGATAGTGGTATTCCCAAATGAGAAACCGGAAGGCAGAGATGGCATAGAAGGACTGTTAGATCCTTGCAATCCACTCTCCAACTCAGCCCACATGGCAGATGGTACTGGAACCATAGTAGATCTAGGAAAGACGGCACCCTTAGCTTCTGCTGCCCCAGCCTTAGGTCTCACCTCGATAAAAGATGTAACAGAGATAACAGAGGTAACAGAGATAAGGCCAGCACCTTTAGCAACTGGCACCACAAACTACATCCTCAGCCCAGAAGCAAATCCAGGACTCCAAGCCCCTTGGACTCCGGAGCTTAGTGCTGAAAACTTTTACTCCATATCAGATGGCTCCCTGACGACTACAGATGAGGGTGGAACCAGCTCAAGTGAGGACAACAGTATTGATCCCTCCAAAAACACTGGAACTGTGCTGCAACAGAAAAAAAGGAAACAAGACAAAAAGACGCAGCCAGCTTAAATGGGACTACTCAGACTCTCAGATCAGACATCGCTCTGGGAAAATTTGAAACTGACACCAGAATCCATAGCAGAACCTTCTCTAGCTTCTATCCTACCTTCAATCAAGGAATTCCAAGAGGAGGTTCACTCCGATAATCATGCAGCCAAAGGGGCCGCTAAAAAACTACGAGGGGGCTTGAGAAAGCTAAATAAAATATGCACTGATATCGGCGACCGAGTCAACATGGTGGAGGGCCGCACGGAGAGTCTAGAAACTGATGTGACTACCCTAACCAAGGCCTTGCTCATGATGCATGCCTGACAAATGACGAAGATGGAAGAGCAGGAGAATCGACAACGCAGGAATAATCTGCGCCTGCTCGGTATCCCAGAAGGAGTTGAGGGGGATGACCCAAGGTGCTACATCGTGAAACTCCTACGAGAAACTTTCCCCGATCAATCGAACTGGGACCAGGAAATCCAGGGGGCACATCGCTTTCCCTTTAACAGAAAACAACGGCGAGATGGTAGCTACCTACCCGGAGAGAAACCCAGGGCTTTCCTGGTGATTTTCGGGAACTTTCTTCTCAGACAGCTAGTATACGACCAAGCCCGACCAAATTCACAGAAAGGGGCTAATGGGGGAATGTCTTTTGCCAAACCCGATTTTTCCCACTCAACCGTAGAGCGGAGATGGCGCTTGCGCCAACTAATTTCTCCATTCCAGCAGCTGGGAGCCCAAGTGTTTTGAATGGATCCTGCTAGATTGAAAGTCATCTTTAACGGGGCTACCTGTCTGAGATCAAGGCGGGTGAATTTCTGGGGGAAGTTAAGGCAAAGGGGCTGAGCTAATGGACAAATGAAACTTGCATGGCTGGATCATGGTACGGTGGTAGAGGGACCAAAGATATCAGTAGTTATTGTATTGGTTAGAAAGAGTGTGAAAATAGGATCTGAAACTAAGAGGTTCAAAAATGAAAAAAAGGAAAAGGGAAAAAGAAAAAAGGAAAAGAGAGAAAGATATAATAAAGATGACTAAACATATGACAATGACAAAGAAGACATTCTTGAGACAACAATACATGCAAGATAATAATGTTTATATAATACATAATGTGGGGTATATAAATTCTATGTAGGTTAAACTTGATCATCTGGAAAAAACAAACCACTTTGCATGAACAACCAAAACACACTTAGAATTATGTCAGCAAATATATGTGGTCTAAACGATGCCCTGAAAAGACAGAAGGTAGCTCAGGGCTTGTGCTCACTGGGGGCTGATCTAGTTGCCCTCCAGGAAACACATGTGGAGGGATCCCAGTGACATCTACTTAACTCATTGGGGTATAGGGACATTGGAGGGACTACACAGGGTGCAAATTCAAGAGGGGTAGGGGTTATGGTACAAAATAGACACCTGTTAAAATCAACGCGGGTGAAAACAGAACCTCTTGGTAGATGGGTTATAGCAGACTGTCACCTTCCCCTCAATTTAACTTTCACTTTATGCTCTATATACCGGAGCAACACTGATGACCCCGGGTTATTAACTGGATCACAGGAGAACTTGCTCACTGGCCACTCCCAATTGTTATCTGCGGGGACCTCAACATCAATCTACCCAGTAACTGGAAAGCTGACGATCAATGGCCCTATGTAGGTAGAAAGCTCAGAGGATATCAAGCCATGCTCAATCTAATACAAACTCAAGGGCTCTGTGATGTGTGGGCCAGCTTAAAACCTAGCCAGCTGGGATATACTTACTTTTCAGCCCCGCACCTCTCCCTAGTAAGACTAGATTACTTCCTGGTTTCATCAACTCTAGTCTGAGACTGTTCAATAGATATTGCCCCACGATTTACGTCTGATCATAACCCGCTCATATTAAACATCAGGGGGTTGGGTACCAGTGGCGAGATCCCGAATTGGAGCTTTGAAAGAACATTACTCTATGATGATTGTTATCGAAGGCACATGCAGGGGTGGATCCAATAATTTCTTGAGATAAATACTGGGACTGCCACAGTTATGATGGTATGGGATGCACTGAAGGCGGGCATCCGAGAGGAGGCCTTATGGTTCTCTATAAGGAAAAATAAGCAAGGAAAGGAACAGATCTTAAAACTACAAGATAAGATGAAAAAGGCAGAGGAGAAACTAATAGCGGCATTTCAAACGAAGGCTGAAATAGATGCGGCTCAACTTGAAGTAACAGTCAGCAAGGCCGAAATTGGATCAATATTTGCAGAGAAGGGAGGGGCGTGGCCAGCAGCATGCAGGGCTAGACGTGTCTCCCGGGAGCTCCCGG
This sequence comes from Triturus cristatus, assembly GCF_964204655.1. NCBI lineage: Eukaryota > Metazoa > Chordata > Amphibia > Caudata > Salamandridae > Triturus > Triturus cristatus. Next base: position 1,022,227,783 of record NC_140590.1, read on the forward strand.
CCGACGTCTATATATCCGACCAATTACACATCTCCACTGGCCTAAAACCACACACTGGCTGTCGGTGGATGCCTGGAGAGGGACGAGCGCGACAAAGCCCGAAACCGAAGCCTCCAGAGGGAGTTTGGCCGACCTTGACGCGGCGCCCGTGGTGAAGGGGTAACGGCCGGACAAGATGGCGGCGCGGTGAACGGCCCGGGGCAGAGTGCCGCATCCCGTCAGGAACAGGCGACTACCTGTAAGTGACGAGGCGCCATCGGACACTGACACCAGCCGAGCCCGGAGAGCCGTACAAGCCCGGGTGCCTACAGGTCCGCCCGCCGGGCGAAGAGTCGGAGCACAGCGAAGGCGCTCAGGTGAAGGAAAGCTGCACGGGAGCGGACTGCGGAGGGGCCGGAACCCAGGGTGGCATGCTGTACGGCTTCCTCGACTGGGCCAGAGAGGGACGCCGGGCCGCAAGCTGAGTGGACCGGGTGCAGCGGGTGTCGCTGAGACTCGAGGCGCACCTACTCAACGTGGCGGCCGCTACACCGGACTGACGACCAGAGAAGAGCCCTGCGGTCTCCACGGCGGGAGACAGGACCTCCCTGCCCACACCGGCTACAGTGACGACACGGAGGAGGTACACTGGTTACGGCTAGAGCGGGGGAGCAGCGGACGCCGAGAGCCCACCTTTACCAATATGGCGGCCGCGACCTCGGACGCACTCGGTGAGTGAGCGGTGCGAGAGAAGGCGGCCCTGCGCACCCAAACACACAGAAGCCGGTAGTGGGGTGCATCTGACTTGAAACGAGGGGTTACTGTGGCAGATAACCCTCCCCCCCACTCCTCACGCCCTCACTGCCAACCCACGGAGGTGAGCGCGCAGGCCACACTGGCGACCGCCACGCACTGGCAGCCACGCGAACCTGGGAGAGGCGCCCCCTGACCGCCCCGAGGAAGCACTATTGATGAGACCAGTGGCGATGAGAGGGCTAGCCCTGTAAAGAAGCAGGAGTAGTGCAGCGCAAGGTTGGAGAGCAGGGGAGAAGGTAACATCCACGCTGCACTGTCGAAGGGCCCTGAGGGAGGGCTGAGATTGCAACCAGCGGCGGTGTAGACAGGGGCGCCGGTTGGAACCTTGCTGGACGTGCTTCTGCATAGGGTGGGCCCACCACAGCTAACGCGGAGGGGCGACGCCGCACACCGCACTGTGCAACACTGAGGCGTAGTGGGTCAGGCAGAGCGGAGGGTCACTCGGAGACACACGGCCGGAATACCCGCTACCAGATAGGCGGGGAGGAAGAGGAGCACCAACCCAGTACACCACCTTGGACGATCAGAGTGAGGTGATAACGGGGGGGCTGCCTCGTAAAGGGTTAGTACTGGAGATTTGATGCACGGCGGGCAGTGCCTGGACACTCTGGATCCCTGTGGGGCACACAACGAGGAGGCCGCTAAAACCACTCTGCCCACATCCCTCACAGCTGGGCTCACCACTGAATCAGTTAGGATGGGGAAGAGGGACCTCCCACCCAAGCATCCCAAACAAGGCACTCTGGATCTCTTTGCGGCGCCAAGGACATCCAAAGACAACACAGGCGCGGCAGCAGAGGGGGCCACTGACACGGACAGGTTACTGGCAGCAATCCAGGCGTCGAGATCGGATATCCAGGAATCCCGATCCGCGTTGGAGGGCAAAATTGGGGAAGTGGGCGCTGAGGTCACACTCCTGCGCCAAGATTTCAAGAACCTCTCCGCCAGAGTGACTGAGACTGAAACACGCATTGGAGAGGCTGAGGACTCGATAACTACGCTTCGAAGAGAAATGGCGGAGCTCCAGGCGTCGCACAGACAGCTGCTCTGGAAGGTGGATGACGCCGAAAATAGGGCGAGACGGAACAACCTCCGATTCGTGGGATTTAGAGAAGGAATCGAGGGGAACAATATGGCATCCTTCCTGCACAAGTGGCTCACGGAAACCTTCCCTGGAGCCCGTTTTTCTTCCTGCTTTGTGATCGAAAGAGCGCACAGGGCGCTCCTGGCGAAACCTCCGGAGGGCGCGAGACCCAGGCCAGTGATCGCACGATTCCTAAACTTCGCTGACAGAGACTTAATATTGCGGGAAGCGAGGAAAATGGGCGAAATCCGAGTTGAGAACACCAACATAATGATTTTTCCGGACTATAGTCAGGAGGTCCAGAAGCAGCGGCACTCCTTTGACTCGGTGAAAGTCAAATTGAGATCACTGAACATTACGTATATGCTGCTCTTCCCAGCAAAACTCAAAGTCATCTACAAGGATAAGGCGCACTTCTTCAGCCATCCGGAGGATGCATGGCAATGGCTGGAGGAGAGACCGATCTTCAATAGTCGGGAAACGGCAGGGAGAGAGGAGCTGGTGAGGGCGGCACAGGATAAGGCGCGGTGGGGCTCGCCAAAACAGCAGAGGAGGAGATCCAGGAGACTTTACTCGAGATACACAGGCACCCCATACCATTCACGCACATCGGCAGGATCCAGGTGGGGAGATCGGAATCACCCGGGACGTCGAGGACGGCACACAGAACACAGGAAGGGTCACGGGACCAGGCATGCTCGGAAGGAGAAGGAGAACACCTCAGGGACTCGGATGTGGAGGGCGAGGTGTCTGACACTGGCCAGCGCTCCTTACACCCACTGGAAACAGAGATCCGGCTGTTGGAACAGGACGTATCCGACAAACACTGCAGCACAGTACCGACAACACAAGACTCACATTCGTGAACCTGGAAGGAGTGGATGATTGGATTGTCGGCCGGGACACGGCCATGACACGCAAGTGGCCAACACCCTTTTAGTTGTTGTTTCTTTCTTTTAAATCTTTTTGTGTTTTCAGGTACGGTTTACTTGTTAGCAACAACAGTTCTTTCATAGTCCGGACAGGAGCCCAGGAGTGGTGCATACCCTTGTCGGGGGTACAAGCCCGACGAGGGGGAGACAGCACGGACCATTATAGGCGGCTCTTGCGGGCCGTAGTTCGGTAGAGGGAGGGAGTGGGGGGGTGACAGACCGACTTCTACTAACAGCTTGGACCTTGATGGGGACGAGTCTGGAAGGGGAGAGAGGTGGGGTGGGGGGCGGGAGAGGGCACAGGGGAATTTCAACAAGTTGGGGAAGTTGGGGAGGGAGTTGGACAAGGGATAGCACAAAGAGGCACAATCTGAGGAATGGGAGTCAACACTGTCACACACAGCCGCTATGGTCGCCTATTGACCTCCAGAAGACCTACACAGTATGGCAGGTACACTAACAAACACAGACGGTATACACAAGGGGATCTCCATTATGACTTGGAATGTTAATGGTCTGGGCTCCAAAATAAAGAGGGGATTAGTGAATTCATACATAAAGAGGACCGCCCCGGACCTCATCCTCCTGCAGGAAACTCACCTTAGGGCGGGAAAATGTACATTCATAGCGAGGGGGAGATACAAAGTCTTGAATCACGCAGGCTACACGTCAGGCGCCAGGGGAGCCGCAATACTAATTAACAAAACACACCCCTTCACCGTAGCGCGCACATGGAGCGATACACAGGGTACATATGTGGGAGTACAGGGAGTGTGGAACAGACAACGCATTACAGTCATCTCAGTATATGCCCCACCGAAACTCCAACCACGCACACTCAGGGAGGTAGCGTCCATCTTACTGGAAACGGCGGATACGATGCAAATAGTGGGGGGGGCTTCAATGACGTCATGTCGGAAGAATTAGACCGCTCGGGGGCAACACGCAGAGGGGGGACACAAACAGCTCTTGCGAAATACGTGGCGGACATGGGACTCACTGACGCATGGCGATGGCGACACCCGATGCAAGAGACGTTCTCCTTTTACTCAGGGGCCCACAAAACCTTCTCCAGGCTAGACTATATTTTTGTGGCAAGACAGTACCTGTCGGAAGGAGATGAGTTCACGTACAAGGCAAGGGGAATTTCAGACCACTCCCCCCTATATGCGCACTTAGGGAAGAACACCGAAAGGCGTGAGACGGAATGGCGCTTGGCAGCCTGGGATATTCAATCCCCTGAAATAGTACGGGGTCTGAGGGCAGACATAAAAGTGTATGTAGCGGAGAACAAGGGCTCAGTGGAATCTAACATTATCTTCTGGGAAGCCATGAAGCCTGTGATGAGAGATAGACTTAGAGGGAGACTACGGGATGAGCGCAGCAAACAGCACAGGGAGGCAACAGCGTTAGAACTCGAAATCCTGACCCTAGAAAGACACTACCTTGTAAACCGAGGGGACGGTATACTGCGGCAACTGCAAGACAAACAGAAGGAGTATAGGGAACTGGTCTCTAATGAGGCAAAGACGCAAGCCCTAGCAACGTTACACCGCCTGTATGATGTAGGCGACAAGTCAGGCAAGCTCCTGGCTTGGCTTAGCAGGAAAGAACACGCCGCGAGGTGGGTGGAACGAATCAGGAAGGATGGGGGAGGCCTGGAAACTACCGACAGGGGCATAGCAGAAGCCTTCGCACTTCACTATGAGAACTTCTATAGGGGCCGAGACCTCGGGTCAGTGGACGAGGCCTTACTTTATATGGAAAATCTGGATATCCCAGTATTGGATGAGGAACTCAGCGCCCCTTTGGAGGCGGGAATCACACTGGAGGAGATCTCCGCAGCCATCAATAAATTAAAAACGGGGAAAACACCGGGGCCCAACGGGTTCCCGGCGGAATTCTTTAAAAAGACAGCCGACCTATTGACGCCTCACCTGTTGGCTCTATATGTTGAAGCATACGGACTAGGGAGACTCCCACGAGATCTAGCATTAGCAACCATAGTGCCGATCTACAAACAGGGCAAGCCGAAGGAGGATTGTGCCTCGTACCGCCCCATCTCCCTCCTAAATATGGAGGTCAAAGTACTGGCCACAATTCTAGCGGCGCGCCTACGGACGGTGGTCCCAGACCTTATACACACAGACCAATCCGGATTTTTGCCAGATAGAGCGACAAAACTCAACCTCCGACGGACCCACAACTGGCTCCAAGAAATACAAGGTAGAACGGAGCCGCACTGGTTCCTGTCCTTGGACGCGGAAAAAGCGTTCGATGCGGTACATTGGCCCTTTCTCATGGCAGTGTTGCGTCGGTTTGGCTTTGGCCCACACTTTCAGAAATGGATAGGGCTGCTATACGCGGCGCCGAAGGCGCGGGTACGAGTGAATGGGTGCTTATCGCGCGAATTCCAGGTGGAGCGGGGCACCAGACAAGGATGCCCGCTGTCCCCTCTCCTTTTCACTCTCACTATAGAAATACTGGCGGCCAAAATTCGACAGAACCCAGAGATCCATGGCTTCCGGTGTACCGAGTCGGGGGATACTCAGGAAAAGGTTTCGTTATATGCAGACGATGTACTGTTGTATATCACGAACCCCGAGGTCTCCGTAGGGAAGTTGTTCAGAGTTGGAAGACTTTGGGGTAATGGCAGGCCATACCATCAACTGGCATAAATCAGTCTTGTATACGCCACGGGGAGCAGTACAGGGAGTAACGCTACCGGACCGTCTACTCACCACCGCTGAGGGGTTCCAGTACCTTGGGGTATATGTCACCTTGGACAAAAAGCTCTCGTTCCAGAGAAATGTGGAACGAATACTGAAGGAGGCAGTAGAGGATATGACAAGATGGAGACAGTTGCCGCTCACCCTACTGGGAAGGGCGGCGATGTATAAGATGATTACCCTACCCAAATTCCTCTACGCACTTCAAAATGAGTACTATCCGCTTCCGACTAACACTATCACCAGAATACACGCAGACCTGCGGTCATTCATATGGCTAGGCAAACAACCACGCATTGCGCTCCAGACACTCCAGCGACATCAATATAGTGGAGGGATTTCATTACCGAACCTGGAGGCATACTATTGGGCGGAACACCTGACCCCCATTAATGACTGGCTGCATGCACCAGCGGACCACCCAACATGCATTAGAGAGGCATAAATTATCCGCACACAATATACTTCACTATCTGTATGGGGGAAAGGCGGAGAGAACGCTCCTGCCAGCGACTTTGATTACGATTAGAGCATGGTCCCGAGCTACTAGATCCACGGGATGGGAGGGGAGGCCAACACGTCAGACACCACTGTGGCACTGCAAATGGTTCAAGGAACTCCATAAACTGAAAGGCTTCCAAAGGTGGGATGACATAGGGATCTCCACCATTGGGGACGTGATTAGTAAAGGTGAGCTGAAGACGTTCGCGATGCTGCAGGCGGAGTTCGGTTTACACCACACACAACAGTACAAGCACCTGCAGTCAGTACATGCCTGGAATGCACAGCAGATATCACTACAGGACATACCGGAATATGCACCTTTGGAAGGGAGACTCCTACAGGAGCAGATGGTACACCAGGCAGTGTCGCTTACATATAAAACCCTCACAAACAACATGTTGGGAAATCTGGCGAAACTCAGAGGTACATGGGAGGCGGACGTAGGGCAGCTAGAGGACTTAGACTGGGAGCTGATACTGATGCACCCCCGAGAAGTCGCCATTAAGTCACGGCTGAGGCTGATCCAATTAAATGTATTACACAGGACATACTTCGACCGGAGGCGTCTCCACAAGATGGGTAGGATAGCAGACGCCACGTGTCTTCGATGCAATACCGAACAGGGAGATTTCTATCACACTATATGGTCCTGTGAGAAAATTCAAACGTATTGGTCTCACATCTTCACAGAATTGGGGGAGGTGTTGGGAATAGAGCTAACACTAGACCCGAAACTGGCGTTACTGGGAATGGTGACCGAAGTAGACCTGCCGCGCCCACATATCATTTTCCTGGTGTTGGCGCTGGTGGTAGTGAAAAGGGACATTGCGAAATATTGGGGGGTGGCGGAGCGGCCAGTGATAGAGGAATGGAGGAGAGGTCTGGACCTCTATATGGCAGCAGAACGAGTGACATACAAAGCTAGAGGCTGTCCAAAAAAATTCCGAAAGATATGGAGCAAATGGAGACAATACCATGGCCTAGAGGTGGGACACATAGGAGGACACACATAGAGGGGTAGATGGCGGGGATGGGCGGGAGGGACCACCTAATAACGATGAGTACCCGTACAAGACAGTGACAGTGATTCATTTAGAGATTCCGTACATGCGAGATGCTATATTGTGTTATGGGAGGGGGGACAAGCACTAATGCACTATGCACGAATGAAACCGGTGGACTGGTGACACATAGTTGGATGAACTTGGGAGCTATCTGTCAACCCTGGAGGGGGACGTGCTATTAGTTCTGTAGGGGGTAGTGGGGGAAGGGGGGGGGGGGGTGTTGTGGGAGAAAATAGACAAAAAGCAGGATCGTGGGGTTCCATGTGGAACGCGTAACATTGGAAACATTTGCACACTATTGGAATACCTAGGTGTTGCTGCCCGGCCTCGGGGTTATGGGCATAACGGCTGTGGACTAATAACAAGATGTAAGTTTGACATGATGGTATGGACGTGCCACATCTGTAATCTTTTCATGCCTGCACAAAAATAAAGTTATAAAAAAAAAAATATTTGCAGAGAAAACGGCAGCTAAATGGGCTTCCTCGAGAGAGAAGACATATGAATGCGGAGACCGTATTGGCCCTCACTTAGCCCTTAGAACAAGACAGCAGGTGGCTGCTAATGAAATACTCTCAATTCAACTTAACTCAGGAGAGATTACGAATGATCCAACAAAGATCCAAAGGGCATTTTGTGAATTCTTTCAGAATCTCTACTCTGGGGAGAACATAGGGTCATCAGACCTGAGAGAGGATGAGATCTCTGAATATCTAGACAAAATTACCTTATCCAAACTCAGTGCAGAAGATTATGGCCAATTAGAAGATCCTCCCACATGGGACAAGTCTACCTGATGGGAAAGCGGCTGGCGCTGACTGTATCCCGGTCCAGTTTTATAAAATATTTGCTCGCCAATTAAGTGCTTTTTTCACCTCTCTGGTAATATCTATTTTTAATGGGGTCTCTCCACCTGCATCCTGGTCTAGTCACTAGTGCTATGATTGTAATATTTTTGAAGAAGGATAAATCACCACTCGAAATGGGTTCTTACAGGCCAATTACTTTAATCAATTGCGACTCTAAGATATATGCTAAGATCTTTGCTACTAAACTTTCCCTAAGAATATAAACTCTAGTATCGCAGTGGCAACACAGGTTTATCCCCAAGAAAAGTACGATTGAACACATCCGACGGACCATCACATTATTTGACGCCGCTCAGATCTCAGGCGACCCAATGCCATCAATTCTGCTTGACGCTGAAAAAGCATTTGACCGGGTCTCCTGGCAATTTCTGTGGGTGGTCATGAGAAGGATGTGCTTTGGGCCCAATGCAATCCAAGCTATACAAACTCTTTATCTTAATCCTACAGCTAATGTCTCAATTAATGGGAAACTGACGGAGCAGAATAAAATCTTACAGGGGACTCGCCAAGGTTGTCCGTGTTCACCTCTGCTCTTCGCACTATATATAGACCCTTTTATTAAAGTAATAGAAAACAACCAAGCTATCTGTGCGATGAGCAGATTTGGCTCAGACACTATAATCATGGCCTATGCCAACGACCTAGCTATAGTGACCCCAGAGCCTGAGAATGCAGTCATAGTACTGGAACAAAAGGCCCAAGAATTTGGGAACATTTCAGGGGTGGCCCTTAATAACGGCAAAACTCAGATCATCTTAAACAACGAAATCAATTGGGAGGACAGCCGGGTTGTTCAAAAAGCGCAATACCTGGGAGTTACCATTGTCACAAACACCGATCTGATTGTAGAAGAAAATCTGAACCCATTGGCAATGGAAACTAAAAGGGCGCTTAACTGGATAAACAATCTACACCTAACTATTGTGGGGCGGTGCAAGGTTGTTAAGATGACCTATTTCCCTAAACTACTCTACTTTTTCAGGGCCATCCCCTTAGAGTTTAGCAAAACAATGTTTCAGAGATTCGAACAGCTCTTCTCCCAATTTATCTGGGCATACTCCCAACCAAGACAGGCTTTTAAGCAACTTTCCCTCCACATAGATAGAGGTGGGTGGGCGCTCCCCAATTTGAGACTCTATTATTGGGCCTTGGCTTTACAGTATAGCATGAAACTGCTCCAGGAACAATCTTACATTTCAACTGCAGGGCTTCCATCCCCCTTTCAACTATTACTTGGAGAAGAGGCCCGGGGATGTCTATGGCGGCAATGGACATTTGGATATTACAAACGGGTCCGATTTAAGACCCTGATAAGTGCATAAAAGGCGTTTTCTAACATCCGTAGAATCTATGGGCTTGGCAGACTGAATTATTATACTCTAATTAACAATAACATCAATTTACCAGCAATTTTTGGTAAACCCTATCTCCAAGATTGGTATAGAGCAGGAATCCTAAAATTAGGGGACCTGAGAACTAACAAAGGCATTAAAACATTCTCTGATCTTAAAACACAGCACAATCTGAGGGGACAAGAGTCCTTTAAGTACACCGCCATAAGAGACTTTCTGGTTCGAAAGGCCGGAGGGCATGCTGGGTTTTCAAAGGTGGATCTTATTGATAAATTAAAAAATCCCACTCTACCGCGTATCGGATATATTTATGCCACATTAAATAGCCTAATGCCCGATGACATGTTCAATATAGCAAATAAATGACAGGCAAAGCTGATTATCCCCTATAACACTTATAACCGGGCCGTGCAATCTGCCCAGACTGATCTGATGTCTGCCAAATTGCGGGCACAATTTTATAAGAGAAGTGTGGCTCACTGGTTAGAGCAGCGGGTTGGGCTGGTCGACCAATATTTGATTCCAATTATGTACTCGCTTTTTGTACTTTCATAAAAACATTTAAAAAATGTTGAATCTCCGGGCTTCTACCGCCCATTAGAAGCCTGGAGCACTCCATTGTTTTTAATGAAGCACTCAACATTCCAATGTTCTAATATTATGTAATTTTAATTGTAATTGCTTTTTTTGCCGCTTACTACCTCTGACAAGGTGTCAAAGCTCTTTTTGGCGAGTAGCACGCTACTCCGGAACCCAAAAAAGATTAATGGTGAATTAGTGTTGGAAAATATGAAATTAATTTGAATGCTGGACATGTGAGTCTGTTAGTTCGATTGAAAAGGATAGTGGAGGAATAGAAGAGGGAAGGGTCTAGAAAGTGTTTATTTGAAGATCATGGCAGTGGAGGAGGTTTGGGATGAGTGAAGGAGAGATGAAGGGGGAAGACTCTTTAGAAGTGGGTTAGGGAGGAAGATGAGGTATCAGATGAGTCTAGAGGAATATATGAGGGAAGGGTTTAGAAAGACTTGTTTGGGAGATCTGAATTGGAAAAGAGGTTTGATGATGCAAGGGGCAGAAGAGGAGGGAAGAGTCTAGAAAGAGTTATTTGGGGGATCATAGAAACAGAATGGGGTTTTGGATGAGTCAGAGAATGGAGGTAGATCTACATTGAGAGAGGCATGGGGTGAGAAATAGGGTAGTGCATAGGAGAGCGTAATGGAATGAGGTTTGGAATTAGTCGGAGTGATGGTAGAGGATATATTGAGAGGGGAATGGGGTGAGATATAGGGTAGTGCATTGGATGTGCTGAATTAGGAGTAGAGTAATAAATATAATGATACATGAGTACATGGAAGGTATATATGTATAATGAAGGTAATATAACTAGACTTAAGTTGCATTTAATAAACTCAGACTTTCAAGTGTTGCTGTACTATAATTTATTTGTTTTTAGAACTTTAAAAAATCAATAGTGAAGCAATTGAAGATAAATAGTTATGATAACAATATACTTATTTATGCAGTCACCTTTATACAAATGTATTTTTCAGGTCTGCTCTAGTCTTTGTTGAAGTAAGAGAGCTCATATGCCCTGAAAAGACCTACAGAGAACTGGGATGGGTCGGGCTTGAACAAAAGACGGTTACTCTACCTTCAGCAAAGGGAGGTTGGTCGCTTTATGGATTCGGGCAGGTGGTGTGTGTATTTTTCCTTAGGTCTAACTGCAGGGCTACCTGGCTTCACTGTATACTACTTCTTGTTTGCATTTTTTGGCACCATACTTACATCAGTTCATCGATGGACAGCTTGCCATGTTTATACTCTGTCTTTTGATAGCTGTAGTAGGCTATCTCCAGGATAAATGGATCTAACACCACAGTCTGAAATGCTGGATAGGAGGTAATGCAGTCCACGTTGTAGTCATTCAAATTCTTCTATATGCAGTTGTGTTGATGGCAGCAGAGATTTGCATATGGTTTGCATATCACTTAATAAACTATTATAGTGTATTATGGGAGTCGCGATCAGACATCCCATTGTATAGAGAAGTTCCATAGGTCTATACTAACCTAATCTATGTGGACTGCGAGTGGTCGTAATTAGCCAAATGTCTTGAATGACTAAGCAATTAGTAACCCTGGAACAGAATATACGGAATGCGTTTCCCATAGTCTTTGGTTGATGGGAGCAGTTGGCTGCGCTTCTTCATGAAACAGTCTTCCTGGTTTGGTTTTGAATGGTTTGACGAGTACAGAGTTGTACTCGTGAATGTAACAGTTCTCTTTATCAGGTGGTCTACTGAAGTTATATCGCCCCCTTTCAGATACAATTCTTGACATCTTAGCATTGACCTTTTTGTACTGCTTAAAAGTGTGTTTTACCAATTAGGTAGCTTTTTTTTGTACTCAAAAACAACCTGGAGTGGAGAGTAGGTGGTAATAGACAGCAACGCTTACATGTACATACACTTTTTTGTATGAAAACTATTGTATTCTTGGTGATAAGATTTGTAGAAATAAAAGTAATTGTTGAAGTCTCAAAAGTTGGCAAATATAACTATATTATGGTGAGCATTGGGAACATCATTGTGTTTAATTTCCCTGGCCAGATATGCTCCATATAAGTAATTTAAGGAGCACACAATGCTTCCCTTACATCGCCACACAGGTTTATATAAATTTTTAGGAACCTTAAATAACCTGTTTGTAACATATCTAAACAGTATTGCTTTGTTGGATTGTTTAGTGTAACTGTAAAATGTGCTCTTTCGGAGGACTTGTCTTTTTTCTCAGTATTTAAACAAAGCTTTTGTATTAACTAAGACTATTTTTGTTATATCCTAGTTGGCATTACATAGATTGACATTGGACTAACAATTGCTTTGCACTTCCGTTGATGAATATATGTAGAATATCCAGCAATAAATTAATCTGGAGTCAGTCATTTTTGGTTTGGCTTGTTTGTAATTGGCCTTATTAACAGTGTGATATACAACAGAATGAATTATTTTTTGACAAGTCCATTAACTAAATATAGGAGTGAGGTCATGTAAAAGTTAAAGGTTAAAGTCATACCTTGCTGCCGAGGACTATACCTGTTATTAAGGGGAGGGACTAAACTGAGTTACAGACCTGAGTTGCAGGCAAGGGCCTATAACAAGGGAGAGGTCCTTTAACAGCCGGCGTAGCCAGAGGCAGAGGGGCTGAAGGCTATTAGAACATTCCACTCACTGAGGGTAGAATGTTCTACATTAAAAAGGGAGAGACAGAAAGACAAACATCAGAATGTTGGCGCAGAATGCATATACCAGCCATTAATAGCAATGAGCCATTTCATTGTCTTCAATGGAATTCCCAACATTCCAATGTTGTAATAAAAAATCTTGATTTTCTTCACCGGCCCGGTACGATCAGATTTTATTAAAGACATGGAGGCTAATATTATTGCTGGCTCCTTTAATGCCACTAAAAATAGCAGCCCTTTAAGAACACAAGAACATGGAACACAAAACAGTTCCAAAGTATAAAACAATAGAACCCCCAATACTCATCCTTCTTTTTGAATTCTGCATTAACTACCTAAAATACTAGACCATTTTATATCAAAACAACAAGTCCACAGTAAAAACTCCAAACTCCGGAAAAACCATGAAATCCTCCAGGGCAAACATTGTGCTTCAAAAATAGCAACAACTTCTGTAGCTCCTCCTCTTCTTTACTGCTGTGCTCGAGCTGTAACATAAACAACACTATTAAATCTGGGCCGGGACCCAGGGAGGGATAATGTTAGCCTCCATGTCGTTAATAAAATCCAGATTTTCTGACAACCAGGGCTGATGAAAATCTACATTTTATGGCAAGACTGGAGACTAACATTATTATAAGTTTGCAGCTACCTCAACAAACAAGTAGCCACAGTTTCCACAGGTTTAAAATAACATTTTCGGAAAACTTCATCATATGACCAATTCGCACACCGTAAAATAAAGGCTTTCAAAGCAGATGCACGTCTCACAGAATGAGCCCCAAACACACCTACATGCGCACCAGAACTCCTCCACACTTCATTCACCCAATGAGCAAGCGTAGGTAGGCACTGCTTTTTATGAATTTTTAAATGAAATAAACAGCTGCTTATCAGAACCAGCTCTTAAAAGAGCCTTCATCTTCTCATACTCCTTTACACCACACCCAAATTGGCATGCTCATCAAAAAATGGATAGAATGAGGATTAGTCTTAGTCCTCCTATTTAAATGAAAACAAACTCCCTCTGGAGACAAAATTCTACTTGTCACATCCAAAGCCATAAATTCAGAAGCTCTCCTAAAAGAAACTAAACACAATTAAACAGTCAACGTCTGTGACAACACTTTCAAACTTAAAGTATCATAATCCCTAAACCTTCTAAATATTGTAAAACCCTAGTCACATCCCAAACTGAATTGTACCTAGCCACTAGGGTCTGGACATCCTTATACTTTCAACAATCTCCTTACCAATATATCCTGACCAATTGTACACCCATAATGCAAGACATGCCTGCTGCAATAGCCAACCTATACACATGAATCTTTCTGTATGACAAACCCTTTTTAATCAATTCCGTCAAATAATTCACTATCACCACTGCATCCACTGAAACTGAATCAAACTCCCTCTCCACGCACCAGCAAACCCATTTCTACCATGCCAATCTACACATTTTTCTAGTTCCTGGAGCTCAGCTTAATAAGATTCAAAGCTTCCTGTGAAATTCCTGGCACTTCCCATATATGCCTGAAATTTTCTATGCCACTAGACTCGACTGCCCTGTAGTCCTTAAATGTCTGGCTTTTAATCTCTGGAGAGCTCGATCGTTCAAAGGTCATGGGCAAATAGCTTGGATCATTAAAGATAGCATACCTATAACTTTTGCCAACATCCTCAAAGAAATACTCTCAAAAAACCGATACCATGTGTATCTCTTTCTGTATTCTCTTTAACTTTCCGTTCGGCAATTTAAATTGCCCATCCACTGTATTCATCATAAAACCTAGAAATTGTGTTTCCTGTTCTAGGACAAAGCATGACTTCTGTCTGTTCACCATAAATCCTTGATCCTCTTGCAAACTTACCACCACATATGTGTACTCCACCAATTTCATCTTGCTTGCTCTGATCCATCAACAAAATATCATCCAAATAAAAATTGTTCCCCTCTCTCTCAGATAAGATGCTACAGGTCGAAGGACATTTGTAAAAAACTAGGGGGCTTATGACAAGCTGAATAGGAGACAAACAAATTTCCACGTCTTTCCACCCCATTTGAATTGCAGACATTTCTGATGGGGCTCCCAAACTGTAAGCTTCAGATATGCGTCCTTCAAATCTAGACAAGTCAAACAATCCCCTGTCTGCAAAACATCCCTTACTAAGTGTATTCCTTCCATTTTTAAATGGTGGTACTCCACTCAGTTGTTCAGACCTCTCAAGTTTATCACAAGTCTCATCCCGTTCTCTTTTTTCTCTTTGCAAAGAATATTGCTGATGAACCCCTTTACACAATCCTTTGCTTCCACTATAGCTCCTTTCTCTTTCAATTCCTGAACTTCCCTGCTTACCAAAGGCAAAAGTTCCAAATTGAACCTTATTATCCCTGGAAAGTGACTCTGAACCAGTTCTTTTATAAAATCTATTTGATAACCTTGAACAGTTTGTAAAACCCATGGATCCCTATTACCTGAATCCAATTTCCATAAAATTGAGCAAGTCTTCTACCCAACTTTAGAGGAGTAACAGTAGAGCCTTGCCTTTCCTCAACCTCTGGAACATGGATCACCACCTCCTCCTCTGCCTCGAACTTCTCTGTCTTTGGGGATAGAGACCACTTGATTGAAGTGAGGTCTGGTAAGCACTGGGTATAGAAGAAGCCCTTGTAATACCCTGCCCTCAGCCAGGGAACCGACCTCTTGTTTTCTCTGCCGCTACAAAAACATGTTTGTCAAATACTTTTTTAATCTCCCGTTGGGATTTCTGCAACAACCTGAATGCCCCCACATACTTGGACATCTCTTTAACCCCTTCGCTGCTAGGCCTTTTCCCCCCTGTGCTAAGCCTTTTTTTGGCTATTTGGGGCAGTGCGCGCTTAGGCCCCTGTAACTTTTTGACCACATAAGGTATGCACTAAGAATTTGCGTCCTTTTATACACATTTTTATACATTTTAGAAAAGTAGACAAAATTCTGAATTCAGCAAGGGGTCATTTGTGTAGATCCATCAAGGTTTCTTGATAGAAACTAACAGTTAAATATAGGACAAATTGAAAATTAGTTGAAAAAAACAGCCTTTTGTGTCAACGTTTTCGCCTATAACTTCTTCTAATTATGACAGCTCTTTGAAAGCAATATAGCGTTACATCCGCTGGACTTTCCTGGTTGTGGGGATATATAGGACTTGTAGGTTCACCAAGAACCCGACGAACCCAGAGTCAAAAACTGAGCAGCAATTTGCAATGGTTTTTTATTATGTTCCGGGTATATAGCAATTGTTGTGGGAAAATGTATACATGGAAAAAGCGGTATAAAAGACACCTGTGTATTTCTGAAATGGGAACAAATTATAGAGTTTAGAAACAGTACATATTTGCACATTTTCGAAATTGGGAATACTCATACTAGCATGAGAATTATCGGTCATTTTTCAAAATGACTTCTTTTTTACACAATGTCTTTCATTTGGAAGGCAGAAATGCATCAAAAATCAATAGGTAATAACAGTAGCTTTACAAATCTGTATTACCCAAAGTCTCCCGATAAAAATGGTACCTCACTTGTGTGGGTAGGCATAGTGCCCATGACAAGAAATGGCTCGAAACCCAACGTGAACACACCACATTTTCACAATGAAAATTTACCCTTTTTTTGCGAAGTGTCTAGCTGTAGTTTTTTAACAGTAGCTCTGCCGGCACCTAGGCAAACCTAGCAAACCTATACATTTTTGAAAACTAGACACCCAGGGAAATACAGGATGGGGTGAGTTGACTGCCTCCCACCAGGGTCTGTTACCCAGAATCCCTTGCAAACCTAAAAAATTGTCCAAAAAAACATATTTTCCCCACATTTCTGTGGTGGAAAGTTCTGGAATCTGCGTGGATCCACAAATTTCCACCCACCCCGTGTTTCCCAAAGTCTTGCGAGAAAAATGGTACCTCACTTGTGTGGGTTGGCCTAGTGCCCGTGACAGGAAATGGCGCAAAACGCAACGTGGTCACACCTCAATTTCGCAGTGAAAAATGACCCTTTTTTGGCAAAGTGCCTAGCTGTAGTTTGTGAACCCTAGCTCTGCCGGCACCTAGGGAATCCTACCAAACCACCACATTTCTGAAAACTAGACACCTGGGGGCTTCCGGGGAGGTATGGCTTGCGTGGATCCCCCAACGTTTCCTTACCCAGAATTCCCACCACCCAGCGTTTCCCCAGGTCTCCTGATAAAAATGGTGCCTCACTTGTGTGGGAGGCCCAAGTATCCGCGACAGGCAAGGGCCCAAAACGTAGTGAGGCAACATCAAAATTGCCCATCTCAAAACCACCTGGTTTTGCAAGGGGGGTCACCTGGGTTATTGGCCCCGTGCTCGGCGGCCATCCAGGGAAACCTACCAAACCCACACATTTCTGAAAACTAGACACCCAGGGGCTTCCAGGGAGGTATAGCTTGTGTGGATACCTCAACGTTTCCTTACCCAGAATCCCCTGCAAACCTCAATTTTTGCTGAAAAAATCACTTTTTTCACACATTTTTGTGTGGGAAAGTGTGGCATCACCGGGCTCACACAAATTTCCTTCCACCAAGCGTTCCCCCAGGTCTCCCGATAAAAATTATGCCTCACTTGTGTGGGAGGCTCAAGTACCCGCAACAGGCAAGGACACAAAACATTTTGAGGCAACATCAACATTGCCTATCAAAAAATGTTTTGGGCCTCAAGGCGCTGGGAGGGAGGGACAGCAGTTCCTTTAGTCGAAGAGCCAAGTCTTGAGGGCCTTCCTGAAAGTGTCCAGGGAGGGGGCGCATCTGATGTCTATAGGGAGCTCGTCCCAGGTTTTGGCCGCGATGTAGGAAAGGCTCATCCCCCTGTTCTGGCTCTGTGGATGCGCATGGTTTCGGCGAGGGTGGGGTTGGTGGAGCGGAGGTTTCTTTTGGATCAGATCAGCCCAACAACATGTTTCTTTTGGACCCCGTACACATTCCCTGGTGGCCAAGAATGGCTGAAGGACTGACCTCGACCTTTTTGTGGGTTAACATAGTTCATGATGTTATAGGATTCTTCCTTTTCTCCTCCTCCTTTTCTCTTTCTGTCGTTGGAGATAGTTTTTGGGGCCTCCATTCACCATGTAATTTCTCCAAAGGGCACATCGCACTCACACTCGAGCCTACACGGGATACGACCACAGATTGGCTGGGGCGTTTAAGATTAGGAAAGTTCACACTAGATCAATGATCACGTACCAAGAATGCAACCCACTAGTCTCAGAATTCTCACCCTTAATGTGAGGGGACTCAAGAACCCAGTAAAAACGACGAGCAATCTTATCATACCTAGAACATACGAAGGCAGACATCTGTCTTCTGCAGGAAACCCACCTTCTAGCCAGGGACTGTCATAGCCTTAAAGAGTGTGCGTTCCCCACCCAACTGGTTTCTTCAAGCGCTACCAATACGGCGGGGTGGCTATCTTGGTGTCTCGAACCAATCAGTGGGAGGTAATACAGAAAGAGGCGGAAATCTGAGGGAGACTGCTTACTTACCACTTTATAGTGGGGGGCCAGGGTTTGACAGTGGAACAATTTACGCCCCGAATGAGGGACAGGAAGGATTCCTACACAGAGCATTGGCGGAAGTGTTAGCCACAGATGAACGCCACACACTGCTGGGGAGGGACTTCAACTTAGCATTCGATAACCGAGCAGACAGATCAGCCCAACGACACAGCCAGGCGGGAGCTCCATCCAAGAAAGGACACGCCAGGCTAAAGGAATTAGGTTTAGGGGATCTCTGGAGGGCATCCCATCTCCAGGAAAGGGAATTTTCCTATTATTCTAACACCCACAAAACATATGCCAGACTGGACTACCTCCTTAGCACCAGAGATATGAACACAGTGGCTACAGACACGGAGATACTCACAGCGACACTCTCGGACCACACAGCGGTGGTGACCACAGTGTCACTCCCCCCCGCAGGCCTACCCTTATAGGCAGTGGCGCCTAAGTGATACTATTACAACGCATAGAGGTGGAGCAAATTAAGTGAACACTGGGGGATTACGTTGCACATAACGACACTCCAGAGGTCAGTACATTCACCTTATGGGAAGCACTCAAAACAGTAGTACGAGGCGAGTTCATAGCGATATCCGCTGCAGACAACAAACTGCAGAAGGAGAAGAGAGAAAGTCTTGCCCTGCAGATTCGGGAATTGGAGCACATACTCCAGAGGGCGGGAGCCCCTAGGATATGCCGCAAACTCTCAACATAGCGCTCCCAGATGGCTGCATTAGACTTAGACAGGGCGGAGTATGCAGCCCTCCGCTTACACCATTCCTTCTCTGTGGGGCGGACAAATGCGGTCACCGCCTAGCGCATAAACTGCATGAGAACCGGCAGCAGCAAGGCACCCAACTAATAAATGAGCGAGATGGAAACCCAATGACAGCAGATACTGAGATAGCCAAGACATTCCAAGACTTCTAAGAACATCTCTACTCAGGCCAAACGCTAGACAATACAGAGAGCACTAGATACCTTTGTGACGTGCAAACATTTAGACTGACTTATGCCCAAACCTCAACACTCGAGCGAGAGATTTGAATTGAGGAAGTAATCTCTGCAATCTCCCGGCTAAAACTGGTTAAATCCCCAGGCCCAGATGGCTCTACAGCGACTTTTTATAAAACCTTTTGACCAGAAGTGGCACCTCTATTGACTCGACTTTTCTACACATTTTCTAAGCTGGAAGTGATCCCAGCCTCGATGCTGGAGGCCGCCATCATAGTTATCCCTAAAACCGGGAAGGACAAAACACATTGCAGCTCATACGGGCCCATCTCATTACTTAACTTAGACTTAAAATTATTCACAGGAATACTGGCCCACAGACTGAGCAGGTAAATGCCAGCCCTGATTGACCCCGACCAGGCAGGCTTCATCCCCCAGAGGCAGTCGACCGACAACGCTAAAAGGGTCCCACACATACTAGATAAGGCTTCTAGATTCCAGTACAACTATATGCTAATAACTATAAGCACTGAAAAAGCCTTTGACAGGGTCCACTAGCCTTACCTTGAACAAGTTCTGTCCCACTTTGGTCTGGGGGAGCGATTCAGGACTCAGATCCTACACTGTTACCACTTTCTCACAGCAACAGTGAGAGTCAATGGCCAAACATCTGCCCCTCTTCGAATAGCTCAAGGCATGAGACAGGGATGTCCCCTATCACCCTTGCTATTCGCGTAATATAAGGAGCCGCTGGCGCAGAAAGTACGAACACACCCACTGGGGGGGACAAACACATCATAAGCCTCTATGCAGATGACATTTTAGTGACTCTTAAAAACCCTGACACATCTCTGGGAGCCTTTATCGCAGAACTTGATTCCTTTGGCAGAGCATCCAGGTTCAAAGTGAATGTAGGGAAATCCGTAGCACTGAACCTCTCCCTCCCGCCACAAATGGTGGAATAATTTAAGAAACTGTATCCGTTCCAATGGTCCCATGACACTATTCCCTAGCTGGGAGTCCAAATAGCCCCAACTACACAAGCCACTGTCACTATCAACTACAATAACCTACATAGAAAAATCAGCACTGACATACATAGATGGAAATACCACCAGATTTCATGGCTGGGTAGGGTTGAAGCTATTAAGATGATGGTCCTTCCCAAAATCCTATACTTGTTTCAAACACTCCCTCTACAACCACCCACAGGCATGATTGACAAACTACAGGCGGAGATCATGCATTTCATATGGCAGGGCCAGAAGCCCAGGATGAAAAAGACTCTCCACTTTCTGCCACCTAGCGAGGGTGGGTTGGGAATACCTAACCTCCAACTGTATTTTCAAGTGGCGCAATTAAGATACTTAGTAGAATGGAGCTTCTCCGATTCCAAAAAGCACTGGCTATTCCAGGATAGGGCGGTAGCAGGAACATCACTGATAAAAATCCAGTTTTTAAAGAAAGCACACAGACCGCGAAGCCTGTATTTGTCCCCCATTATGCAGGCGATAATGGTGGTGTGGGACCAGACCGGTATTAAACACAATCTGACGACGTTTCCTTCTCCCATGACTCCACTATTCGACAACCCAGATTTTTAACCAAGGATAAGTGGGACCCAATTCACTTTGTGGCACCTTCTCGGAGTGCGTGAGTCACTTTTTTGATGTCAAAGGGATACTGTCGTTTCAGCAGATTAAGGCAGATGATGGCATCCCAGAGACAGAGCACCTGCGATATTTACAGCTCAGACACTGGATACTACAGCAACAAAACAAAAAACCGCAGCGCAAGGTCACCTCTCTAACTATGAGAGATGGCTTCTGACCAAGACCTCGGACAAGAAGCTGATTTCTGAACTATACAAGATGCTGAACGCGCGGACCAAACACATGTACAATTTAGGGTGAAGCAGATGGGAAAAGAACATAGAGAGAACCCTAAGTAACAAGACGTGGGATGGAATATGGCACAGGGCTCGCCACATGGCCAGTAACATAGCCTTAACTGACACAATCACAAAGGTAGCAACCTATTGGTACTGCACACCAGATAGAGTACACAAGATTAAACCCTCAGTGAGTGCAGACTGTTTGAGAAACTGCTGCGCACATGGTACACTGGTTCATATAATGTGGGAATATCCCCAGATTCAACAATACTGGACTCAGGTGCTAGACGAGATTGACACACACCTAGACACCCATGTACTTAGATTCCCCGCACACATTCTCCTAGGGGTCTCTGACCCACTGACTTACCCATTAAAATCTAGGAGAGGGTGACTGATCGGGCTAGCTCTGGGAACAGCCATGCAGAACATACTAGCTCACTGGGGCACTCCCCAACTTCCTACACACACAGGTTGGCTCATTCTGGGAATGGAAAAAATAACACTCAAGCTCACCGGGTGGGCGCAGCTTTCAGAGAGCTATGTCGTCCCTTCCTATCTCTGCCATCACAGGAATTCTGGGAACTCACTCACTTGCCCCAGAAATCTGCGCTTACTACGCCTACCCGAGACATCTACGCCATCATCCCCTGAGCAGCAACAATCTGAATTTCAAAGATAGTACATTGATGAACAGAGGGTGGGTGGGGGGTGGGAAGGGTAAGACTTCATCTGCCTATAAGATCCTGGCTTGTAACTTATTTAACACCGGGCTCTGCGTAGCCCAGAATTGCGCCTGGTCTGCTGTTGGCACTGTTTTCTGTTTTCTAAAACACTCAAAAATAAGAAAAAAAGATTTGAACCATAAAATGTCTGGTGATTTAATATCCAGAAACACAATATTTAATCTGAGAAAGGTTCTGAGCCATATTAAAAAAAATCCAAATTTAGATGGTTTGGCTGCAACAAAAAAAGGAAAAGTAGCCTAAACTAGGAGCTTTTTCAATTTCCCAAGTCTCTTGAAATAAGCATATATCATACTTTGTGTACTTTAGATAGCAAACTCTTCGCATCAATCAATTAATCTCATTTCAAAATCTTCTTTTCTTGGTAATCTAATGCCGATCGTAGCAATTTCATGTGTCACAGAACAATTTCAATACTCAGCACCATCCAATTTCTACTGCACCTATTTGAAATACAACTGAAATTGTTTTTTAATTTTGGAACATCAACAAACATAATAGACATATTTTTAACTTGCATTCCTATGGATGTAATATTGGCCAGAGACAATTTATTAGAACTTTTGCTTTCAATTCTGTATGGATTCATTTCTCATTAACTTCTCGTACTCTTCAAGTCGTGTACAGCCACAGGCGTGTGACTGATTTGTATTTTTCCAAGTACGGATTGGCGAGAAATTGTGTATTGTTGATGATTACTGTATCAAATTACTTATTGACCGCCTCCCTAAGGTGTTGAGGTTAAAACATTTGTTTTAAAATATGGTTTTATTTCCTGATTTGCTTAAATCAGAGTAGGTAGCACATACATTTCAAAAACTGGTTTAAATACTTGGGCAAACAAGTAAACCTTCAGGGGTGTCCTCTGTTGTTAAGTCTGAGTTCATGACTCAACCCCTGTAGGTAAACAGTGTGATCCCTAGCTGGTGTTTCTATGAAAGGTGATTTGATTGCAGCATAAGATCCAGCTTCCTCTATTCTTTATCTTTGAGTTACTGATAATCTTCTTACAGATACCTAATCCCTCTGTTGCTCCCACGGGAGAGTTGGGCAATTCACATGGACACCATGAAACACCTGAGTTTTGCTTTAAAAGCACAGCATGGTCAGAAATGGTGTGGATACTTGTGCCTGATCGGCCTGCTGAAAAGCTTACACCTGCTGCATATGGAGGTCTGAACGTTGCTTCTGCGAACGCACCTCTTAGTAGCAACCTGTGACCTTCCCTAAAGTGTGCTGCATGAAGCCATTTATAAACAGGAGAGACAGTGCTGCTGAATAGTGCACTTTGGCGCTTTAATCATAACCCATTTAGCAATGTAAGTTGGCCCCCATGGACATCAATAAAAAAAAATGCCAGGGGTGGAGAAAGTGACAACACATGCCCTTTGACCGCAATGACATCACAGGAAGCGACATCATATGGCCTTTTATGACTTCCCGGCAGTGATGCCATGTGGCCTTTGACCCTGGTGATGTCACAGGAAGTACATCACTAAAGGTATACATTTTACAATTAGTGCAACATTAATAAAAAAAACGACATACCATTCATACCTTTATCATATCATCCCATGTTTCTGCAATTACCCATCTTTACCCCTCACAGCTCTGCCTCAGGACTCCTCTCACCTCCATATCTGCTATCTCCTTATCGCCTTCCTTCCCATCTTCCTCTAACCTTCAACATTTGACGTCATATTCATCACTTTAATAGTTTTTCTACATCACCCTGTGATGCGTTCTCCTCTCCCAGTTCACCTTTTACCCACACTTTTAGAAACAACTCTCTTATCCTCACAGTTCTATTACCTGTTCCCTCCCACTATCAATTTTCAGTACTATTGTTCACATATTTGCCATCATATCTCCCTCTTATTCTCTCATCTCTGTATCAGGTATCAGGTTCTCTATCCTTTTTCCTTTCTCTGCACACCCTTTGCTCTAATTTGGGTTCAGGATTTGCCTCTTACTTCCAACTTCATCAAGCTAATTTGCTCAGATTTCTCTCTTCTTATTTCACGTTCACCTACATCTTTCTGATTTTTCCTCCCAACTCCATTTCTGTCATTATCACTACTACTCCTTGCACTGTTAGGCTAGCTGTCTTGAGTTCTCGCAGTTCGCTACCATACAATCTTCACCCTTTCCTTCGACAACTAATTGTAGCTATCTCTTGATTGACCCTCTCTCTAATCGCCTGGTATACCTCCCTCACCATCCTACCTACCTCAAACATTTTCTAATCGTTGTATGACTTTACAACGTATGCATTTACGACACATGACTTTACCCTGCATCCATTACCACGCAATGCCTTTACCGCACTTCCCCTTTACAACGCAAGCATTTACCATATGTATGCCTTTGCCACGCATGCCGTTACAACACAAGGTACATGGTTAGAGCCTCCTCACAACGTCTCACACCTGAGTGATTAATATAAATTGCCACTAAAAGGCCCTGATTATGGGTTGAGTTGAGCAAATTTCCTGTACGGAATTCGCTCCATTCAATCATTGCCACGTGCTGGGACATCAGATTGTATTTTACCAGATGGAAAATCCTTCTGGTAAAATCACATTAGGAAAGGACTGCATTGCAGTCTGAGCCTATTTACTATGCCTGGGCGGTAAACTCTGCTCCGCTTGCGGAATTTGTGGAATTTTGGCAATTTCGCTTTCCGCGAAGAACGCGGAATTGCCGAAAATTTCGCGATACGGCGTAGTGGAATTTTTTCCATTGTTCGCGCTTTCAAAATGCGTGTTCGCGGGCACGGTAGCGGCTTACCGGGATCCCTGTGTTCGCCGATGACGTTTCCTAGCCGGCAGCACGATCACGCGAGAGTGTGGGATCGCGAACACGTCATTCGGACGCACCATCGGAAATCCGCGGTCGCGAACAGGAAACACGCATCGCGAGCAGGTGAGACAAATGCAACAAGATGGCCGCGCCTATTGGCGACCGCATGGGCAAGTTCGTGAGATATTTCCCCCCGAGCACGCAAACAGTGTCCCCGGACAGGAAAAACACATAGCGAACGGGCGGAACAAGCAATTTTGCGTGCGCACGGGTTTCTGCGTAGCTCGCGGAGATTTTTTACTGTTTCGCGGAACTTTGCGTAACGCGACTACGCAAATTCCGCCCACCCTAGTATTTACCAGCCCTGCCTCACTCTCAAGCAAATTGTGGAGGAAGCATGTATTGGTCTCCCACAAGCCAAACTGTTCCTTTTCCCCTCCCACCCTGCCCATCACCTTATCGCCCCACAATGAAGCCCCTGCACATATTTACCAACTGCTCAGAGCAGGTGTTAAATTTGTGTGTTACACCTCTCTGAATAGGAAATACTGTGCAGAATTCTGGCCCGTAATTCCAGGTACACCCAATTATTCTCCATTCCAAGGAGTATAACTCAGAATTGCATTGTACTGGTGAGGTGTTACTGCAGGATACCAGAATTTACGAGTGCAGAGTTTGAACCCTAACAGTATCATGTAACTCAGAGTTGGGTGTAAAGGGTCATTAATAAGGCATGGAAATGTCACACAAATACACAATCAAGCTAACAGATCCCTTGGCAGAAAGGCCGGACTGGCTCTACTGAGCATCAGGCGGTTCCCTGGGTGGCTGAAAGAGTGGGGAGCCAGTTTTGTTACTGGAGGCTGATTTTGTAGTAGTGCAGAGTTCCCTGAATATTTAGTAGTTTTAAGGCAACAATAAACGTGTCACAATAACTCTGGTGAATGATGTACCAGATGGAGTGAGATCCAGTTGGGTCTAGTGGCAGTATTGACTCATCCAAGGTAGCGCAGTCTTAATATGTCTGGTGCAAATAACATGTACCATGCATTTCACAGAACAGCGCATTATTTGCATAGCTCAGTGGCTTAATGCTTTTGTCACAGAGATCGTTTTGTTACTGTGTAGTTTGTAAATTACAATCATAATCTAGCACAGTGAGCTATGAACAGCCATCAAAGAGCTGCATGGCACAGTTTAGAAAGTTGTTAATTCCAAGTCTTTCATTATCCTAATGTTGCTAAAAGGAGTGTGTTTGAGTGGAAATACATTCTTTTTAGTAAAGCCAAATCCTAACTACTGTGTTCTGAATCCTGAGTTTCTGCTTCTCAAGGACCAAGCACTCTTAAAAAATGCCTAACGGTATGAATGACATGTGAATCCTACCCCTTGCAGTCCCCTTTGTGTCATGTAACATTTTCTATGCACTGATTTACAGTTATATGATTCATTGTCTCTGCATGAGTTTCTGATGTAAAGTGCTCCAACACCCTACAGTGGTATGAGAGGCGCTATAAAACAAATTAAATACCTGTGAGAGAGGGGGTATGGAGAGATGAGAGGTACTGTTGGAGGATGATAGTGAGGGAATCCTTGAAGAGCCCCCAAAAAGTTTGTTGCATCCTGATGCACTGTGAGGTCATCATTTGATATATTTTAAAAACGAATACAATTGAAAATATACTGAAAAATGTGCTGTAGAATGCACCATGTTTGCTATTTGTTACCAATTGGTTTTGGGGGGAGAAACACCCCAAAACCTCCCTTGTAGTGGTAAACATCACTCGCTATGCACCATACGGGGGCTGGTCTCACAAAATTTGCCAGGGCTGCTTTGGATTCCCTGTCTGGCCTTGCTTGGCAGATAGTTAATGCTATAGAACAGACTAAATCACACATTGGATTGCAAATATGAATCAAATTAAACAAAAATGTTAAATGAAACCACTTACTGGGACTGCCAGGCTATGATTCTTGGCAGGTTACAAAACTGCTTTTTTCTGCAAAAGTGCAGGTAACATACCAGAAAGAAAGCTGGGGTCCAGCAACACTGGGAAACAATACAGGCTAGAAGCACGCTAAACTCCAAAGCCTGCAGAGTTGTGCTTGGTGGAGGCTGGGAGCCCCAAAAGATGTTGCTAAGCAACAACTTGGATGTTCCCACAAGTTGAAACATTTCAATGTTTCAATTTTGCTCTGTGCAAGCAGCTGCTGTCAGAAGCTGCCCCTTTAAAGAGAGAGGAATGAAAATGCCTGTTCCTCAAATTCCTGTTGCTTCCTTTGCAGAGTCTGCAGGGGTAAGCTAAAGGACGTCCATGTCTCCCCCCTCCTCCCACAATCTCCACTGAAGTCTTCCCTACACTTGTTATATAGATTTCAATCAAGGCATAATTTGTTATTGGCCCTGGCTCCCTACCAGGGACCACCGTTTCCATAAATATTGTGCCCCTAAAGCCAGTGTTTTGGCTTTTTCTGAGCTTCAGGAGAAGATTTTTTTATTAACAGTTAGGAGGGTCATAGGACCAGAATCAGCATATCACACAAGGCCAAGACTAAACATCTGATACTAAAAAGGCTCTGCTTTTTGTTGATGCCTGTAAGATTTGCTACTGAATGACCATAAAGAGGTCAGGAGCAGCCCTGATCTGGAGTGCAAGCATTGACTGAGATATACCGAGAGAACGGCTCCATGAGAGAGTCGGTCTGCCCAGGAGTAATGAGGATTTGCTAGCCATCTTTGAACAAATGGATCTGCATCTCCAGAGAGTGCATGTGGTACATTCAAAGTACTATGCCTATTTGTGAACCTATGCACCTAACTTTATGTGTGGCCTATCACATTTTCCAAAGTGCAACTGAGAAACATGGGCAAGACACCAAAATAAGAGTATTTTTGCTGGACTCCAAGATTTCTCCTGGTCTTCAGTGGCTACTGTGTAGACCAGGGGTCTTCAACCTTTTCTGTAATAAAAACAATTTATGTTCAATTAAAATCATCCCGAGATAATTACATTATTTGTGCTGTAACAGTGACCACATTAGACAAGAATAAGTTAGTGACCGCCATAAGCAAGATTACCAGCAGTGATCACCTCTCTTCATTAGCAGTTATCTAAATGATTAATCAGTATGATATTTCTCTACTTGGGTGATACATAACAGCCAAAACTGTAATTCCAATCGCACCAAGGTAATAATGTTAGTTGTAAGCCCCCACCCATGTCACATGATTTAGCACTAAAATGTCACCTTGAAATATATTTTGGAAATGTAGCCATTTCTCCCCAAACAGCAGCTTATGAGTTCAGAAAAAACACACTTTTTGTCTCAAGTACACTTTCAATTTTGGTATAAATATATTATCTCAACCAAGTAAAAAGCTTAAAATGTAGTGGAAGCTTATAATTTAGTAGGGTAGGCTGAACATAGGCGAGCTACTTGCTGGTAGCTGGAGAGCAACCAGTGGGTCATGAACTACTCTTTGGAGAAGCCTGGTGTAGCCAAATTGTGGACTGCATGAGATAGGATAGGATGGACATGGATATGTGCCAAGGGTTTAAACAAGTTGTGTCCTCCACAGGAGCAGTTGATTCAAGTGAGAATGTGCTTAGTGATGCTTTGGAACGCCGACTCCTCACCACTTCCATGGGATTTACTCCTGCATAATGTTAAGGGATCATGGGGTATTTTTATTACACATAAGTTAAAAGATTTACAAGTGCATGTTCACCTTCTGTAAATTCCTTGTATATCTGGTCACTCATGTTAAGCTGAAGTGTCTTTGTGAATCAGTCCCTTTGTGTGTCCCCAGGTAAATCAACATTTATCAAGATTGTACAGTAAAGAGATTATTGGAATATTGTAACTCTCTTTACCTAGACTCTAACATGAGCACCTAGCACAAAATTCAAGTGGTACAGAATGCGCTGGCCATTTTAACTCTTGACATTACCAGGCGCCAGTCAGCTTCTAGGGGATTGTAGGCCTTACATTGGCTCCCCATCAGAAAGTGCATTATGTTTAAATCACTCTGCATAGTGCATAAGGCCCTTTTACTCCCCAGTCCATCAAGAATTAAAGATATGTTCCACTGGCACTCTCCAGGCAGAAACCTGCGACCAGCTCTTCAAAATCTGATCATAGTGCCTAGAACCAAAATGAAGAAATGGGGTGACAGAGCATTCTCAATTGTGTCAAGCAGACTTTGGAACTCGCTCCCGCAAAGACTAGGGGCTATCCCTCACTTGTTGCCCTTCAGGAAAGCAATCAGAACCTGGCTCGATATGTTATAGATAGTTCTTTCATGACTAATTTATAGGCAGGATATGGTTTTCTGAATGGTCGGCTACTGCACCATGATGCCTTTAGGTAATTGTGCTTTATAAATTTAAAATCAATCAAGAGAGGCACAGAGATGAACCAGGATTCCTGCCATTTGGAGGCATGATAGATTTCCTAGACAGTGTGGATTTTCTCATTGACTCGTGGCAGAAGAAAATGGGCAATTAGATTGTTAAATTATCAGGAACTACTATTTTTGCAAAAACAGGAGTGATGAGAAAATACAGATCAATGTGTATTATGAAGTGAACTGATTTACCCTCAGTGGTTACTATAATGTGCCCACAAGTCATTTCTCTAATAATAAAAATGGTGAACAGAAAACATGTGTACTATCACCAAATATTGTAGAGTTTAACGTTCTTACTCATTGTTGCTTGTTGTAAGGTGATCTCAAATGTCTTTTGGTACACTGCGGTTCACAGCTGAAAAGGAGAAGTTATCTGGCATCCTATTCCTGTTTTGTTTTTCCTCTCTGAAGAATTTTCTGAGACTCATTTGTTGGAAAGAATAACAACAATTGGCAATAAACTCGTATAGCAGTCTGGAAAGACACAGTGTTCTTTCAGCTCCCTAGTTCTCAATAAATATTTTCAAGTCAGACCACACACTACACAAGGCATCATTGTTCATTACATGGGCCACATTCTAGGCAACACTAAAAAGTCACCCCAATGTTGTTTATTTCTGATATGTTGTGAGGTTAGCTAGCATTAATTAGCCACTGCAAATATTAGCATGGGTGGGCTTGAATAGATGCAAAGCCTGGGATGTGCAAAATCACTGGATTTCCACCCACAAAATACCTCTTAACACCTTTTATATGAGTCAGAAAAGTATTTCTGACTTGTAAAAGTGCTTTTGCAAAACTCTCTAAATCACAAATATGTGGGACCCAGAAAGACGCATTCCCTCCTCTTTGTGAGTTGTAAAGGTATGTATCAGTGGTTTGTAAGACCACCATTGAGGTTACTAATCATTGATCAGCAGCCGATGCCCAGGCGGAGATGGTGAATGATTCACAACAGGGAAGCTAGGGACGACTTCCATTTCCTGAATCATGTTGGATGGCTTTAGGTGGAGCAAACAGTGGTCAGAGGATTACTGCATGCTACCCCGCCTCACCCATGATGTCTTCCCTGGATGCGAACATTTTATTTTTTTAAAGCAACACGTCCCTTTAAGTTGCACCGGCTACTTTTGAAAAACAAGTCACCTCAAGTGAACTTGAATAATGGGATGGAGGTCTGCTGACACCTGAAGTCCTCAACACTTGCGTTAATAGCCATTCACGAAGAGCCACAAATTATCCTGCCTTATTAATTTCAACGAGGCAGGTGACTTTGCATCTTACTGTGAAGTGACTGAGTTATACTTCAGTCGCATTGCTGTACTGCACATTCTAGATCACTTCACTCTTAGATGGGACAAAGTGTCCTTAACTCTAGATTTAGTCTATTTAGCTAAGAAATTCATTATTATCCTCCCTGTATATTCAGCATGCATGCCTACCAACATCTGAAGTCACAGAAGAATAAGGTTTTCCAGCAGGAAGACAGAAAGTTGTATTTTCTTATCAGAACTGAATCGAGAGAGAAAGGAAAAAAGTTGGCCTATAGAAAGTGGAGGTACCATTCTCCATGATAAAGGGTTTTCTTAGATCAATGTCTTCAAAACAGGAATCATAAAGACATTTTGGAATGTCATATGTCCCTCTATACAATACATTGCAGCCATTCTTAAATGACAGCTGAAGAGTTTACAAGTGTTGGCATATTTTTCCAAATTCTTAGGTTTTGCCACTTTTACATAGGCCTTTCTATCTCATTTATTTGTATGCAGAGTGCTTAATACCAAATCATAGTCACTTCAAAGTTCTAAGCAAAGGCTCAACATGTGTGAACTGGGACAACAGTATAGGTTTCAGATGAATGGTCAGAGCATCATATTATGACAGAAGTTTTAAGTCCATTAGTGTGTACATATATCCCAAGACTTCGGGAACAAGAACACTTTCAACCTTTTCGTTTTTTCAGAAAATTCTGTTCCAGTGCGAGTTGGAGGGATTCCATAAGGTGGAACCTTGAAACATTTCCTGCAGAACTGCTTTTTTATCGTGAGTCAGAAAATATGCATTTTCAGAGTTGTTGACTCTCTGTACCTAAGTGTCTTGTTCAGGTTCTTGGGGTAATTTTTCATTATATGAACTTCAAGCACTGTTTCACCAACAGCTAGTGAAGGGTTCCCCATGGATGGGCGATGTGCAATAAACAAGTGGGTCTGTAATAATCTCCTGAAGGTCAAGTGATCCTTCATAAGCTGAAGATGACTAGGAAGAGCTTTCCATCAATTACGGCTTGCAGCGCCAGGACACCTTCGGGTAACAGTGCGCTTTATAAATTAATATAACATAACATAACAATTAGATACCGCATTGGAAAATGGTCTGCCGAACCATTTCTTTCTGATGATTCTCAGCAGTACAAGCCTACAAGCAGTAGTTGACTGAAGATTCTGCATGGGAGCATAAACCGTAAGTAGTTCCTTGATAAGCCTGAGAGTATTTACCATGAATGACTTTATGGTAAATACACAAGGAATTAAAAGAGACATGTTTCTCAATCGGCTACCAATGAAGTTGGGCGAGCTGATGTGAAACCAATACATAATGTGAATTCCCAGCATTACTCTGACAGACAAATTTTAAATAATCTGGAGTCTTTTCAATGTACCTTTTGTTAAAGTCAAATATAGGGTGTTGCAGTAAACAAATTGAGAGCCCACTATTGCTCTGATGACTAAACCTTTACTCATCTGTTAAGAACTGTAGCATTTATGCAAAGCTCCTAAATACAAAAAACAGGATATGTACGATTTTGCTATTTGGCTTACAGAATCTAATTTGTTGTCACAAATGAAGACCAAGTTCCTGACTTCTTTTGCTAGGTCTGGATATTTTTCCAGGGATGTTGGCAACCAACCCTGCAAGCATGTATATCTCTCTCTTCCTAAGATAAGAACAGCTGCCTTATCGGTATTTAGCTTGAGACAATTGGTTCTCATCCAGGAGACTACTTCTTTCATGCAGTTGTTAAAATGTAATCTTGCCGGGTCGGAATCACAACTGTCGCAACTCCGATTTAAAATAATTTCAGTGTCATCCGCATATGACATTAATTCTAGCTTAAGAAGTGTCTATTTAAGTGTCTAAAAAAGCAGGGTGACCCATAACAGGTAGGAGGACTAGTACCAGAGGGATGAGGGCCGAATATTAGGATGAGAAGGATGAAAAGGTCCAAGTCTGGGAGCCTGTGAAATAGGAGACCCAAGATCAGAACTAGGGGCAGAGGTACATGGGAAGGATGACCAGGAAGTTATTAGACTAGCATTAACCAGGGGTAAAGAAACATCAGAACTAGGAAAGGCTAGGATGATCTGTGACAGGATATGTTATTGCAGAGCCATGCGGTTGAGAAGCACAAGGATAAGGGCCAGGGGGATTAGGACCAGATTGTAGAGGACTAAGGACCTAACGAGCAATAGCCAGTGTGTTCAGGATAATAGGATACTCAGGACAGGGATTAGGAAGACAGAGGGAGGCAGTGCCAAGGGTATCCAGAAGACAAGAGCAAGAGGACTAGGTAAACTAAAAGGATCATGGCCAAGAGGACAAGAAACAGGGCTAAGAGGGTCATGAAGATCAGTAGCTAAGGAACCAGGGATCGTATAACCAAGTGGGGCAGAGTAATCATTACAAGTAGCAGCACTAGGGTGAGGAGGATCTGAGGTCAGAAGGCCAACCAGCATATGTAAGACTAAGTGGAAGGAACAGTAGTGGGCAGGAGGACCATGACCACAATGACCAGGGGCAGGTGGACCTGGACAAAGACAACCTGGATCAAGAGGGCCTGGATCAATGGCTGCAGTACCTGTAGGACTAAATGGACAAGTAACAGATCCAGGAGAACAAAGACAACGCAAATCAGGAGGACAAAGACTAAGCGTGCAAGGAGACAAGAAACAAGGTGGGCCAGGGCATGCGGTACCAGGGCTAGCTGGTTGATGGTGAAGAGAACCAGGACAAGGTGAGTAGGACTAAGAGGACCCCAAAGGAACAGGGCCAGATGGGCCAAGACCGGGAGAAATAGGAAGGGCCATGATGGTCAAAAGGCAAAGTTTATGACAACGAGTAGAATAGGACAAAAAGGATCAGGACAACCAGGACCAGGGAGACCAAGACTTAGATAGCAGGGGGGTCAGGTCCAGGAGAACCCAAACTATAAGGAACAGGACCAAGAGGATCAGGGACAATGGACACAGAATCTCAAGACGGACAAGGACTATGAAAAACAGGAAAAGCATGACCATGGCCAGAAGTACCATGTAGCTGAGGCCAGGAACACAGGCCACCAGTAAAGGTCTAAGATGAAAAGGAAACAAAGGGATAAGGATACCAGGAATATCAGGGCAAAGAGGATCAAGGCCTTGAGTACCAGGACCTTGAGGGCTAGGGTGACGAGGTAAAGGAGGATCAGGAAGATCAGTACAAGGGACATCAGGACCTGGATGATCACAGCCCGGAGGTCCAGGCCACGGTGTTAGGAAAAGGATGGCCAGAAAGATGAGCAACAGGATTGCCAGGCCCAGGAGGACCAGATAAAGGATGCTAGATAAATAATACATTTGTGTAGCAGCACAAGGACAAGCATCAGGAAGACCAGGGCCAAGAGGATCAGGACCAGATCTAGGAAGACAAGATCCAGTCCAATAGGGCTGGGGGCCGGAATAAGCAAGGAATACGAGGGAGGTCAGTACTAAGAATACGAGGAGGACCTGAGCCAGGAGAACCAGGATGAGAGTAAGGAGGATTGGAAGGAACAGCACCAATATGACCATGAACAAGCCTAGGAGTGTCAGGGGGACCATGACCATAGACCAAGGGCACAGAGTACCAAGTGGAGCAGAAAGACCAGGGGGTGGCAGGATTAGGGTGAGGAAGATGAGGAGGACCAGAACAGCCAGAGCCACGAAGACTAAGGGCACTGGCCCAGATGTCCAGGAGGACCAGGACCAAAATGATGAGGCTTAGATGGACCCAAACAAAGAGGACCAGTGAATAAAAGAGGACTATGCTTAATGACATGGAGTTATATACTATCTTGACAGTTCTAAATTTGTTTATGATGCATTTTATGTTCTTTAAAGGGCTACATGTGGGGCAGCAATAAAAGGTTACTGCATAATATTAGCCTCAGGTCTTGTAATGAAATCTCTATTATTTAGTGGTCAGACAGGTAAATAGTGAAGCTTCTCTGCTATTTTTAAGGCTGCCAATCAAATAGTAAGTAATTTCTACTATTTAGCCAATGACCAAGTAAATAGCAGAAACATTTCACTATTTACCTGGCGGCCTTTTAAATAGACGCTACCAAGATCAGCAGAGATGAGGAACATAAATGTTAAACAATGTTATAATTAAAGATGATCCTTGCAGTACTCCACACCGAATTGGAACAAACTTAGAAGGGTAGGGAGGGAGCATGACCGCCTGATAACCTTGAAGAAATGAAGCGAGTCATTCTAAGGATTTCTCTCTTAATCCCATCTCTATAGCTATGACACTAGAATCACATGTGATACCTTGCCAAATGCTGGGGATGAATCTAGCAGGACAAGGGCGTCAACTCATCCCTTGTCTTGAATCAGCCTCCATCTATTGGTCACAGCTACTAGTGCAAGTTTTGTACCATGAAATGCATAGGAAACAACGTGGTCATAACCACGCGTGACCGTCACCACAAAGCCATTACCACGCATATGCCTGTACCACGAAGCCTTTATCACGCATGCTTTTACCACGAGAATGCATTTACCATGCATGATAAAGGCATATGCGTGGTAATGGCTTTGTGGTGACGGTCACGCGCGGTTACTGTCACACGTTGTCATGGCTGTGGCTTAAGTGCTTTAAATTAGTTTTTAGGGCTTAGTGTTCGTATTGTAGGGGCGTGACCAAGTCTCAAAAGATCGGAGGCCTCATTAAAACTAACTGTGGGCTTCAAGGACCCACACCGGGGTGTCTGTGGCTGGGGATCTCCTGGCTCTAGGGGGTGTGTGGCAGGTAAATTAAGATTGATGGCGGGAAACTACTAAAATGGTGGCGGTGGGCGTTTGCAATCCTGGTTTGGCGCCCCAGGCAACACAACGTAAATACGCTGAAACAGGTTGAACATAGAGGGAACACTACAGTAATCGCCTGTGT
This sequence comes from Triturus cristatus, assembly GCF_964204655.1. Classification (NCBI taxonomy): domain Eukaryota; kingdom Metazoa; phylum Chordata; class Amphibia; order Caudata; family Salamandridae; genus Triturus; species Triturus cristatus. The sequence goes on from NC_140590.1 coordinate 1,022,262,906, forward strand.
TGCAGCGGATGTGCCCCACGGCCCGGGAGAACAAAGCGGCATGACAAAAACGTACAATTTAGTACCTGCAATGAGGAGAGGGTGGCTTGGCGAACTTGCAGCTCATGAGAGTAGCGTGGTCTTGGGAACGAGGCTGCGCTTGCGTGGACACTACAACTGCTAAAACTCAACCGGAAACTAACGGTCTCGGAGGTGTGGCCATGGCCCATAGTGGAGCACACCAGGAACTGCTGGGATGTCACTGTGCTGGCTAAGTGGTAGGTGCATCGGCATGAGAGGGGAGTACGGGTGCTAGAGTGCATGTTTGCCGCATAAACTGTAACCTTGGCACGGAGCCGATGAGCTGCCTTGAGTGAAACTTTCAGCGCTATAGGTAGTTTTGCACATACCACAATTTCATTATAAAAGTTTGCATGAAAGTGGTATGCGTGGTTAGTGTAAGCATTGTATTGGCACTTTCAATGTGTCCTGATGCATGTGTGATGAAATGGTATGTGTGGTAATGGGATGCGTGGTAGTGGGTCATGTGTGGTAGTGGTCGCGTTGTAAAGGCATGCGTGATGAATGCGTGCATTGTTTTATCATACAACCGAAATGCACTTACTCCTGCCTGATTATCATCTAAGATCATCCATGATGAATTTAATAATGTTTACCAGTTGTGCCATTATTTTATCCAGGAATGGCAGCAAGGATATTGGTTGTTATAATTAGAAGTGTCAGCTGACCGTCTTTTAAACAGAGGCACAGTAATGGTCTTCTTCCAATCATCTGGTACCATTTCAGAGCTAAATGAAAGCAAAATTCATGTTTTCCGACAGTACTGAGGCCAGTACTTCCATTCTCATCCTGTGAATTTTGGCTGGGCAGAGGTTTAGAGGGTAATCTGATCTGATTGCTCCTGTGGTCCCCTTGATAGCTAATGATGTCACAACCTCAAAATACATGTTTGTGGGTTTTACCTTAGCTCCTAAATAGGCAGACTGATTAACAATTCCTGTAATAGTCTTTCCAGCATTATTTTGAAACTTGCTTATGGGTTTTGCTCATTAACTGGAGTAGTTGGCATCGCTTAATTCTTTGTAGAAATTGCCACTCCTACCAGAAATATGATGCATTGTGAGAGGGTCCACGGGACACGTGTAAGTAATCTTAAATGTTTAAAACTCATTGACACTCAAGCAGCATTGTCTAGCATGAGAACAAAGTCCCCACTAAGCACTCCTGATTAAGCGTAAACAATTACTCGTATAGTCATCACTAACAGTGTTACTGGTTTTTGCCCTGTGATCAGAGGGCAGTACCCACTTGCACCCTAGATGATTTTTATAGAAGCAATACTATATATAGAAGAATAATACCCAAGGTGTGCCACATTCCACATTCTAAAACACATTAACCACATTGTTGATGTGAAAGATGAGTGGCAGGTCAGAGTCCAACGTAGTCAAGAGGCTACACGTATTGTACGTAGGCGGAGGTGGCTTGCTGAGAGAGGTTTGCCACAAGGAACAACTAACTTTATCAACACAGCATGTTTTGGTTCATCCCATTTTTGTTTGTTATGAGGCAAGGCCTGATCTTCTGTTGGTCACCAGAGCTTTCATGTAGCTTCAAACTCCACTGAGTGTCATCAGCGTGCATACAAAATTCAGTGTTGAAAGATTCTGTGATCTGCACCAAGACCGTTAAATGTGCAGGGAGAAAAGGCCAATCTCTGTGGCTTCCAACCTGTAATGCAAGCAGTGTTGCTAAGGAATTCTTCAAGCTTGACCTGATCTACCAACAAGCACCAAGTGCTGCATGGTGCTTCTCTGGACAATGTTCCAACGCCAGGTCAAAGTTTGTGGCCTTCTTTGGAAATGCAGAAACACTGAGACCTCTAGGGGTGTCCTGCCCCACTCCTCTGGCTGGTTGTCAAGCTAAATGTCAGATATCATTCCTATTTTTTTTAAGGCGTGTTTGTGCATTGTAGTGGGAATTAAGCTACAGGAGGCTTAACTGTACTAATACTTAGGACGTTATTTGTTTAGTATTAGCCCCGGTATACCAAAATGTATTTTAAGCAGTTCAGAATAATTTCAAAGAAAGTAGGCAGTCTTAATCCTAGACAATGTTCCAAGCTTCCTTCCATAATGGGGCGGGTGGCTGTAGGGCCACTTTCCCATCGAACAACAAATGATGAATAAGCCAATGTTAGTAGGTGTCTGTGCGCCTAACTAAGACTTAAAAGAAAAAGGTGAGGTGATTTGTTGGTGGCAAGTTCCTGACACCCAACGTGTTAGTGCCCAAGGGAGGAGGTGCAAGGAACTACTGAAATATAAGTGCAAATTGAATTATGTCATCTTCTGTCTAGTGTAATTCTAATCTCCACTGTTACCCTGGTCTACAAACTACTAGCTCCCTGTCCTTATTCCCTCTTGTACCACCAACAGCCTGCTAGCACTTGCCCTAAGATACAATCCAGGCCTGTCATGGCATTAGCGAATTAAGCAACCAGCTACTTCCGGCAACTGGGACCTCCCTGTGTCTCAGTGTGCCTGAGTCCTCATCACCTGTCTGCAGGAGCTGTGGTCTATGTCGACCTGGAATGAGTATCTTCTTCTCTGGATCACAGCCTTTTCCTTCTCCTCCGCCCGGACCTGATCCTACATGTGAGTCTTTTTTTTACATTTCTGCTCATCACTTATCCCTGTTGGCTGTGCTTTGTCTTGGGAAAACACCTATACTGTCAAGGGATGAGGGATGTATATATCTTTGTCCTGGATGCTAATATCTTCCCCCCGCATGCCCATAGGCATAGCTGTTTCCCAACCATTAAAACAGAACTACACCCTGTTCCCTGGATGTTAGTTAGTTGGTTGGTGGACGGTCACGCATGATCTATGTTTCTGTTATTGGCGGCACATTTTTGTAAAGAGAGAACGAGACAGAAGTAAGGTAAGCACAGACGTTTACCCGGATACGAGGAATGAAGCGGAGCAGTAGCTGAGGAGATGCCACTAAGTGTGGCAACCTCCAGAAACCACAATGTATAAACTTATGTCTTCACACACTAAGAATGAATCTGGACAGCGGCGGCTCCTCCGCTATGGTGGAGGAGCGTTGCACACCCCAAAAACAGCAGGAAAGGAAAAATAAAACTACACTCATTTTATTTCTCCTTTGCTGCCAAGTCTTAGGGCGGACCTGGGGGTGACAGCACTGAGGGGAGTGGTACTGCACTCCCTTCACTGCGCATGATGGCTCGGCTGGCCCTCTCAGGCCGGCCATACCATCATGCACAATGAAGCTCTCGACAACCCCAGCTGCATTGCTGGGGCTGGAGAGAGCAGGCACAGGCTCCCAGTCTGGCCTTGGGCGCTAATTGAGAGCGCTCGGGCCAATCCTGAAGCTGTTCTCACATGAGAGCAGCTTCAGGATTGGCCGCAGGGCAGGCTGGGAGCCTGTGCCTTTCTGAAGAGGAGCAGAGGAGCCTGAAGCAGCCTGCTGAAGGTATGTTTTTTTAAATGAACATTTTTTATGTTTTCCCCCTCCCTTGTCGACCCCTTTTCCCCCCTCACCCCTGCCCGCCCGCCTCGTAACTCGTAGCAAATACCGGCCTATACTGAATCTGGATGACTGTGTGCGATGCTATATATAGAAATACCTCAAGACCACGTACTTATTACATCATAACATTAATCCCTCTTTACATTAAAACAAGGAGAATAAAAGGATATGGCTGTAACAACCAACACAGACATAAAAACATAACTTAAAGTTTAAACAATGGGGGGACAAGGATATTCCCCGTAAGACCATAAAAAAGACATAAACAACAGGGAAGTATTCTAAAATGTAGTCATCCAACTTAATTAGCAAATGAGTACACCTGCATAACGGGCCATGCTCGAACCTGTGAGAATTTGTTCTCGTTCGTCGTGTCCACTAACGTTTTGACCCACCTTGTTTCTTGACAGACTCAATTCGCTCATTTTCCCCATCAATAACTTTAGAGAAATTACCACTATCCACTCTTGTGGGTCCAACGTGTAAAGGTGTTATAATCTGCCATCTTTGTTCAGACAGATTATTACCCTTCAATTTGACGATCTAACATGTCATCCAATGCTTAATTTGAGCCAGTGGTTTCTGGTGCTCAGCACCAACACTTAATTGTGAACACCAGCACTTTTCTTTTTTTTTAACTTTATTCATGAATTTTCTCATACGAACAATATGACCATGATCGACCACTGTCACGGTTCACACATTGAGTAGCACGTAATCAAGGATGTACCAACAGGTCATGTATATTGATATTGAAGAGTCCCATCTGATAGCGAAGCTAAAAGTCCCATAATCACGGCCAACCCCACAATGCAGGAGATCTCACAATCTGCCCAGCTGTTGACCATCTCACCTGGTGTATCATGGACATAAGAGCAGAATCTTTGCTGATAAATCATCATCACTAAAACATTCGCTGTATCATGAATAAATTATGTTGAAAAAGCAACGGACCGATCACCCCACCCCAGCCGGGACTATGCCTTGCTCCAGTTGTGTAGTAGAGGGCTGCCGATGTGACTGAATTTATGCCCTGAATGGACCCCAGATGTCCCTGTGGCGAGAAGAGGAGGGTAAAGTGGTGGCCTATATCTCGCTATTCGTGTTGCATGATGGCAAACTACCCATCCAGCTCTGTAATGTGGGGACTGACCTGCGGCCCCAATGAATAGCACTCTCCCTTTTGGCTAATAACAGACTTAGGGCTGCAAATTTTCGCTCCTTTTTGGGAAAGTTGACCACATAGCCCAGCAGCTCCACTTCCGGGATGGGAACCAGTGGCAGATTGATCATTTCGCCTAGGGTTTTATGCACTGCCTCCCAATACGGCTGTAGAAGTGGGCAGTTCCATGTAAGGTGTGCAAAATTGGCATGAGGGGCCGCACATTTGCGGCAGGTGTGGAGCCTGGACTGATCTAATCTATGGGATTTGGCCGGGGTAATGTACATTCTGCGCAAGAATTTCAAATGTAGTAGTTTGTGTCTACTGTTTAAGGAGACATCCTTTGTGACCTCACAGCATTTAGCCCATTGATCATCCGTGATTGGGGGGCCGAGGTTGCATTCCCAGTCCCTACGGAGCCTGTCATCATTCACCGGGATGATCCCTGAGCGAGCTTTATATAGTTTAGAGATGAGGAGAACTCCTTGTTTGCTGTCTATGATCAGGGACAGAGGAGCAAATGATTCGAGTTCGATTGGAAAACCAGGCAGTGTTGCAAGCAGAGCAGAACGTATCCTATTCAGCACGAAGCTATCCATAAACGTGGCATCGGGGAAGAGGCCATTGTCTTGCACCGAGAAGGCTTGGCCATCGGGATATAGATCTCCCAGTTTTGTAACATCAAATTTAGTTAACGTGCGCTGCACAGCCCTCTCGCACACTTGGTAACCAACGGGCAATGGGGAGCGGAAGGGAAGTGGAGTACAGCATAGCAGTGCCGGTAATTTGTCTCAGCTTCTCCCAAGCCCAACTGGTAGTGGACACAGTCTGAATGTCATTTGGGTCTCTAGGAACGCCCTTGGGCAGCACCATGGGTAATTTCTCAGACAGGACGAAGGAACGGGATCCTGGCATCAGGTTGGTACCAAGCGTAGTCGTAGCTGCATTGGGCTACAAGATAGTATAAGTGGAGATCCGGCATTCTGTATCCCCCTCTCTCATAGGGAAGTGTAAGTACCTGCCACCGAACGTGAGCTTGTTTGCTCCCCCATACTAATCTAATAAGAGGGGACCTTAACGTCAGGAAAAAGCGATTAGGGAGGGGTATCAGGATGTTGTTAAAAAGATATAAAAACTTGGGTGGGACCACCATCTTAAGGATCGCAACTCTGCCTGCGATGGACAATGGCAGCCTCAGCCATTGCTCTATTTGTGCTTCGAGGGCACTGATTGCTCGCCCATAGTTGAGGCGTATGATCAAAGCTGTGTCCAGATGGATGTGGATGCCTAAATATTTAACGGAGTCTGTGCACCATTCTAGAGGGAATTCACACTCCCACTGCTTGGTCCTGGAAGTCAAGGGGAAAATCACCGACTTGTACCAGTTAATGCCGAGACCTGAATATCGACCAAATCTGACTATTTCTTTAATGAGAGGTTCTAAATTGGCCTGCGACTCCCTCACATAAAGGACAGTGTCATCTGCATAAAGCGAGACAAGGAGAGGGCCTGTGTTGAATTGTAGGCCTCGCAGTAAATGCTTTTCTTGAAAATGGCGAATTAATGGATCCATAGCCAGGATGTATAACAGAGGCGATAGGGGGCAGCCCTGCCATGTACCTCGGGATAGGGAGAATGGTAGAAAGAGTGTGCCGTTCAGTCGGAGTTGCGCTATATGGCGGCAATAGAGTAGGGAAGTGGTAGCAATGAAACCCATCGGCATTCCTATACGGCACATGACCGACACAAAAAAGGGCCACTCTAAGGAGTCAAATGCCTTCTCTGAGTCTAGTAAAATGGCAGCAGCTGGGGTATTTCAATTGATTCTTTGGAGAACTGAGAAGAGCGTCTGGAGATTGAGCGATGTAGATCTGTGGGGGACAAAACCGGATTGGGCAGGGGAGATAATGAATTACATCAATTGAGACAAGTGCATGGCGACAACCTTGGCCAGGATTTTATAATCCAAATGTAATAATGACAGAGGCCTATATGACCCGCAGAGTTGCGGATCTTTGCCCGGTTTCGGGAGGAGAATAATGACGGCTTCGCGCAGGGTAGGAGGGAGGATCTGTTTCTCTAGGGCCTCCGCATATACCTCAATGAGTTGCGGTGCCAAAAGATCTTTATATGTCTTGTAGAAATCTCCCATGAAGCCATCCAACACAGGGGCAGAGGAGGAGCGAAGGGCTTTGATGGCCCCAAGTATGTCAGCTTTAGAAATTGGTTCTGCTAGGAAATCTTGCATGTGCTTCTCAAGGTATACTAATGCAATTTCAGATAAATAGGCTTCTTGTGCTGTGGGATCATGGCCTATTTTGGAAGTGTAAAGGGCCTTGAAATAGTCAAGAAATGTGTCCTGAATGTCCGAGGTGGTGGTGAGTGCTTGGTTAGTAGAAGAGCATAGTTCCGTGAAGTAGGCCTTACTGTACGGTGGCCGAAGCATCTAGGCCAGTACACGGCCATGTCTTTCCCCCTCACCATACCGCCTTGCGGTTTGGTACCTGCCCAGAAAGAGAATTTCGCGATCCGCCGCTTCTCTGTAGTCGGAGAGGAGGGCGAGCCGTCGCCCCTCTGACTCCGGATCAAGGGAGCGCCCGATGACGATGTCAAGCTCTGCCAGGCCGCGCTCTATGCTGGATAACGTGTTGTGCAGATCCTTGATCACTCCGGCATGTTTGGCAATGCAAACGCCCCTGATGTACGCCTTGAATCCCTCCCACAGGACTGCCTAGGTGTCTACCGAACCGTTGTTAACAGTGAAGTATTCTTCAATAGCTTCCCGTACTTCATTGTTTAACAGGTCATCAAGAAGGGCGCGACTTGGGAAGTGCCATTGTCGCTCAAACCCTTGCGGGAGGGGGACATTAAGGTGAAGCAGAATGGGAGAGTGGTCAGAGTATGTTCTCGGAAGCATCGTGAGAGAATGAAACCAGCTGGAGACACCCGGGGAAATCAGCCAGTAGTCGATCCTGGTCCAGGTGCTATATTGGCCAGCATAATGCCTGTATTCAGTGTGGGTGGGGTTGCGCGTGCGCCAAATGTCTAGTAAGGAAAGTTGCTCACAAAGATCTAGTAGTGCCCAGCGTGCGCGAGGTTTGGAGTCGGGGAGGCGGAGGTGCTGTCCAGTGCTAGGTCAGGGAGTAGATTGAAATCCCCCCCCCACAAGGAAAAATATGGGACCCAATTTCGTGAGCTGAGTGTATAGAGAGTGTAAAAAATCCGGGGTGTCAGTGTTCGGGGTGTAGACGAATACTAAAGCGATCTTGTGTCCCATTAACGACCCTGCTGCAATGGTGTATCTTCCCTCACTATCGGTTACTATCGAACTGAGGCTGAAGGGAAGTCTTTTGTGTATGAGAATAGCTGTGCCTCTGGCATAGTTGCTATAATTGGCAAAGTACCTATGCGCACCCCAGCTGGAAGCAAAGCGCATGGAGTTGGTTCTGGGCAAATGTGTTTCCTGTAGGAAAGCAATATAAATTTTGTGTCGGAGTAAATAGTGTAGGACGTGTCTTTTTTTACGGTTATCATTAAGGCCCCGAATATTCCAGGACAATAAGGAAAGGCCGGAGGGACCCACTACTTTACCTAACTGGGCCATCTGGAAGTTGTAGCGTGTATGACAGATGAGTAAACATTATCCGTGACAGTGAACAGTCTCATGAAAATCCAACAACATTTATGCGATAACAATGGTCCCCTTCCCGCCCCCCACCCAACCTCACTACCAATAAAGCAAAAACTGGCAGCAGTATACAAAATACCAATCGACTTAACAGTGGAGTGAAGAAAACCCAGAAGTGGTACATCCATAAAACGTAAAACCAAACCAAGGTGTACACCAAAGGGGGGGTGGCAACGCCACGCCAGTCACCCAGCTACTGGAAACATTTTGCAAGAATGAAAATCATTATCCCAAAACAGTTATATAGCAATGGAAAGGGAAGTGTTTGATGTACTCAGCCAGACCCAGTTCCCGAGAAGTGTTCCATAATGGCATCGGACCCACTGTGTGGCGCGGAAGGACGAACACCATCTGCAACTGTCTGATTGTTCCGTCTGTATGTGTGACAAAATTCCTGAACTTCCAGTGGGCTATCGAATATGCGGGTCTTACCATTTATATCCACCCTCATTCTAGCGGGGTATAACATGCCATATTTTAAACCAAGGTTCTTGAGGGCGGATTTTACTCCAGTGTACTTGCGGCGGGCCTCCTGTACCATGATAGAGAAGTCTGGATACAGCACTATCTTGGAGCCCTGCCAAATGGTGTCGCCCCACTCCCTCGCAAGGCGCAGAGCGGTGTCACGGTCCCGATAATTCATGACTCGTACAATGATAGGCCTTGAAGGGCACCCCGGATTGGGCTACGGCCCCAGTGTGCGGTGGGCACGCTCTAACACAAATCCTGGAGTGAAGGAGTCTCTCTCGAACATGTCAGCCAACAGAGATTCTACAAAAGTGTCCGGACGGCCAGTGGCGGTGGATTCCGGAACACCCAAAATGCGAATGTTGTTATGCCTACTGCATGCTTCAAGATCTTCATTTTTAATGGCCACGTCTTTAAGAATAAGTTCCACGTGCTCCAGCCTTTTGAGAGATTGGGCAGTGCCATCTTCAATGTCCGATATGCGGGCCTCCGGGACATGCAGGCATCGATCATGAACCTGAATTTTAGCCCCCATGTCAGCAAGACTCTTGTCAAGGGCGTCAAATCGACCATCTAGAGCACGAAAGCCTGCTCTCATCTCTTGAAGCAGCGTTTTGGATTGGGCAGAGGGGTCCTCCGTTCGTTCTGTATCTTGCCCGCCCTCCGCCATGCCGGAACCACCCTCGGGGCCGTGTCAACGAGTTTTTCAAAAGGAAGTGTCTTCTGTTTGGGATCCTTGCGGCCCATGCCACACCACGATGTCCCAGGAGGAGCAGCAGTGGGGGGCCCCCAGCATGCACCGTTCGGTGAAGGCTGAGTCAGGTGTGTCGCAGTTCGTGGGGAATACCCAGGCCCTGAAAGGTGGGAAGCAGGGGTCACCGCCCCGGGAGCGAACAGATGAGATGCACGTAGCCCCCAGGCAGTTGGAGGAATATGGCGGCAGGGCCTTTATGGGGTGTGCGCACAGTGCTATCGCCCAATTGGAAAGGAGCAAGATGGCTACCAGTGATGGTTTGTGGCATCTACAGAGCTCCCTGCAGGGCCGCGCTGCCGATCAGGAACACCAAGTGCTGGGTATGATGCTCGTAAGGGCTGCAGCGTTATGGCATTGGTCGTCTTGTCCAAGAGGAGAGCCAGAGGCGGTTGCTGCAGTGGGGTGGTACGCGGTGCAGCCGGCGGCAATAGTGGAGGCCTGATGGTGAATTAGGAGCGTGAACTGGTGGCGCGGTCTAGCCCGCACTCGGAGCTGCAAGCGGGCGCGGGGAGCAGTGCGGTGGCTCTCGTCTCTCCCCCGGTGGATGATCTCTGACGCCCGGGCAGTCGTCTCTCGGGCCCTGTCCCCGCGGGGCCTAAGGGAGAGAGTGAGTAGATTTGCATCTGATGCTCCTTTTGTTCTTGTTTAAATGTAATAAAGAGATTAAATAAAATAAAAAAGAGTGTGAGTTGTTGCTGTCTGCTTCGCAGGGGAGGGCGGGGCCATGACTCGGCCGCGCCAAGGGTCTGCCACGATAGTGCAGCGCGTGTAGAAAGCCCCCGCACCTGGTGCACTCACCACCGGGGTGCCCCCACTAGACCGCCGTAGTGTCTCCTGGGCCCACTCGTCCCAGAGCCGAGGCTGATGATGGAGGCTGCGGCCACCGACCCGGGTCGCTCCGCCCGCATCAGGTATCGCCTTGTGGATCTTGGCAGTGGCGGCCCCGCTATGTGGTCGGAGGACAGTGCCATGCACAGTAGTCCCTCAGGGGTCTGGCGGCATCGAGGAAGCATGGTTACTGCCGCGGAAATGGGGGATAATGGCTGCTGGGCTGGGATGGCTGGCAGAGCTTCAATGCCGCACGGCCATCTTGGTATGAGGCTTGGCCACGCCCCCTCCAACACCGGCACTTATGACAGTCTGCCACATGGTGGTTCTGTTTGAAGTGCACAACAACAGTTCTTTGTTAAATCAATACACATTAAAAATTACTAATACCTGCTGTCCAAGCCATTACTATAGCCGTGAGGACCTGAAATAGTCTGAACTGTCACACTTAAAGGAATGTGATGCTTGGTAGTTATATTGGTACTGTCATTGGCAGCCCTGGCAGGGGCATTGGGTGGTACAAGCTGCATTAGCCCGACGAGGGCCCTGGCACTTATTTTTTTTACAAATTAATCACTGATGTAATCAGGCAACCAATGATAACCAAAAGACTGGTTACTTCCCCCTGTTTCACAATTAGGAAGTGAAGTCAAATTCCAGACTCTGTTGAGGTGCCACCTTTTTCCATCACTCGTGCAAATCAAATGTATCCCCACATTTACAACTTTGTAGGTATAACAGTGAGCATTCTCTCCCTCGTTTTGAGAGTTTCCTAATTCTGACAAAATTACCCGGTTTCCCTTTGACTTGGGCCATTTACCATCTTTCATCATAAGGCTTCTTGTATTTCACGTGATTTTTGTCTATCATGCCTGCCACATCGATCATCTTCACATAGGTACTGCTTTGTGAATAATGTACTTATTCCAGCACTCGACAGGATTGTATGTGTTTTCTTCTTCTTTCGCTCCTATGCTGCTTTTCCCCATTAAATACTTGGTCCATCCCCATAGACCTTCTCACACGCTCCTTTTCAGTCCTTCCTACCAACACCCCCGGCTGGTCCATTCTATCCCACATCTGAGATATTTCGTTTTTTTCCCACAACCCCCGCCCACCTCAACCTTAATTGCTCCCCTTCTTTCTTTGGTTATTTCCCACCTTCCCACCGCCCCCAGAAGATTTCTCCCAAGGCCACACCTCATCCGCTCCACCACTATCACTCCCATCCCAATGCCTTTTTCTTTTTGATTTTTTGTTCAGAGCCCGGCAGGTACTATTTGTTGCTGGGACTTTTCTTTTTTTAATTAAAAAAAAAAAACACTTTTACTCAAGTGAAAATTCATGTTTTTTAATTTACTTTTCTAAGTTGCTTCTACCATCTTGGAATGGTAACAAAAAGAATTAATAAAATGGTGCATGTGTTATTCCACATGCACATGCATTTGTACTGATGGATGTACAAGCATATTCCATCACGCCAAAGGAATGATGTGTCACTGAGCAGCTCATCTTCACATCTTCATGCCTTTCTTGTCCTTTTTGGCCAGTGCTGCACAGTGTAAACAAAAAGCTTTTTGGTCCATGGTGTACAGCATTGACAAAGAGCATCGGCAAAGTCTGTGTGTCAAAAAGGTGAGCCCTATTGGCTTTGATAGTGCTTCTAATTAGGTCTACTATATCAAACACTGGGCCTGCAAAAGGGGGTCATGTTATATGTAGGAAGGCTTCACTTTTTTTTTTAGGTCTCACCTGAGTGAGTGCATGCGCTGAGGCATGCAAGACATTAAGTTAACTTAAAGGGGGCTTAGAGCAGGCCCATTACTTACCATTGATTGGCTTCATCATCTCTCTCATTTCCTTGCTTCTCATTGGTCAGTCTTTGCTGGCTTCAATTCTTTCGTGTTTGTTTTTTTACTGGAGTATGGACCAAGTACTGCTTCTTTTCGACTACCAGTGTCCCTACACTAGTCTGGTGCTTTTGGAGTTTTTTTTTTTATTTAGTTTCACCACTGCATAAGAGTGCATTTGTTTGAAGGCTTTCTGTCTGCCACCAAGTCCCACGCTGTTACTTGCCCCCATGCCTCCTATCCCCTGCTGTTTTCTGTTGTTGCTTGCCCAGTAAATCCCACATCCTCCCACATTCTTTTTTTCCTATATCCATCTCTCCCACCTCCTCCCACGGTGTTGCTTGTTGAAGTGATGTAGTCAAACACCAAGTACTTGAACATAGGCCTTTATTCGTAAAGCAAGAACTCAGACGTGGCGTCCTCTTTGCCAGTCAACAGACAACTGACAGTGAATGGAATTCAAACACTCAAGCACTATCCAAGTAGAACATAGAACATGAGGGATGTACAGTCTATGAAGAACAAGTAATAACATTACAACACATCCCCTTCCGTTCCCACACATAATGAAAAACTGAAAGTGAGTTATAAAAACAGAAGGAACCAAAGGAATTACATCAAATGATAAAACAGATGCAATAAAGGAACCTTTCAAACACAAGAAGAAATGTATGCAAAAAGGCGTAGGGTGACACCTCTACCCCCTAATGGTGACACCATGCAATAAAATATCGCATAATGCACATAAATACAAATTACTGAACAAAGTCTTGTAAATAAGGCGGTGGTCTCCTGAATCTAGGAATTGTTCTACTTGGATTGTGCCTGGGTGTGTGAGTTCCATTCGCTGTCAGTTGCCTGCTAACTGGCAAAAGGAGCACCATGTCTGTGAGCCCTTACCTTAAGAATAAAGGCCTATGTTCAAGTACTTGGTGTTTTACTACATTACTTCATTTTTATGGATGGTGGCAATGGCTTCTGTAACTCTACTGGTGTGAGGTTTGGTGCTGGTGCAACTGCAAACAATTTGTCTGGTGTTCAGTCTAGCAGCATTTCTAGGTTCAGGATACCACCCCTTTATTTACAAGACTTTGTTCAGTAATTTGTATTAATGTGTATTATGTGATATTTAATTGCATGCTTTCCTCCTTAGGGGGTAGAGATATTACCCTGCGCATTTTTGATTACCTGTCTTTATCATCACTATGGCCTCCTTCAACACTTCATCGTTATTCATGGCAACGGTCCACTCTGCTTTACTCACAACCCCTCTACAGCATTAAACAACATCGCGAGGCAAAGGCAACAGTCTTTTTGGTGGAAACATGCCTTTGAGAAAGCACAGCACCGTTGTATGTGGCACTTGCATCAGCCATAATTGTGTGTTTTTTAGTATCAAAAGGCACCAGCATATTAGCTTTGCACACTTCCTCCTTAGTTTTCTGAAAACAATTTATAGTCTTGCTTTCAAAATTCCTAACAAATGTTGTGTAATATTCAATCAAACCCAGAAAAGAGTGTTGTTGTTCTTTTTCTCTGGGTGATGGTGCAGCTCTGATTATAGACAACAAATCTAACTTAGGTTTGACACCCTCTGCGGATAACGTGTGTCCCAAATATTGAATCTCTTTCTCCAAAAATGCACACTTTTGTTATCTGAAGGTCAAACCAGGCTCAAAAAGAAGGTCCAAAGCAATTTTCAAGGACACATTATGTCTCTCCACCGTGTTGCCAAAATGTCATCCTGAAAGTAGATGACATTGTCCAAACACTTAAAGAGCTCACTCATTATCCTCTGGAAGACACTAACCGCTGAAGCCAATCCAAATGACATTCGGGTGAATTGATATGTGCCATCCATGGTGATAAACACTGTTAAGGGCTTGGACCTTTCATGAAGATAAATTTGATGGTAAACATGTCTGAGGTCAAATTTGGAAACAAACCATCCTCCTCTGAGTACCAAAATAGGTTTGTTGATATTGCAGAGTGAAAAATTGTCAGTCACAATTTTCTGATGATGTAACCCTCTCAGATCCACACAGAACCTCAGCTTACCATATTTCCTCTGTATGATGACCACTGGGTAGATCCAGTTGGATGTCTCAATGGGATCAATGACACCCCTTCCAAGAATTTCACCCAAAAACTTCTTTACCTCCTTTTTCACTAAAATCGATACCCTCCTCACTTTGTGTTGAATCGGGACTACTCCTTGCTTTAACTTAATTTCATGGACATAAACTTTGAATTCACCCATATCTTCTCTGAAACCTTATTTGCCCCTTGCAAAATATCATCTAATGTTGTATCTTCAACCACCATGACTTGGGAAGGTGCACGCGGATTTATGACAATATGCAGATCATATTGATGGTACCACCCCAGAATGGGAGGACTTGATTGGGACGCTGTTAGAAGGAAGACTCACCTGTGAGTTACGCCATTGCCAAGGCACCATCGCCGCCACCGCCAAGAGTCCAGAGGGCACTACACCAAGCTCCATCTCCCGCATCGCCGCCCCGGGACTGCAACTCCCGGCAGCCTCAGCGGCGGCGCGACCAGCTGACGCGGTGTAAGCGCCAGGAGGCGCCATAAATCACCGACAGACCGGCGGAGCGGGGGGACGCTGTTAGAAGGAAGACTCACCTGTGAGTTACGCCATTGCCAAGGCACCATCGCCGCCACCGCCAAGAGTCCAGAGGGCACTACACCAAGCTCCATCTCCCGCGTCGCCGCCCCGGGACTGCAACTCCCGGCAGCCTCAGCGGCGGCGCGACCAGCTGACGCGGTGTAAGCGCCAGGAGGCGCCATAAATCACCGACAGACCGGCGGAGCGGGGGGACGCTGTTAGAAGGAAGACTCACCTGTGAGTTACGCCATTGCCAAGGCACCATCGCCGCCACCGCCAAGAGTCCAGAGGGCACTACACCAAGCTCCATCTCCCGCGTCGCCGTCCCGGGACTGCAACTCCCGGCAGCCTCAGCGGCGGCGCGACCAGCTGACGCGGTGTAAGCGCCAGGAGGCGCCATAAATCACCGACAGACCCGCTTCGCGGGAGGCGCGCGGGACGGCGCCGGGCTAAGCCCGGGCAAAGGGCGGGCCCTCTGTGGCCCTCCCTGGACCGACGAGACCGGCCCCGGCACAGCACCCTGCTGAGACGCATAGACCTATGAATACATCTCATTGTAAGTTGTATTTACTTTTTATTGAGGCTATCTGAGTACTTGATACAGTTATCACCATGACTACAAGTATGCCGAGTCCATTGTCTGCAATGGCTGATAGATTGGGAACTGTAATGAACGGTACCTTGGATAATTATCTTATCAAGACTCCATTTGCAGGAACAACCGAGTCTTCCTTAGCAGAGCGAAGACTTGAGCGTAGACGCTCTATTGAAATCATCAAAACCAGGGCATTGTTTGAGCTTAATTCCACAGCTACCCCTGCAAATGATTCTATTCCTGTACCAGCCCATGTTGACGATACTCTAAGTACAGAAGGTGTACCCTTCCTGTTGAGAGAATGTGTAGCACCCTGTACTCCCACTACTGGAACAGTTATTATTAACTCGTCACTTGATCTACCCAGTTCTTCAGGAACTTCGAAAATAGTACCACCTACCTCCCACAAGTCTAAAAAACCTAAGAAAGCTGTACAACCAGCAAGGCAAGTTCCACCGCCTGCTAAGAGGAGACGTAAAGGGATGGAACTTACCAAACAAAGGATGAGCCATACTGTTTTTGGGAAGAAGGCGACCCGCTCCAGTTCTAAAGTTATATCCACTGTAACTACTAAGGACGTGACCGGATTAGACAATGTTCCTATACCAGCGCCGACCTCTGCACATATAGAGGTGGTACACAGCACTGAACATTGTCCCAAAGATAATGGGTCTAATATTAAAATTACTAGTAACTTTGTGGACACTTTTGAACTGATATTGCGCTCTTATACTCTTGCAATTGTAGAAAGGTTGGAAAAAATTGAGAATCGACTGGGGAAAATTGAAGCAGACCTTGATAGGAAGTCTTGTTCTATACAATTAAAAGCTCAATCGGAACCCGATCAGGCCCAAGCTCACTCATCCGGGGGAAATCCTGTTGTTAAAATCCGACCCCCAACGATCGACAATGGGTTAGCCGCAAACATAGCTCCCACCAATCTATCATTAGGTGACTTGTCCCCTGGTAGTAATTTAATAAGAGGGCCAGTCTCGGTCTCTAATCTTACTGCGAG
Source organism: Triturus cristatus (assembly GCF_964204655.1). Lineage (NCBI taxonomy): Eukaryota > Metazoa > Chordata > Amphibia > Caudata > Salamandridae > Triturus > Triturus cristatus. The sequence continues at coordinate 1,022,279,450 of NC_140590.1, forward strand.
TAACTGTACTACCAACCAGTCAAATGCTCCTGTGTGTAACGCGCTAGTTAATATTACTTCCCATCCTATAATCCCTGTAAACAATATTACTAACGATATGGGTAATTGTTTGGATGGGTCACAGAGACATGAGGAGGGAGGCTTGAGGCAGACCCGAGGGAATCAGTCTAGGGGACCTTTACCGGATCTTCCACCTGAGGCTGTCCCCTATGTCGTGATTCTAACGGGGGTTCCTGAGCTCTCAGTAAATAAGAGAGAAGGTTTCTCCCAACTAAAGAATAAAATAACACATTGGCTGTCACTGCATAGGCCGATCGCCAGTTACATTGATGGCGAAATAATCCATGTACGCCGGCTTCAGTGGTTGGGGGGTAGACCTAAAGATATTAGGGGGGATGTGGTTGTGATAAACTTTAGAGATCAAAATGCAGTACGTCATGTCTTGAACTGGCCAGGGGTCAATTCAGGTAGTTGCATTACTCCACGTCCCCTAACCTATTTCTACCCACGATCTGTTGTATTTTCCCACCAGACTAGGGGTTACACAATACCTAGTACTAAACTTCCCGATATGTCGAATCTCAGGAACCCAGCCAAAACGTTAGTAGACTTTGAGTGGAAGATGGTACCCACTAGGCCAGGTTTCCCTGTACATAGGAGCTGGGATCACCCGGCACCTTTCACCCCACTGGAAGTTTCTAACCGGTTCAACATCTTTAGTGGTTTGGATGCTTGTGATTGAAGCTTACAGCCACCCGGGGAGGAGCCAGTGGGTACGGCTGAGACCTTGGATAGGATTTCTCCCACAGATTTAAATATATCCGATAGAGGTTTTATTCTGGCTGGTGTTACTATCAATGTACCAATTAATTTTGCTCGCAGCATAAAACTAACTACTCAAGGAGACCGTATAAATGATATACTTAATTATGGTCTAAATAATCATGAGATTCATGCTGGGGCTGCAGGCTCTTCCATGCCAAGCAACTTCCAAGGCAAATCAAGCTATATTGATCACTCGGGAGAAGGTAGCGGAAATGAGTCCTGCGTAAAGTTGAATATCAATGGCACAGGAGTTTCTGCTACTGTCCCAAATGATACAACTTGTAATGCGGAGAGCCAGTTCCTAGTCTCATGGAATGTGGCTGGTTTAAAAAACAAGCTGATTTCCAGTGACTGGGCTACTTTCATTGATAATTTTATGATAGTAAACATGCAAGAAACATGGGCTTTAGAGCCCCAACATAGAACTGGGTACCTCCACTTTGCAATACCTGCAACAAAAACAAATAGAGGGAGACCCAAGGGGGGATTGACTACCTGGGTAAAACAGGACGATGGTTTTACTATTTCGCAACTTGAAATTAATTCAAGGGATATCCTGGCGGTTAAGTTAAAATCTCCATCGTTTGGTGAGCTCATTATTTTTAATGTATATGCCAGAGGAAAGCCAGGAGGGAAGCCTTCAGAAGTTGTAACGATACTGGGACACTATGTTAATATTTGGAAGGGACGGGCTAATTTGCTAATTTGTGGTGATTTTAACTGCTCCTATGAGCCCCTGGATCAAACAGACTTGGAGCTTACGGAGGCAGAGGACATCTGCTGGCAAGTTCCCAGCCTTAGCCTTGCCCCTATCAAACGGTGGACCCAGGCCGCCCTACAACTCAAGACTTTTAGTCTTGAGTATGGATTGAGAGCAGTGAACGGCAGGACTCGAGGTGATAAGCAGGGCAACCCAACTTTTAATAATGGATTGTGTACCAGTAGAATAGACTATATACTGGTCAACCTTGAATTTTGGTCTACCATACTTGATATGATAGTTATAGAACGTATTGAAAGTGACCATAATCCTTTAAGCCTTGAGCTGCAGTTATACAAAGGGCAGGGGCCACTACATGCTGATTTGATAGGTGATATCATCTTGACAAATGATACCCGGCGGCTTAGATGGGCAGAATGTCTGTGCAAGCCTGAATCGATTAACAAAATGAATGAAATGGTAAATGAAGCAACAATTGAAATGTTGGGGCAGCTGGATTTTGAGGACTGCTGCAGCAGGGTAATTCACATCCATTCGACCCTTTTTCTTAAACTTAGTACTTTTTTTAATATTCCCAGGAAAAAGCACCCCGGTAAGGGGAATAGAAAACAAGCATCATGGTATGATAAAAATTGTAGGCTCGCTTATAAATCCTTAGCTGATGCTGTGCGATCCACCGATAGGGAAGTCATAAGGGCGGCAAGGATTCACTACAAAAAGATACAAAATGTGGCGAAAAAAACCTGGGACACTAAATACTGGGATGAACTATTGGCAGCCAGTCAGTCCAGAGACTTAACGGACTTCTGGCATCTTGTGAGGTGGGGCATGGGAAACCAAAAACCAGCCCCGGTTAATCATGTCCCACCAGAAAAATGGGTAAAACACTTTAAATCCCAGTTTGCAAATACGAACAGTGTCCCGCCACCCGCACTAGCTTCTCTCAGCCCCCTTCTGCCAGTTACTACTTTAGTGTTCACCAAAAAAGATGTTGAATGTGCCCTCAATTTAATTCCTAAAGGGAGGGCCCCGGGCCTAGACAAAATTCCTGCTGACTTGTTCTTGTATAGCAGGTCAGTCTGGGTCCCTTACATCGAATTATTGGCGAACACCCTAGCTAAAGGCACCATGGTGCCAGATATATGGCGGGGAGCTGAAATCGTACCAATTTATAAGAAGGGTGACCGAGCTGACCCGGGAAACTACAGGCCAATTAGCTTAATAGCCTGTATTCAAAAAGTTGTGGCCAGAATGGTCCTTCTCAGGGTCCAGACCTGGATTGAGGAATCAGGAATTATGTCCACTTTACAGGCTGGTTTTCGACCCCTGACCAGCACGGTGGACCAAGTTTTTAGATTTTCCACAATATACTGGAAATGGGTGATTCTGGGGGGAGGTACACTGTATGCAGCCTTTGTTGATTTAAAGGCTGCATTTGACTTAGTACCGAGAGACAGGCTGTGGAGAGTGCTCCGTGATCAGGGCATCCCACCTGAATTACTTGCAATTTTGATTACATTACATGAAAATAACTATGCGCAGGTCAGGTGGGGTAACCAGAGCCAAGTGACTGACAGCTTCCCAACTGATAGGGGTGTCCGGCAAGGCTGTGTGCTGGCACCCACATTATTCACATTGTATATAAATAAAGTTATTGAATACTATCAAGACTCTACAACCGATCCACCTAAACAGAATGGCATCCCCGTCCCCCTTCTGATGTTTGCTGATGACACCCTTCTATTATCCAAAACACAGGAAGGGTTACAGAAGGCAATAGTTTGCTTTGAAAAGTTCTGTAATGATTTTGGCCTTTCTGTCAATGTCTCCAAAACCAAATTTATGACAATGCACAGGCACCGGAACATCAGGGGCAGAGTTTTTATGAATGGGGAACTACTAGAGCAGACTGACAGCTTTAACTATTTGGGCATTACATTGGGCTCCAGGTTACAGTGGAAGCCTCATGTGGCCCATCTAATCTCCAAGCATGCGCAACTTTCTGGCGCACTGCTAAGAGAATTTAAGCTATCAGCTACCAAACCCATAGCCCCAGTATTAAAAATCTATGACTCGAGAGTAAGATCTTCCATGCTGTATGGAGCTGAACTGTGGGGGTCGTCTGATATAGCAGGCTTACAAAAAGCACATAATAGGTTTCTTCGCTGTATCACAGGCCTCCCACAATCTACACCATTAATACCTCTTCGCATGGATCTGGGGTGTCAGAGTCTAGAAAATATCTGTAGATTTAGACCAATTGCCTATTGGAGAAGACTGTGGGTTACCCCCGAATTAAACCACTATGCGTTGGCACTTTTGGAGACGCGTAATATGGATACTGGGGAAAAAATTCCCTGGTTCAGGAAGGTAAAAATCCTTTTAAAGTCCTTAGGAATGGGGGATCTATGGGATAATCCACAGGGGACAATAATTCCCACTAAACAGGAGTTGAAAGAGGCCTACTGGTCATATATATCCCAGGTGGAGTTTCAGTCACATTCAGATCCTTCACATACCAAGGCTTTTTTGGAGCTGAAACATTCTATTGGGTATGAGGAGTACTGGGATTTGATCACATTGCCTCAAGATAGAAAATTATATCACCAGTTCAGGGTAGGTACTCTTCCATTGAACACGGTTACCTGTAATTGGGCTTCTAGCAAAAACGATCAAATGTGCCCTTTTTGTAAAATACTTCGTGAAACTATAGCACATATTTTGTTTATTTGCCCAGTATATAAGGCCCCCCGCCTAAGATGGATAAGAGCAGTTTGCATTCAGAAGGGTATTAAGACGGGGATTTCTGCACTAAGAATATTTCAATCCGATAGTTCTGAAATAATAGTGATTGCCATAGCTAAATTTCTGAAATGGATGTGGTTAATTAGAGCTGGGAAACTGAAAGCCCTTCAGCCGCCCTAAATGTAAACCAGTATAATGATGGAATCTTTTGTATTTTTTTTAGCTTGTTTTGATGAAAAGCAGATATTTATTTTTTTTAATTGGTCGATTAGGAATACCACTTATGCAGTAAAACAAATCATGTTGCTCCTAGCTTTAGTACCATGAATTCTATATGTATAGCCCAAAAATTGGAAATGCTTGATGATGAAATGCTTTTTAAATGTGTCTTTGTAAATAATGATGAGTTTTGTTTTTAAATTGTCTTTCATGACTTGAAGTCGAAATAAAGACTGTTTGATTGATTGATTCCGCCACAAACACCTTGCCCCTTATGCACCTATCCTTGAATGTGATGTCAGTATGCATATATCCAATAATGTCAATTTGTTCACCTTGATAGCCAACCAGGTTGATATGCGTATATTTGGCCGCTCTCTCATCAACATTTCTTTTGATGTGATACTGTAGAGGGACCCAGAATCCACGAATAATTCCACATCCTTGTTCTTAATGGAAAATTCTGCCTTAGGTCTAAATGATCTGCCTGAAGTCTCACCTTCACAGACTTCACCGCTAACACACAACACTCTATCTGTGAGAACTCCACCACCGACTCCAGATGTTTAATCCATTACCATTGCCGTTTTTCCCAGGTTATTATCTTTATCTCTGCACATTCGGGCAAAATGTCCCTTATGCCCGCACCTCCTACACTCCTTTCCAATTGCAGAGAGGTTCCTGACATCAGAGGTATATTAACAACTACCACACCTACTGCAGTTTTTACTAGAGTATTTGGTACCACTGGAAGATTTAACTACGTTCTTGGTCACCCCCTTAGACATCACAGCAACCTCACCTTCCACTAATGACACCTACTCTGATACTTTTCCATCTTTCCGTTCCATTTCCTTCATATAATATTCTGATTTCTCTACAACTTCCGCTTTTTCTATGGCATCTTTTAAATATGGATCCTTAGCAGCCCACAGCCTCTCCTGTATCTTTCTTCTCTTACGTTGAACAATGAGTTGGTCCCTAATCATTTCATCTGTCCTAGATCCAAACTTGCATTTGACAGATAGTTCCCTCAAACGTGTGATAAATTAAACTACAGACTCTCCTGCCCTTTGTGGCTGGGTAGAACTTGTACCTCCTCATGACAAAATGTGTACTCTTAGTAGATCTCAACTCTAATCGTCTTCTTGCCTCAACATACACAATTCTAATAGCACGTTCTGCTTGATCAACAGCTTTGGTCAAGTATTTAAATATATGTTGCCCCTCCTTACCAAGCGTACTCAATAAAATGGCTCTCTTCCTGCTAGATGAAAATTCAAAACCATCTAGAGCTTCTAGTTGTCAAAGACATCCACCCACTCTGTAGATTGAGTACCAGGCTGATTGAGAATCAATAGTGGCGGTGTTATAGCAGCTAACTCCATAATGTATGCCACCAGAGATGAAACCCAAAAACAATGAGGGGGGGAGGAACGAATGCTAACAGCCAAAAATGTGTGGCTGTAATACATTCTTGTCAGTGACAATGAATCACAAGCCGGAAGTCTCCTCCCTGTAGACCCCACACAGGGATCAGCTTATCTAGTCCAAAATATCAAAGAAAAACACAGATGCCAAAGTTAAACGAAGATGACCAAAATCCTTTCCAGTAAAGAAGCCTGAATGTTGACACATGCAAAAATCCTCCAGTTGAGAGCACTCCACAGAAGCACAAGGTCACACTCCTGTTAACCTAAGGTTTCCATAGAAATATAGATCACTATGACAACACGTTGTGCCGGGCACAGAAGAAGAAGAAGAATGCGTGCTGCTGCACCCACTTCGTTCTGTGCTCTCTGATTTCCCAGGAGACGCAGCCGTTTATGAAGGATAGTAGCTCAGGGCACCCGCTGCAAGATGAATGCGCACTACTGCACATATGCTGCTCAACCATTTCCAGGGATACACAAACTCCACACGTCGATCAGCTGTTACCAAGGGAGTCTCCGTGAAACAAGGCACGTGGCACGGCTTTTAAATTTTCGCTTGCCAGGTGGCCTGCTAACGTTAAGACAGCCACAGCGGCCCTGCACCCAACTCAGTATCAACACCAGTCAGGATGAATAGCGGCAACATATTTTGGCACGGTTGGTCCTAAAGTCACTCAGGGCCCCGCACTAAGGGTTTTTTCCTTTTCCTTGTCCATATTAAACCCACTGACCCAGGCAGGCATGTACAAAGATCATACGCGAAAGATTAAACTCCGTCAGCTCTTGTCAGGACCACTGAGTTTATAGGTCAACCCACTGGGGGAAGTGCTAACCATGCTCAACACACACTGTGTCCTTTACTTGTTAGTGTGAGTTATCAGGATCCACGTCCTCTGCAAGTCCTTCCAACACCTGCGCTATCTGCAAATCATCGCCAAAATGAAGTGATGTAATCAAACACCAATTACTTTAACATAGGCCTTTATTCTTAAGGCAAGGACTTACAGATGTGGTGCCCCCTTCGCCAGTCAGCAGGCAACTGCTGGTGAATGGAACTCACACATTCAAGCACCATCCAAGTAGAACATAGAACATAAGGAACGTACATTCTCTGATGAACAAGTAATAACATTACAACACTTGCTCCAGTCCCTCCTTTACCTCCCACATTCTATGGTTTTGCTTGCCCCCTCCCTCCTACCACTCCTGCATTCTGTTGTTTTGCTTGCCCCTCTTACACCCCCTCGCCCACCACCTCCTGCCTGGAAAAAACTAACTTTTCATAGCTGCTATGTTTTCATGGTCCATGCGTGATGTTCTGTTCCAGTCCAGGTTTTTTTTCTTTAAATTCTGTGACTTGTAGTTTTGTTTTAAATTGGAATAAGGATGAGGATGTGGTCTGACGGCTAGACTGCCGACTTTGGTGCTGGAAACCAAGGTTCAAGCCTCGGGTCCTGTCCACATTCTGGGCAAATCACTTAATCTCCCCGTGCCTACCAAAAAATAAAAAATGAATGCGTCCTTGTGTAACGTAACTTATGTAAAGCGCTCAAATACCTTCAAGTCCTGTTCGCGCTATATAAATCTGCAAAGAAAAAAAAAAGCCTGCAGAATTTAAAGAAAAAACTTGAGCTGGGGCATCGCGCATGTACCTGGGACAATTGCAGAGCTGACATTAGCCATCCTGCACTGTAGAGCTGCTGTACAACATGGATAAAACACAGTTAACAAAGCCAATAGCCCTTGCTTATGCGAGAGCTATTAGAATTGATAATGTTTGTCCTTTGAGCAGATGAGTTTTTCCTACATGCAACATGGCAGAGTATTACACGCAAGTTCTCGCTCTAGTGTTTAATGCATATCTTTTTTGTTCATCGTCCGTCACTGTTTCAGAGTCAGGTGACGGGACCTGCTCACGTGACTCCGGCAGCTCGCGCTGGTTCCGGTGTCAGTAAACCGGTGTGCGTCAGATTCTGTGCTGTTCGCTAAGGCTGCAGACATGGCGTACCCGGGGCTGGCAGTGCCTATTATCGTCATGAGTGTCTTCTGGGGAGTGGTGGGGGCCGTGGTGCCCTGGTTCATCCCCAAGGGTCCTAACCGGGGGTGAGTGCTGCAATAGCTGAGTTTTATCAGTGTGACGTTTTTATGAAGGTTAGACGACATTGGACGGGTTGGGAAAGCGCAGGACACTCAAAGGGGATTGTGAGTGGTGTGGGGAGAAATCAGAGTCTTTAGGTGTTTGTTTGGGGATCAGAATCTTGAAGCAGGTATGGGTGCTTGAGTGCGTTCAGTGAGCTTTGCCTGAGCTGGGGACCCCGGAGGATGTAATGCAGCAGTGTCTACCTTTAGAAGATTGAGGAACCGAGGGCTGTATGTAAAGCAGAAGTCAAGGGCGGTTAATGCTGAAGAGAACTGTGGTGGTGACTACATGCCGGCCTGCCATGGTTCAACTGGGGCGCACGGTATGTATGTATCGTGTGTAGTGGGTGGTCTGTAGGAACGAATGAAGGTCTGAATGGCTGCTGAGGTGATTTAACCGGGATAATCTGGAGGTTATTTACCTAGGGGGCTCTGGAGAGGTGGATGATCACACTGGAACTTGTACAGGGGTGGTGGTCGAATTATGTTTTTGTGAGTTGCCGGGGGAGGAAGTGGTCTGGAAATGCAAGCATATTTGGCTAAAGGATTCCAGGGACATAGAATAGTTTTTGAAATGCGTTCTGGGCCTTTGAGTATCAATGGTCCTGTATCAAGAACGAGGGTGCGGCATCTTCAAACAGTGTCAACTGTTGCTTTAAATATTCTTTTTATTTAGTTTGTGTAGTTCTGGTTGTAGCACTGTTAGACCCTGTGTGGTTGACAGCTTATTATACAGAATGCTTCACGTGTCAAGATTGACATAGTAGAGGTAAAGATGATAGGAAAGGTTACATACGAAAATACATGATTGGTAAATAAGTGCATAATTTGGGGCAGATGTACTATTGATCCATTCACAAAAAGCGACTACCCTCCTTTTGCGAATGGAATCATATTTTGCGAACCGACCGATGCATTAATAGATCGGTTCAGGAAATAACTAATTGCAGGGGGTCGCAGAAAGACCTGCATAATTCATGTTAGGCAGGATGCAGTTTGGATTCCCATGTGATTGATAGCAATCATACCTTTATAGTGGCCTGCAAGAGACATCGGACCACCACCCCTGTGGTAGGATTCCAAAACGACAAACTTAAGTAGCATGTGTTGCATAAAGGAGCTGGTGTTGCTTTTGGAATACATCAGGAGGGGCAGGCGGTGGTCCCTTGGACCCCTGCCTACTTCCTTTATGTCTCCCACACGAAATAGCAAAGGGTATGGATGGTCCTAGAGGACCCTTTGCAAATAAGTCATCATCTATGAGGTACATTAAAATTACTCTTATGCGGCCACAAACCGTGTGATATTGCGGAGTTTGTGACTGCCAAAGGGCTAAGTACATCTGGTCCCTCTTAAGTTAAAGTAATAAATACAAACGTCTGAGTGTTGCCGGTTCTGCAACACACACACTATCCGCAACTGAGCTATCCTGCATAGAATATAGCCCCTGTGGGCTAGACACAATGCTTTGCAGGAGGCTCATTAACTCTGTTATTGTTTGATGATCAAAACTGTGACCCCACATTGCATACTTTTATGTAGCAAGTACATTTACCTCTGAGGCTTATTGTCAGTTTTATGCGCTGTGACAGGCTGGATATACATATTTTCACAGCTGGTGCAATAACTGTATCAGCCATTTGAAAATTAAATATATTTGTGACTAGAGCAGCATTCGATAACTTTGGGGATAATAATGGCCGAGTATTTGCAGGTCACCGGCAAACTCATTCCCGACAACCCCCTTTCAGACCTCGAGTAGAGAACCCTGTTTTTTGTTTCAAATGATTCATTTTAACGTACTCACTATTTTAACTGTCTTGCATGCCTCATTGCTCATTTATCCTTAAGCATGCGACTCATTTCCGTCTAAAAATGGGGTAGGGGCATTTTACACTGCAACAATGCTGTTATATACAGTCTCGCCTTGCCCATAAAGTTTTAATTGTATAAAAAGGAGGAAAAAATATCCTCGAACGCCATATGTGTTCATTACGCAATTCTGTGTTGCTGTATTGTTGGTTTAAACATGTTTACAGTTTGGAAAATATTTGAAGGTTATGTGATGTTAGGAACGACCTTCAGCTTAATCCTTCTGCACTTCTTCTTTCCTTTACTGGTTTATCGGCGATGTGATTCACGTTGTGACTGGACATTTCTGGAAGTGCAGTTTTTTTTGTATTTCACATGACACTTACTTTGTATGTTGCCTGTTTTCATAATTCTGGTCTTATTGCTACAAACCTTTAAACCGTTTTCTCACCATGGATGTGGTTTTTTTGGGCTGCTGGTGACCCTGTTTAATTTTTTTATTTTATTTAAGTGGCAGTCCGTTAAATGAAGATACACTTCACAATCCTAATCTGCAGGTAGAATAGTACTCTATCACATCCCAAATGCATCAGAATACTTACACGAGCCTTAAGCGTAGCCACTTCATAGATCTTCCAGAGCTATAGTAGAACCTATTATCAATCCGTCTATTGCAAAACGTTTTGAAGCCAACATATTTTGCAGGCAGTCTAGATAACAAGCATTTACAATGCAATGGTCTCGGCATTGGTAAAGTTAGAGCTATTGGCATTGCTCATGACATTATTTTTGTTTATGTTTTTGTGTTTAAAACATTTAAAGAAACGGCATTGTCATGAGCAATGCCAATAGCTCTAACTTTACCAATGCCGAGACCATTGCATTGTAAATAGCTCTGTACATTTAGGTGTTGCTCCCATAGATGATAGGTAGAGGTGCATATTAGATTAACAATTTTGGCAAGGTTTTTAAAGAAGGATGTGGTGCGTTAAGGTGCGTGTTATATAACACTTCGTGCATTAAATGAGGTTGTGGCTGTAACAGTAAGGTGCGCCGGTGAGAGTGGGGTAGTTTAGTGAAGTATTGTGGAGTTTTCTGTCAGTCTCTTATCCAGCAGGCCTTCTCCTCCTCCACCCCTAACGGACAGACAGAGTGAAGGAATGTGGCATTTACAAGATGTAGAGTTGGCAGCATGGCAAGGTCATCGTGGTCGATCCAAGTTTCAGTTTTGGCAGTGAAGGTAAGTTTTAGAGGGGTCAGTATTAAAAAGGTTTTTATTACAGAACCATCTAGCATTCCATAGGCTGAGCAAAATGGCGCTGGAATTGGCAGCGAGGCTGTAAGCATAAAGTACAGGCTCTCAGTTCACAAAGGTGGTGTGGGGCAAACTTCTCACACGATGGCCACATACATGGTGTAGGTCACAAATCACAGGTGGTGCAGGGAACCAATCGGTCAGTTCTTTAGAGGAGTGCAAGGCAAAATTAGAGGGGTTTGGGGCACCAATCTCTCGAATGCGTGAAGGCCACATGGTTAAGACGATATCAAGTGGGGTGCATTCCAACGATCAACTGGGATACATGAGGGGTATAGGTTACTGGCAACATTCATAAAAGAGGACAGGCTCATATCACCAATCACTCAGATTCCTGGGATCGATTTATGAATGAATGCGTTTTGAATTATGTGAAACACAAATATATTTTCCGGATTAGAAGCGTTCCAAGCAATGAGTACCTTCTGTAATGACTGGTGAAAATAAAATTTTCGGTATTGGATGTTCAAAGATCGGATGAAATGCACCTCAATTTACAAGGCAATGTTCATGAAATACAAGCAGAGAAGACGCTCAGTGTCATAGTACTGAGGCACACAAACCATAAACATGGCATTCAAATTGACACAAAGCTGAGCTGAGCGTGGCCCTCTGTGAAGCACTGCTACTATCGGTGAACCACGTACACCGGTTTCATAAACCAGCAGACGTTGCTGCAGGAGATTAGGGCCCAGGCAATCTTCATGTAACCGGAAACCATCGGCGCACTTCGAGATAACAATTTCAAGCGGTGCCATGCGAGCCATGAATGGAGCCGGGCTGGTGCGCAGCGGTGACATAAGTGGCGGCAACACAAACCCCATCTCTCAAAGAGCATGGTGAATAAGGCCATCGTTTCTTCCTGTGTAATTAATGGAAGCATGCTAACAAAGCGCCATTGTGCTGAGGTGACAAGTGACAGAGGAGCGGCCATCCCTGGCCGGGTCAGATAAACCGCGGGAGGCATGTCTTTCAGACACAGCATCGCGCCTTTAACAAGGGGGAATGGCGTCCAAAGCACGGTGCGGATCCCGATAGCAAAACAAGGAGATCAGGTGAGGGAGCAACGCCGGGACACCACGCCTTTCTCCGAGGCAGAGAAGAACTGCCTCGGAGAAACGCAGCCTCGGTTTCGGGTTCGGGGGCGTGTTGCTTTTTCTCTCCTCTTGCCATTGGCTGGAGGAGAGAAAAACACGCCCTGCGAAAAGCAACGAAAAAACACGCCCCCCGATCCGAAAAGGACGGGGCTTCAACGGAGTGACTGGACCTCTTCTCCAGTGGCTGGCCAGCATTTAAGAGGCCAGCCAATGGAGAACAGGAGAGAAGAGGGGCGGGTGCAAGCCCCTCTTCTCAAAGTCACTCAAAGTCATTAAATCTCGGAGCGAGACTGCGCAAGCGCAGCCTTCGCAGCCGAGACCTAAAAAGCATTGCTTTTGAGAATGGGGGGGGGGCTATTCACGCTTAATCAGCTTTTTTGTAGGGCGTTGAATGTTAATATGCGCTCAGTGAGATGGTGGAAGATGTTTTGAGCAGCAATTCGTTTACGTGGTCCCTCAGCAAGGGAAGCTGGTCCAGAATCTCTGGCAAAGGCCATACCATGTTTTGCTCCCCCCCCCCCCCCCCCCCCCCCCCCCCCAAAAAAAACCCGGGACCTTTGGAAGCAAGTTAATTACTATTATGAAGTTTATATCTACACATGTCACTTACTGGTTTCTTTCAACATGGGGGAAGAAACAATATCAAAAGTAATATCCCAGAATGGCACCTTGGTTCTCTGACGAGATATGATCATGACTTGTACAACCTAGGTAGGCACTTTGGCTTGCCTCCTTCACCAGTGTCATGAGCTTCATGTTTTCTTCGATGGGGAAAGAGCTGTGCTGCAGTATACTGTATTTGCAAACCTGAAAATGTAGTAGCACCACCCACTTCCACCCTCTCCCCACATACAGATTATTAAATGGGCGGAAAGATACACTCACAGGAGGACACCCCCATCTTTAAGGAATCTGAGAACAAAGCCCTGACCCTGAATTCAACGGCAACCGTTCGATTTTTGGTGGTATGGATGAAGTGGCATGGAAGCCGAGATCCATTAAATGCCTTATCTGCGTATATTGGCCTTCTTAATGATATTTCACCATTTTTCTAAAGGCACATTAAAAATTGGTAGGGTGTGGTTTCCTCCCTCACAGGGCATATCTTTTAACACCAATAACATTACTATCTTACTACTGTGGCAGCATTTTTCCAATTGTAACTGGAGAAGGGAAATTCATGAGCATCAGATAGTCACAGTAGGGCCATAATAGAGCAGATGTTCGGACTCCAATTAGATGTGACTTTTTAGTGTATATTTAGACAGGCTATCACAACAGCTTCCCAGTGCATTTCGTTTATGCCGGCAAAGTCAGAAGTTAAAGTTTTCGTGTTCTACATGTATTTGTATTTAGATGTTTTATAGTAAGCGTGTGTTGATTAAACACATTGCTTTCAGCTATAGTAAAAGTTATTTTGGTGTATAACAAACAAAAGGAACGTGCATTCACTGATCGACTGGTACAAGGCACTGTGTCGAGGCAAATCCCGTTAACAGAACTGTATTTACATTAGAAGCTAACATTTTAAGCCTACAAGGGATAACCTCTTTGTTAACCTTGTAGTTGTTTTGATGAAACTTTTTTAGGCGGGAGTGTTGAGGGGATTTTAGATACCTGCTAGAAAACCCTCTTCCTCTACCCTAAGCAAGCAAGGTCACAAGAAGGATGTTTGCAGCAGACGCTACAGCTCGTACAGTAGTAAATCGAGATGTAAAATGCCTCCTGTGTCCATTTCCGTGGTGTGTGTTTGGAAAGTAAATTGCTCTTTCCCCCCCCCCCCTTACCCTAGTTAGGTCTCGGCTAGCGAAGGCTGCGCTTGCGCAGTCTTGCTCGTGAGATTTAATGACTTGGAGAAGAGGGGCTTGAACCCGCCCCTCTTCTCCCCTGTTCTCCATTGGCTGGCCTCTTGAATGCTGGCCAGCCATTGGAGAAGAGGTCAGTCATTCCGATCAGGCCCCGTCCTTTTCGGATCGGGGGGGCGTGTTTTTTGCAAGAAGTCTCATTCTCTCCTCCAGCCAATGGCTGGAGGAGAGAAAAGACAAACACGCCCCCGAATCCGAAAATGCCGCTGCCTTTCTCCGAGGCATTTCTGCTCTGCCTCGGAGAAAGGCGGTGGTGTCTTCCGGTGCCCTCGGCTTGTTAATGTTTGTCAGTGATGGTGAATGTTGTTTTCCTTTCTTATTTACCTTCGGGACTGGATAGCGTGGTGGTAAGTTTGTGCCCCTGTTTCATGCGCAGAGTAAATTGCAGCAGAACAGAGCTGTGAAGTCAAATGGTTGATAGCTATTGCACCGTGTGAGCCCTTCAGCGGTACTTGTGGACAGACAGGCTTTTCTACTTGTTGCCATCACTCTGAACTCAGCCCTAGGACAACGTCTTCATTGTAGAATGTGCAGCTGCTAGGTTATGCAAAACTAGCTTAAACTAAAGTTTACTTGGTAGCCAAGTTTTCATCAGCAGCACCGACCCTTGCCGTCTCCCATTTTCATTTGACAGCAGGTATCGCAGTTCTAGTCTGTCTTGGCAGAATTACAATGAGAGAATCGAGAAAAAAAACGATTTGAAACGCACAATGGTGTCAGCAATAGAAGCACAAACCAGACCTCGCTGCTGGCTGCCTTACGATGGCCCTCTTAGCTGGGTCCTCTCTGTGGCTGCGGTACTGCAGGGTACAAAGACGACCCTCTTCTGTGACCCTCGCTAGGCTTAGGTAGATATGTGGTCCTCTTCGTATGTGGAGGCTTGGGTGCTCACAGTGGCAAAGAAGGAAGGGGACGCCGTTGGAAACCGCTGCCTTGAAGAGATTCCCTTCCTTCCTGCAACACCTAGGAACACGCACGTGAGCCACGTTTAATGCAGTAGCTCTTCGTGGAAAACGATCATGAAAGTGTGCGCTATAGTAGGGATGCTGTGCATTCTGGAATGACCATTTCACCGAAAACCTGACACGCCCCAGTGAGTACTGGTACTCTCCTCAGTCCTGGTGAAGTTCCGGTACTCGCCATGAAAAACATTAGAGGTGCCGGTACTTTTAACACACTGTTCATTATTAGCGCGTGCGGCGTGCCAGGACTTGTAGTCGACGAGTGCTGTACAACATCCGTTTGGCATGCTGTCCAAGGCATCTGTTTACATTGGACCTTTAGTGAATGCGTTGCAGCATCTGCCCGCCCTAGGCACGAGGGGTCACAAGGGAAGACGCTCCGGTACTCACCAGGGTCCAGTTTAAATCACTTTTATCTGAAAAGCAATTCCACGGGTGTCAAGAAGCGCTCTACAAATCTACTGATTGATCGATCTCAAGAAAAAGCCATGGAACTATAGTGTGGGACAAATAACCTGCTATAATCTTACGTAGTGGAGTAATAGGGAATCAAAAACATGTGTGTAATTACTATTCACCAGCTGTTCCCGGCTGTCGTCTCCCTCTAGAGCTTCGCTCAACTTAGGGGCCTAAAGTCCCTCGCTGTATATTATTGTTTGCAGAAGCTAACCTCTGTCGCAAGCGAAACGAATTAACTTCAGATCTGCAAACCAATTGAGCCTTCCCAGACCCTCTTGATGGGAAGTTAAAGCTGCAGTTTAGTGGAGGGGTGGCTGTTGTTAAAAGGGGGTGGCGCGCAAGGGGAGGGGAAATATCAACTTAAAAAAAAAAATCAATCTTGCAGATTGCATGCAGAAGACGGTAATTAGCGTGTTTTGGAGAGCCTATTAATACATCAGAAATACTGTTTATTAAGCCAGCGAACGCGGAAGGCCCGTCGTCAGATTAGGCAGGGTGGGTAATGAAATGTAAATGGTCTAATTGGGCTTGTTCTGAAGGTATTTATTCTTCACCTGCGACCCGCCTGATTGCGGTTTGACAACGCGGAGGAGCGTGCCTCGCCTCGCTAATGACAGCTGAATCCCCGCCGCTAATGGAGCGGGCTGCCTGGACGCCCGGCACCGGGGGCGCCAGGTCAGGCCAGGAGCGCCGCCGTGACTGGCACCGGATCCGAGCACCACGCACCGGTAATGACGGCCTTTCGGACTCAAAAGCAGCAATCTGCTCGGTAAATTGTACCACCTCGGCCTGCAAATGGATGGAGCCTAATGGACTGACCTTTCATTAGGCACATGTTTGGGTCGGTGCAGCGCCGTCTTTCGCACAGGTTGGGTGCAAATGGCAGTGGTTCTCTCACTGTCAGGTTAAAATTAAAAATACATATTTGTTACAAAGAGACGCAAAAGCCATATGGGATCTGTGGACTCGCATCATTTTCAATTGCCCGTAATGTGTTAGTTACGTTGCTTGCTAAGCTGCAATCCATCAAGGGTTCTTATTCTCTCTTTAAGGGCTCATCTTTGTTCCATAAATTGCAAGGAAAGTGTTGCAGGCTCACAGCCATGCAGGCGCACTGTACTGTATCCTTGTAGTGTATCCTTGTCAAGCATTGTCCTGGGAAAAAGATGCAGGGTTTATGGTCAGAGGACTCGTACTATGTTCTCCACAAATGAGGTAGCACTTTAATCCAAAGACGTTATGTCCTACAGCAAGCAACCATCCTTTATTGAAGCCAAGGATCCCTTCCTCAGGTGTTAAAACGCCTCAACCTGTATTTTAGGGCTGCTGCTCAACTGGAGTGCAGGGTGCAGATAAGCGCGGGGCTTTAAATGGGCCGGGGTCTCACCGGTGCCAAGCACTAGTCTGCGTTTCAAGCCTCTCTCTGTCATTGGATGAAAGGTTCAACGAAGGGGCGGGGTATCACAGGCATGGATGCCATTGGGCGGCAGACCAGAGGGCTCAGGGGGGGAACATGGCAACCGGAGCCGCGGCGGCAATGGCGGAACGAGCAGGAGGCTGAATTAAGCAGTGGAGGTACTTGTCTGACTCGGCGCTTAGGAAGGTGGGGAAAATACAGATTCGCAGCCACGTGCGGTGGCCGTAGCGGTTCTCGAGGCGGCATGCCCGGTGGAATTCAGGGCAGTGGAGCACTGTGGGGCATGTAGTTCAGTCGCTTACATTTTATGGCTTCAGGGTCTGGTAATGGAACTACCTATCCCATGAGGCCAGTTCCTGGTCCTAATGTACATTGGCGCTGCCACTTCCCGGTGGTCTTCTGGGAAGTGTAGTTCGGTGTAAAATGGTTTAAGTCCAAAACAACAGTGCCTGCACTGCAAGTCCCATCATTATGGGAGTTGTTGTTCTTGTAGGTGACAAGCGCGCTGATGCCCCAATACATTGTGATTAAAAGAAAGACACCGTATTTTCCCTATAGACTGCTAGAATTTTGGCCAACATGTTCTTATTTCTACCACTAGTTGAAAGAAAGGAAGTGCTTCTTGGTTGATATAATCCCTGAAGCACAATCATGGCTTTCCTAGATAGGTAGCTAACTGGTAAACCTTACTAATGACTGCTCATTAGCTAGCAGTGTTATTCTAAACTAAACTATACTCCACGCTACAAGTGTAGCGCTTTGAGCAGCTGTCGTGGATTAACGAGGTGCCTTGATGAGGATGGTAAGAGACTCCACCCTTCAGGCCCGCACGTGAGTAGGCCACCCACCCTGGGTATTTTATTTACCACCACTGTTTATCCAATTACAATATCCGGAAATTATGGTTAGTAGTTGTGGTGTTATAATCTTTAGCAGCATGTCAGGGACAATGTGTGGTGCAAGTTGCAATGGCCTTCTGTCAAGAGCCCTGGCACTTTTTTTTTTTTTATATATACAATTTAAGCACTGCCCTAGAGTGCACTGGCTGGCTGTGTGGGTGGGTACGTGGCTCTGTGTGTGTGTGTGTGTGGGTGGGTGGGTGGCTCTGTGGGTGGGTGGCTCTGTGTGTGTGTGTGTGTGTGTGTGGGTGGCTCTCTGTGGGTGCAAATGCAATCGGTCTCGCATTTGAGTGATTAAGCTATTGACATTGTAAATAACAATGCCGTTTCTTTTAATGTTTTAAAGACAAAAACATAATGTCATGAGCAATGCCAATAGCTCTAACTTTAACAATGCCGAGACCATTGCATTGTAAATGCTTGTTTTTGGTTTGCTATGCACCCTGATGGTAGAATAATACATTAAAACATTTTAGCATCGGGACCTTATGGCATTTAAAAGAATGTACCCACTGCTACCTCCCACATTAAAGCGTTCTTCACCTCTGTTTTGTCAACAAATCCTGGCATGCAGTTAAGGCACACCTGTTTATTTTGTATTTTTTTTCCCTTTTGTTACAGAGTCATCAATACAATGCTAGTGACGTGTGCCGTTTGCTGTTATCTCTTGTAAGTGTAAACTTTACCTCTTCTAATTCGGATTGTACTGGTATCCTTGGCGGCCACTATTTCTGGTGTGCCAGACGAGACTATTTTTGCACTTAAATGGTTTTTTTTTTCCCTACCTCCTGGCAACACATTTATACCGAGGAAACATCATGCTTCAAGTTAGTAGGCTCAGCAGTTCTCTTTTCCTTTATGCTTCCTGCAACTAATAATCCTGGATTTATCATGTATACAGGTAAACACAACAAGAACTGGAATGTAGAGAAACTAGACGGACTGAATGAGTTAATGGCATTCGCTTGAAGTCAGTTTCAAGTCTCAAGGTCCTCTGTGTTTTTTTTATTTTTATTTATTTTTGTCTGATTACCTTCTTTGTATTGCAGTCTTCAGTGCATTTACCTGATATAACACCAAATGATGCATGGTATTGCAAGTCCAAGCTTTGAACTTCAGTTACGGAAGTAAAAAACATTTCAAGTAATGTTTACCCACATAGTAGCTTCTCGTGTATGCAATTGTAGTTTCAAACCCGGCACACATTGTTCATGCTGAATAGTGAGACCAAATTGTATTCTGGTGAATGTGTCTATGCCAGATTATTCCAAACAGAAAGCTGCAAAGGCTAGATTTAGTACAGAAGTCGTAACAGTATATATTTCTGTTTTATTTGGTCGCTGTACTGTTTAAATACTCTTCCAATGTAAAAAACATTATGTTGGAGCAGGAGGGTGAAGGAGCCGTGAATGTTTTTATGGCTTAATATGTATTTAGTGTCTTATTGAACCAATTTTTCTACCTCCTGTACTTTTATGATGCAAGTGGTATCCTTCAGAACACCTTATTTAATGCCTAGAAAAACGTATTCTACCGAATTCATGTTCAACAAGTGTGCTTTAAAAAAAAATGCATATGTGTGTATCTATCTGTCCCAGTGACTGTCACCACTGGGTAATTATAGTAAGGCTCATGTTGCCATAGGAAATTTAATTTCTTGTGTTGCTAATTAACTTTAGCACTGTTTGACGAATCTTCACTTAACGTTCCCAAAAAAAAAGTGCTACTTTTTGACTAGTTTGTGCATCGAAAGTTTTGGAGTGATGTGTCAAGCAGTTGGCGAAAAACAAGGGGGATCCCAAAACTCATTTCCCCGTTGCAACAAAAACTTTGTGTATCTAGGGAAGTTTTGCTTCTGCAGATCCAGGCTGAGATGTGATCGGCTGCCACCACCTTCACCAGGAAGTTGTGGCAGCCCGAGCCCCATCGCCGACTTATATGCTATGTCCCAGGGAGCCCACCTCCGGGACATAGCGGTTTCCCTGCTTGCTCCTGCTTCGAAAATGCTCCCACCGACTGAGAACAGACTTGATATCTGTTTCCCTGCCCACTTTGATGTGGGCAGGGAAACAGATCAAAATATTGCTCCTTCCTGGGGCAGCAGCATTAGTAGCTGCTCCCTCCGGGCGGGAGCAATTCCGGCTGCATGCCGGGATCTGGCTGACATCATGGGGGCCCCTGGGGCTCCCCCACGGCCCCCAGTGAGTAAATGTGAGTGCCCTGGGTGGGCACCAGGGCACCCACCTTTAAAAAGTGCATACCACCGAGGTTTGGGTCCCCAGGGCAGATAATGGCTCAGGAAGGAAAGGTCCCCCTCCCCTTAATTTTAAGTAGTGGCCCTTAGGGATGGGGTCCCCAGGGCCTAATGAGGCTCAGACAGTGAGGCCTCCTCTTTAAAATGTATATGGCCCTGGTTGATGGTGTCCCCAGAGCCAGGCCCTGTGGCCCACCCTCCGCCGCTCACGGCCAAAGGACATGTGGGGTTGGCTTCCTTTGGCGGGGGAGTGGGGATTGGATTTATGTATGGTGCTTATATATTACTTCACGTTAAACCCCTAGAAACTCACTGGAAAAACCAAAAGTTAAAGTGATGTTATAGCTAGTTGAAATGTTGAGTAATAACGTGACATTTGAAACTCCTTAAAACCACAGAAATTGACCTGTTGCAGTTATCTCAAGTAACTATAGCTCATGCCCTAAGGTAACAATAACTCGCACCCTCCCCAAGCACTGCTAATTACCTCACATATTACATCTCCCATGACATTATTGATAATGTCACAGCAACATTTGCAGTGAAATCATTGATGAGAACTGTGTATGGCTGGGGTGCGAGTCATAGTTGCGTTAGGGCATGAGCTGTAGTTACCTGAAATAACTGTAACAGGTGAATTTACGTGTTTTTAAAAGATTAAAACTGTTACTAAACAGGTCATTTAAATTTAACGTTACTTTAACCTTTGCTTTTTTTATTCAGTTAAAAGAAAAAATATATATATATATATATTCAGTGAAAAAACCATAGGTTTCACACATGTTATAGTTAGCTGGAAATTTTACTGATAAAAAACCAATGAAATTCCCCCGTTATAGTTAGTGCAGGCAACTATAACTCACGCGACCGCAATCCTCTGCTGATGACATGTGTCTTTATGAAAAAAAAATATTTGTAATATATGTATAGCTAAAATTTAATGGAAGAAGACATGGGCAAATAAGTGTCTAAATACAGTATTAGCATCAGCAGAGGATTGCGGTCGCGTGAGTTATAGTTGTCTGCACTAACTATAACGGGGGAATTTCATTGGTTTTTTATCAGTAAAATTTCCAGCTAACTATAACATGTGTGAAACCTATGGTTTTTTCACTGAATTTGCAAGGTTTTTTAAATGCTAATTCCTAACTATAACGTGTGTGAAACCTATGGTTTTTTCAGTGAATTTGTACGGTTTTTTAAATGCTAAGTTACTTTACGCCATTCGTGGCGTGCGCGCCCACTTAACGCAGTTCGTTCCGTGCGCGCACGGTGCGCTTCTCGCAACGCGCGCCCACTTTACGCAGTTAGTGCCGTGCACGCACGGTGGGCACGCGGTGCGCTACGCGCACCGCGTGCCCACGTTACGCTAGATGGGCCATGTACGCATGATGCGCTTCGCGCACCGTGCGCACATGGAGGACATATGATGCGCTTCGTTGTGAAAGGTAATATTTTAATTTTTCACATTTGTTATATGCCATGCACAAAGGGTGACCTTCGGGCACCATTTGCACATGGGGTGGGGAGAGTATGGATATTTTTTTTTTTTTTTTTATTAATTTATAGCGTACGGTAAGGGTAATCGGCAAAATTATCGAAAAAATTAAAATTCCGTTTTTGGCCTTGGGGGATCTTTGAGGACTCCATCAACATGGCTAGGTGCTTAGGAGCTGTCTAAACAGCCCCTTTACATGTTTTTTGCCTTTGTTTTTTAACCCCCATTCTGACTGCGAGAGAGAAAATGGCGGACGCCGCTTCCTGGTTTCGACCGATTCGAATGTTTACTAAGATCTAACAGCCAATCAGAATCGCGCTCGCGCACGGCGGCGTGCGCGTACGGTAAGCGCACCGTAAGCGCACCGTAAGCTGCCACAGATATATATATTGATTTAAATGCTATTTTCTCAGGAACTACTGAACAGATTTACACCAGACCTACAAAAGGCACTTCCTTGACCTGTAGACTACCTCTCTGCCAAATTTCAAGGAACTCTGTTCAGCGGTTCGGGCTGTAGCTGTGTCTAAAGGTCCTATGGAAAAATGCATGGGAAAAACGCGTTTTGGGACCCCCCTTTTATCTCAGCCCCCGCTTGACGAATCCCCCCGAGACTTTCAGGGTAGGAGCGGAGCGTAGCGCCCAATTAGTTTTGAAAATTTCGCGAGGATTCGTCGACCGGCGCCAAAGTTATTCCAAATAGAATGTTGCGGTTTTCCTATGGAAACAGGGTCCTAACTAGAACTACCTACTGGCGACCGCCAGTAGGTAATATATATATATATATATATATATATAATGACCTTAACCTCCACTTCACATCAAACATTAGTAAAACCACCATAGTATTCCTGGATGTTGAAGTATATGTGGAACATGAAAAAGTGGAAACTAGACTAACTAGAAAGCCCACGGCTGGAAATGCAATCCTACATGCGAACAGTGCACACCCCAACCATCTAATTCAAAGCATTCCCTATGGCGAACTTCTGCGTATTAAAAGCATATGCAGCCATGAGGAGGCTTTAAAGCAAGCTCAACAGGATTGCATTAAAAGATTTAGATCTAGGGGATATAGTAAAAAATGTCTGGACAAGGCTCTCACTAAAAGCAATTTGAATGATAGAGATAAGGCATTGGAAAAGAAAGTACAGCAAAATTTCCCCAATGACACCGCTAGTGACTTTAGGTTCATCTTAGACTATAACCAACAGCAATTGACAGAAAAATCATTAACAAAAACTGGTACCTTATAAAACAAGACCCCATTATAGGTTAATTGGTACCAAGGAAACCTTCTATAACATATAGAAAAGGAACATCAATGAGAGACTCGCTTGTTGATAACGACCCATGTGGCACACCAGCCAAGGGATCTTGGCTGGCACAAAGACAGGGATTTTTTAAATGTAAGACCTGCAAAGCCTGTCAGCATGGAGTGTCTGTAACAAATTGCTCTACTCCTTTTGGCGGCCCCAATAAAGAAATTACAAAAGCTCTAAATTGTAAGACAGATTATGTGGTTTACATATTGGAGTGCCCGTGTAAACTAAGGTACATTGGTAGTACTATCCTACCAGGTCCTAAAAGGGTGCTCCAACATCTACGAGCCATCAAGAACAATGACCAGGCGTACCCGGTAGCGCGTCATTTTTATGAAAAACATGAAGGCAACTCCAAAGATCTCAAATATTTTTCATTGACTCTGTTCCAAGGAACAAAAGAGGGGGTGATAGGGAGAAATCCCTTAGACTATTGGAGATGCACTATATCCTAAATTTAGACAGCAAACATCCTAACGGCTCAACAGTTCAGAGGAGTTGCATGCTAGTCTATAAGTTACAAAATAAAAATAAAAACATTTTTATGAATATTTAAAAGCAGTATTCATTAATTTGATAATAGGATATACAAGTTTTATACATTATTATACCAACGCGTTACCAAACTAATAATGTTTTTTACCCTGATCATAACATTCTATGAGCCGCCTACCACTATATTATATCAACTAGATTCTTGGTATAAATGCAAATACAATATTATTCTCAACTATTCTCCGTTGAGTGTTTCTCCCGCTTCAAAATCTCTCTTAAACACTATAGTTTCAATCACCTTGGTTTTAAGTAGGTTGAATTTGCAAATTAATAATTTTTTATATATACAATTTTTCAGTATATATTTTTTTATACATACATAAATCTTTTTCTTTACTTCCCCGTTTTCCCTCCCTTCCCCTTTTCGATTTAGATGTCTGGGCACCAATTCTGTTCAACATACAATCAAATTGTATTTGATATGATACTAATAGACATTATGTCTGATCAAATCCAACATATTATAACTTATAAGGCCTAGAATTTATACAACTCCACAAATGACGAGGTACTGAGAGAACAAACACAAAATACTTTGTTCCTATGACATGATTCCATCAGATTTTGGAAAAATATTAGATCCATGATGATTTAGATATTTTAACATACATTGTTTAATATTTAATATTTATTATGTATACTTATATAGTTATTTATATATTGATAACATATATATATATATATATATATATATATATATATATATATATATATATATATATATATATATATATATATATATTACCTACTGGCGGTCGCCAGTAGGTAGTTATAGTTAGGACCACGTTTCCATAGGAAAACCTCAACATTCTATTTTGAATAACTTTGGCGCCGGTCGACGAATCCTCGCGAATTTCTCAAAATAGGTGGGGCGCTACGCTCCGCTCCTACCCTGAAAGTCTCGGGGGGGATTCGTCAAGCGGGGGCTGAGATAAAAGGGGGGTCCCAAAACGCGTTTTTCCCATGCATTTTTCCATAGGACCTTTAGAACGAGCTACAGCCCGAACGGCTGAACAGAATTACTAGAAATTTGGCAGAGAGGTAGTCCCTAGGTCAAGGAAGTGCCTTTTGTAGGTTTGGTGTAAATCTGTTCAGTAGATTCTGAGAAAATAGCCTTTAAATCAATATATATATCTGAGCCCGCTTACGGTACGCTTACGGTACGCTTACCGTACGCTTACCGTAAGCTTACGGTGGCGTGCGCGAGCGCGATTCTGATTGGCTCTTAGATCTTAGTAAACATTCGAATCGGCCGAAACCAGGAAGCGGCGTCCGCCATTTTGTCTCTCGCACTGAGTGTTGTTTATCAAACATGATGGCCAAAAACATGTTACGGGGCTGTTTTGACAACTCCCTCCCACATAGTCATGTTGAGGGAGTCCCCAAACATCCCCCAAGAGCAAAAACTGTTTTATTTTTTTTTCGGCAATTTCGCGGGGTACGCTTACCGTACGCTTACCGTAAGCTTACCGTACGCTTACGGTAAAAAAATAAAAATAAAAAAAACACTATCCACACTTACCCCACCCCCTGTGCTTTTGGTGGCCGCAGGCCACCAAATGTGCAGGGCTTATTAATAGAGAAAAAAAACGTAATTTTGGCAACATGAAATTATAAAATCGAAAAAAAAAAACCACTATCCACATTGACCTCACCCCCTGTGCTTTTGGTGGCCGAAGGCCACCAAATGTACAGGGCTTATTAAAGTTGATAAAAACCGTGCACGGAACGAACTGCGTTAAGTGGGCGCGCACGCCACAAATGGCGTAAAGTAACTTAGCATTTAAAAAACCGTACAAATTCACTGAAAAAACCATAGGTTTCACACACGTTATAGTTAGGAAATAACATTTAAAAAAACCTTGCTAATTCACTGAAAAAACCATAGGTTTCACACATGTTATAGTTAGCTGGACATTTTACTGATAAAAAACCAATGAAATTCCCCCGTTATAGTTACTGTAGGCAACTATAACTCACGCGACCGTAATCCTCTGCTGATGACATATGTGTCTTTATGAAAAAAAAATATTTGTAATATATGTATAGCTAAAATTTAATGGAAGAAGATATGGGCAAATAAGTGTCTAAATACAGTATTAGCATCAGCAGAGGATTGCGGTCGCGTGAGTTATAGTTGCCTACAGTAACTATAACGGGGGAATTTCATTGGTTTTTTATCAGTAAAATGTCCAGCTAACTATAACATGTGTGAAACCTATGGTTTTTTCAGTGAATATATATATATATATATATATATATATATATATATATATATATATATATATATATATATATATATATGTTATGTTATTTGTTTTACCATTTAAACTATTGTCAAATTTGGATGTGTATTTATTTACGTTTTTAGCTACATATTCGGAATTGAGCATTCATGTCTCTCTTTTATGTGTATTTATGGCTATATTTTGCACATTGATAATTCTATCTACCTCAGCCTATTGTGGGAAAATCTATGAAGGTATCGACAACTGTAGTTACTTGAAATAACTAACAGGTGAATTTACGTTTTTTACATCATTTATATACTCCAAAACATGTGTAGTTACTCACACATATACTAGTGAGACATTCATTCACTCACCAACACACCCAAACGCACACTAACTCACCCATACAGCCCTTCCCAGATGTACTTTTGAATCCATACAACCAGTGAATCACCCACTCAGACATGTATGCACAGTCACACACACCCCCACCCACCCACTCAGGAACTCATACAGATACTCAGACAACAAATCAATAACCCATATACACACACTCATGTAGCTACTCACCAACCCATGCAGCCGCTTATACAACAACTGAGACACTAATACAGACTTTCACACAGTTTAGTCACTAACCCATACATTCAGTATCAGTATCACTCAGTTATACAGTCAGGCACGCACCTACTAAATAATCCATTCAGGAACTTGTAAATTCACTCTTTCTTCAATATACCTTGGCATAGATATATAAAAAATATTTAAACTTTACAGAAATACACATTCACTGGATGATGTCATTTGAGATGTCATCAATGATGTCACTGACCATGTCGTGAGTGATGTAATATGTGACGTCATCACCAGTGCATTGCCGGCGCGCGAGTTATAGTTAGCTCAACTAACTATAACGGGCGAATTTCTCTGGTTTTATATGAGTCAAATATCCAACTAACTATAACGTCCCTGAAATCTGTTTTTTTCAGTGAATTTCTAAGGTGTTTTTAAATGCTATATCGTCTGTAAAACCCATGGTTTCTTCAGTGAGTGAATATATATATATCACTTAAAAACCATAGGTTTCACACATGTTATGGTTAGCTGGACAAAAACCATTGAAATTCCCCCGTTATAGTTAGTGCAGGCAACTATATCTCACGCGACCGCAATCCTCTGCTGATGACGTCCGATATTACATCACTGTATTTAGACACTTATTTACCCATGTCTTCTTCCATTAATTTTTAGCTATACATATATTACAAATATTTATTTTTCATAAAGACACATATGTCATCAGTGATGTAATATCTGACGTCATCAGCAGAGGATTGCGGTCGCGTGAGTTATAGTTGCCTGCACTAACTATAACGGGGGAATTTCAATGGTTTTTCACGAGTGAAATGTCCAGCTAACTATAACATGTGTGAAACCTATGGTTTTTTAAGTGAATTTGCAAGGTTTTGTAAATGCTAATTCCTAACTATAACGTGTGTGAAACCTATGGTTTTTTCAGTGAATTTGTACGGTTTTTTAAATGCTAAGTTATGTATTTATTAATATTTTTTTTTCCTCAGGTTTTTCACCGTGCGCGCACCGTGAAACTTTTTTGTTTTGTTTTTATGCGGTAATATTTTGGAACTCTATCCTTTTTTGTTTTAAATTTGAAAAATATGTAATGTTTTATATCTTCCAAAAAAAAGTATGTATATATTTTTTTGTTTTTTGTTGTTGAGAAAACTGAAGTCCCATACCGGTAGTGTACCAAGCTCCATCAGCACGCGAATCCTATCCGCCATATTGCTAAACTCGTAAAGGATGCGCATTTCGTATCCGACAGGTTCGTGGCACCGCGTCCCGCGTAACATCATATCCGTATGTGGTCGCGCCAGCGGCTACTTTGGTATGCGACGGGTACGCAGTACCAAACCGCGCCTTACGTAATCATTGTATCACACACCGATTCAATAATAAGAGTCAATAGTTTGTGCTGCAGTAAGGTAGGGACACTAGATGTGAAATAATGCAGAAAAGATTCTATCGTAAAACAACCATAACTTGTGGTATACTAAGATACAGGCAGTAGATCTGAAATAATGCACAAAAAGATTGTATCATAAAGGGTCTATCAGGTCTTGTGCACTTAGCCACATCAAAAGCATTCAGCATGTGCACAGCCAGCGATGATGCGTGCTTCAGGCGGGCTGTACTAGGAGCAATGTCTGTTGCCTACAACACTACATCATTTGCAATAGCGACTCGATCAGAATTGTGAACACTGCTGTCTGCAGTGTAAATTGAAGGCAGTAGTGAGCACAGTCTTCCATGAATACTTTTTCTCACGTCCTCTTCACAAAATACAACAACATAAATTACACAAAACTCTGCAATAAATCAAAACAATTCAAATTGCGATCTCTGCTGTCCACTGTGTACACTGTTATTCAGTGTTCTTTACCACTACCAAGAAGAATTTGGTCATTATACTATACCTATAAGTCATCTTAAAAAAACTTCTTCAAGCAAGTATACTAAAAGGCTATTATGTATATTTCAATAGACGTTGTAGTTAGTTGCCTACTGGATTCTGTAATTAAACAATCCGCACTCAATCTGAATTGTGAGCCCTGCTGACCGCACTGTAGGCCAGAGGCAATGGTTATCAACGCCTCACAGCCACGTGCCGTTGGATTCGAAAGCACGCAGTTGGCTGTACCTGATCGGAGTGGGTACACAGAAATCATCACAAACTTTAACTTCTGATATCCTCAATCACAGAACCAAGACCCCGTTTTACTGTTCCGACTTGCTGTACCACGGTGTACTCCACCGACTGCAGTCAACCAAGCCCAATAATCATGTGCAGCAGTTAGCTACGGAAGCACAGAGTCTGATGTACCTCAACTGAGGGACTTCTGTGAAAACCCACAAGCAGCAGGTAATATCGGACATCGTCCATTCTGGGATCAAGACCCCGTTCCACTGTTTGGAACTTCTATACCGCGGTGTACTCCACCGACTGGTGTCAACCAAGCACAATAATCATGTGCAGCACTTAGCTATGGAAGCACAGAGTCTGATGAACGTCAACGCAGGGACTTCTGTGAAAACCCACAAGCAGCAGGTAATATCGGACATCGTCCATTGGAGGATCAAGACACCGTTCCTCTGTTGGAACCTAGAGTTGCTTGCACCTGGTCGAAGGGAGTAACTTCATCTCCACTCTCAGATGTAGTTCTGACATCGTCCATTGTGGGATCAAGACACCTTTCCACTGTTGGGACCTAGAGTTGGTTACAGCTGGTCGAAAGGAGTACCTTCATCTGCACTCTCAGATGCAGTTCTAACATCGTCCATTGTGGGATCAAGACACCGTTCCACTGTTGGTACCTCTTCGACTACTGTGTTAGTAGTATACAGAGCACTTCACGGTGCTGGGCCTCAGGCTGGGCGCTGTCTGCCTGTGTCGCGGTAGCCAGCGTTGATCTCAGGAGCCTTCCCAGCTTGCAGACCTCTGCTCAAAAGCTTCCGCCGGCACGTGGTGGGCCCTCTTTCACATACGACGGTGTCGAAAGGTGAACTGTGGGGCATATCTGCGTCGCAGCGGCCATGACGGTTTCTGGGTAGCAGCAGGCTGAGAGCATTATTCCCGCAGCCACCTTCGCTCACGGCGTCAGCCTCGTGGCGGTGTAAGCTGCGCAGACCTGACAGACATGTTCGCAATTCCGGAAGAGAACCACTCCCAGAGAAACGTGTCATTTATTCATACCCCTACGCTAGCCTTGCGTGCGCCGAGCCAGCCCACTACGCTAAAGATTTGGGGGAGGGGGCACGTACGCGATATGTTTTCGTAATCTTCCCTACTAACTGTACTATCATGGTTGCGTCCACTGTCGACTTCACTCAATAGACAATCAGTGTATGTTGACATGTAAATGTCTGTGCCCTGCATACTCAAGTCTGTCCGGCACATCCCCTCCACACTTTGCATTGTATACTTTTATAATCGAGAATCACTTGCCACCTTCGCACATACTTTGCTCCCATCTCTCCCCGCATTCTGCATTGTGTGGCAGAGGCGCCATGCCATGTTTGGTTTGTGTACATGGCTAGCCACGGTTCCCACAGTACATAGTGTTGTTGTGTCTGCTAGGTGTACATGTTGTTTGTGATGTTGTATGTGATTATATAAGGTAGCGCGTTTATTCGCGAGCAGTGGTTTCTCCCATTAACATATCGCTGTCTTAAAGAGGATACCAAAGTTTTTCTCACAGGTGAAAAGTGGGACCACAATGGCAGTCATTCATTACTATGCAAGAATGTCCAACTGCACGACGCTTCTAAGCTTACAGCCCCCAATCGTGCGTGCTTTCTTAAAAGCACGCCAACTCCCACAATCAGACCAACATTCACACAGCTTTCTAAAAGCAGTTATCTGCTTCTTAATAACATGGACTGCTACGCAATGTGAGCTGGCATACCGTATGTCCTTACTGTTTCAAACCGGATAACCTCCTCTGGCAATCTCTCTTCCCCCCCTCACAAAGTAACTCCCAAAGTTCAACTTGGCCTTCAATACCTACTTTGAAAACAGATTTTGTTAAACGGAGCAAACAAAGCGCTTTTGTTTCAAACTGCAGTGTCCCTCACTTCTCCAAGTAATTTATCGACAGCAGATAGCACAAACTTCAAGTAAAATACACTCCCTTTTAAATACGAACCTCCCATTACACTTTGTGAATTGTTACACAATTTTCAACACATCTGACATTTAAGGTCTGGCACACTTTAATATTGTCTCCTCCGGCCTTCTCACAGGCTTTCAAACAGTTTTTAGTCTAATACCAGACTTCATTCATTCGATCATTTCTGGAATAATAGCAACAGTGCCCATAATTCTCGCTCAGTTTGCGGCCATCCTACTACTATTTTAGCTTGTTAAAAACTGCTACTCTCCCTGTGGTAACAAGCATGTCCGACAGAATACGCCTCTATGCGAAGCTACATCAATACCGTGAAAAAATGGAACAACTTTTCGGCTGCCTGCCTCTATCAGTCTATCTATTATCTGAGCCAGCTACAACATGACATTTATTTACACATATACAGCATGCGTGCAACCATCTTTTTATTGCAAAACTTGCCCAATCGACTGGCGAATGGATCTATGCCATGCCAACATCTCAGCAAATGCTCCCGATATCCAGCAGGTAATGGAGTATCTTGAAAACCATAAACTTGATTGTTCGGGCAGTGGAGCAAATGGCGGATGCAACGCAAAAAGGTATCCTGGCGGAATGGGATTTCTGCGCAGCCACGAAAGATCACCTGCAATGTTCGACCTTTGACCAAATCGCAGATTGCCTGCCAATTCAAATTGCCGCTCCAATATTCGAGGAACATTAATGTCCCATCGAGGATATGAATTGTATCGCTTTGCTTTTCTCACACGATGGCAACAATCGCCTCTTGGAACACTACGCATCTCAAGCCGCTGAAGAACTTCCGGACTGCAATCTCCAAGACTTTTAAGAAATTCACTTTATTCTTGGATTGATTTCCCCCCCCCCCCCCCTAACTTTTTTGACTTTTTCCTATTAAAGTTTTTAATACACTTCAATTGAACTATTTTCATATAATAACTTTCTAAGTATGCTTAGGCATTTGAACTCTGTTTTCATTATTGGCCCTTACCTCTCCACACTAACCAGGTATGGTTAATGTATGGCCTATGCAAATACGCTATTTACTTGCTAAATTAGCCTAAACCCGACATCCATTTTGAAACCATATCTGTTCTTTGTACACACGTCTCTCTGCCTGCCTCTTATCCACGAAGCCCTTTCACACAAATTAGCTCATCCTTTGCCTCTGTTCACGAACTGGCGATCAAGATAAAAAAACACAGCATTGTTTAGGAACTGGTTGGCACAGTGTGGTAATCGTATCCTACCTTTTATTTTCATTCTACAATTTACAGTCATTCATGTCTAATAGGTATTGTTTGTGTCACATGGAACTGTAACATGTAATGTGGAATTGACTGATGCAGAAGCTTAGCTTTGAATACAGCAGAAGCGGTTGGAGTTTGCCTCAGCTGGATGCCTTAGCTCTTGCACCAGTGGTTCCATTTATGGCACTTGTATAAAGACACTTTTTATATAACTTGCAGCCTCCATCGCTTTATCGCACACAGCCACTTTCTTAGACACACCTGATTTCACTATTTGTCTTCTGTGGCATTGCAACATTCTGCATTATATTCTTCCCGATTATTTCTTTATTCTTGCTTGCTAAAACACTCCATTTGTTTCTTCAGACTGGTAGGGGTGAGTAGTTTGCTTCCCACTCCCGCTATAGTCTAAACCCATACTAACACCACTCGCACAGCTATGCTACAGCAGCCAGTACGCTACAGCGCCAGGAGCACATCAGTTTACAGCAATCAGCTCACGGTTTCATCCCTGAGTGTACTAGCACCTCACCTCAGCACCATCTCACTCTGGTCAAAACAGCACTTTCACACCGCTAGGGGTGAATACTTCACTTCACACTCCCTGTATAGCACACCCTAACCACCCCACAGAGCTCACACCGCTATACTCTAAACCCATACTAACACCACTTGCACAGCAGTGCTACAGCGGCCAGTATCCTACAGCGCCCAGAGCACATCAGTTTACAGCAATCAGCTCACGGTTTCATCCCCGAGTGTACCGGCACCTCACCTCAGCACCATCTCACTCGGGGCAAAATAGCACTTTCACACCGGTAGGGGTGAATACATCGCTTCACACTCCGTGTAGCACACCCTAACCACCCCACAGACCTCACAGCGCTCCTACCCTCCTCTTTCCTACTCTTTTTGCCCTTTTTTCTCCTTACTCGCTTCAGATGAATCACAAAATGGCGGCCAACACTTCCTAGTTGCAACCGCTCGCAGCGCTCACAACCAATAAGCAGCAAGCTCGTGCTTGTAACGCCTCAGCCAATCAGATGGCAGAATTCCCAAATTTCGATATCTGTAAATTTCGATATTTCTCAAACTACTTAACGGATTTACACTAAATAAACAAAAGCATGCTTTCTAGACCAAGACCCTTCTCCCTGCCAAATTTGGGGTAATTCCGTTCACCCGTTCGACCTGTAGCCTTGTCTAAAGTTTCCTATGGAAATTAACGTGGAGAAAACACGTTTTGGGATCCACCTTTTTTCTCGGACCCCCCCTTGACGAATCGCCCCCAAACTTCCCACATAGGAGCTGATATGAACAAAGAATTAGTTTTGAAATTTTCATGAAGATTCATCTAACGACGCCAAAGTTATAAGCAAAACAAAAAATGCACTTCCTATGGCAACTTGGTCGAGGATGCAAAGAAAGAATGCTGAGGGGAGCAGAAAGAAAGCCAGAGAAACTAGAAAGAAAGAGCTTGATACTAGGAGAAAGAGAAACCTTAGAACAGAGACCGGGGAAGAAAGGAGAGGTAAGAATGATAACGGAATACTCAGCGCAGTCTTCTGAGGTTTTCCAAATCTTTCGGAGGAATTGGAAGGTCCTAAAATCAGACCTCATCATAGAGCCACACATATCAAAGAACCCCTTGATGATCTTTGAGAGCCGAACCTCTCCTGTAGGTTAACTAGTGAGGAGCCACTTCTCGAAGAATCCCAAAAAGAAAGATATCGTAACAGGGTTCTATCCATACATGAATTGCAAGGCGTGCAAGAATTGTAGAAAGGTTAAGGAATTCACCATCCCGGGCTGGACAACCAAAAGGAAAATTAACAAACTAATGAATTGTAACACTGATTTTGCAGTGTATTGTCTGACCTGCCCATGTGAGCTAAATTATGTGGGGAGTACCATCCATCCGACTAAAAAGCGGGTACTTGAGCACATGTGTGCTATAAAGAACCGGGATGTTACTTATCCGGTGGCACGCCATTTTCAGGAACACCACAAATCTAATTAGAACCTCTTGAAGTTTTTTTTGTATCGATCAGATCCCCAAAGATGAAAGGGGTGGGGACAGAGTAAGGAAACTCAGGAGGCTAGAATCAAAATACATAATCGAATTACAAAGTCCGTCAGGCTTGAATAATGAGGAAGAGTTATGGATAAATATTCCATGAAGATAACAAAGGAGGTTTTGTAAATATATAAAATAATAAAGAAGGTAGGAAGAAGTCTGCACTGAAAGCACAGTTGTATATACGAAGGAGAGGGGAACTGTTTATAGTAATGATTTAAAAATGCTTGCAGGACATGAATTAAATTTAAAGCCACTGTATAATTCATGGTACACTGAAATATTGTTGGGTAGTGGTGTATTAAGTCTCTGATTGAAGTACTCGTGAAAATTATCCCATACAGGGCATTATAAACGGAATAGAACAAGTCTTCAACCTGAGTGGGTGCCATCACAGGATAAGAGTCTAAAAAAATACATAAATACCCATTGCCCATTCAGGGCTATATTAAAAATCAGTTGTACAGGATGTAAATAGTTGTATATAGGCTGTACAGAATGAATGCCCAATATGCAATTGTAAATAACTAATAGCAGATACCATGATTGAATTAATGAATTGTATGGTTTATGAGACATCTTCAGATGGCCGCTGTTGAAACCATAGGGGCTGCTATGCTTTATATTAACCCCTGGTTGCTTTCTACACGTAATCTGAATGAACTGCTTTCCACTTTCTATTTTTATGATTACATTTTTTTTTAAAAAGGAAGAGTACTGTTTACCCGACCGACATTGACGAAGGCGTGTAGCCGAAACGCGTGTCTGGTGTTTTTTGTTTGTGGCTACACTAAATTAACAGAATATAAATCCCTCAGTGTGTGCCTCAATTGTGGTCCGTGGTGAAGGGCCAATCGAAGGGGAATATATATATATATATTTCTCCAACCGATTCCCTGCTCTCCTTGGAATCAAAAAGGCATGAATTCCATTTTGTGAGTGCAATTTTCTATTTATTTTAGTGCATAGCTGCCATGACGTGTTTCGAACCTACTGGTTCCTTGATCACATCTTTTTACTTGCTTATAACTTTGGCGCCGTTTGACGAATCTTCACAAATTTTCCCCCCAAACTGTTTTCCTGATTCTTGTTGTGCATAGAACGTTTTGGGGTGATCTGAGAAAAAGGGGATGGGGATCAAAAAAAAAAAAGCATTTATCATGTTAATTCTTATAGGGATTTTGAACATGACTACAGCCTGTACTGCTGAATGGATTGACACCAAATTTGTCAAAGCTAGATCTTGGTCCAGAAAGAGCTCTTTTAAGGTAGAGCCTGAGCAGCGCATTCACTGCTCTGCGAGGCATTCTGTATAGGAGTATGGACTTGAAGCACTGCCCACACTCTGCCCATATTTGTAATTGGCATGTCATTGTCCTTCATAAATGCTGGCTTCTGACTTGTTAATAGGCCTGTTAGTCCCTCCTTAGTACCGCCTTGTCTTCATTTGTAACCGACCTTGAGGACTGGCCCTTTTACTTCGGTTATACGCTACGTCTTATTTAGTCTGGAAGCCCTATTTTCTTTAATGCGTTTCTCCTACTGCAGGCACTGCATGCTTTCCTGCAGCATTCAGTGTGCCATGCGCGCTTTTACGGGGTGCTTTTACAAAAAAAAAAAGTGTTTTTTTGTTAGCTTGTACTGCGTTTTCACTTTAATAATGGCCTAGGACCTTTCTTTAGAAACTGTCTGCCTAAAGAAAGGGGTGTGGCCTCTAACGTGAAAGCGCAGCATGTGGCGCTTGCAAACAACAAGCATTTGCAATGCAGTAGGTCTCTCGCTTTAGAAACTTTGACCTATTGGTATTGTAAATGAGAATGCCTTTTATTATTGCAGGTTTTTTACACACATAAATAAAAGGCATTGTCATTTACAGTGTCAATACCTGAATCTCACAATTGTGAGACCTGTTGCATTGCAAATGCTTGTTGTTGTTTGGTGTAAAACCTTTCAGTAGTTTTTAATGTATTAAAGGAAAAAGAAATGTGTACATGTGGGCGCAACCTAAGTACAGATCTCATGGTGAGATCCAATTGGCTGTCAACACTTTAACCAGAAAGTGCTGGCAGCCATCTTGCGACCAATATACATGATGGTACCCCATTGACATGTTGTAGTGAATGGAAGTTTTGGAGAGTTACAAAAAAGTAGAACGCATAAAGGGTGATAACAGATTTAAGTTGCAATATAAATTATTTGTTGATGGTAACATACTAATTTTAGGAATTGTGGTGTGTTCTAAGATGACTTTTCCCTGTGAAAATAACCTTCTGCTGGGATTTCATTCATCATCTTTGAGAGAAAACTGCCTAACTAGAGGTAATGGAAGGTGCTCCAGAAGCTAAAATGAGAGCATTTTTTCTGTAAATTCACATTATCTTTCTCAGCCATATGAAAATAAAGTCTGACATTCTCAGTAAATCATGTTCTTCCAACAGTTGATTCCCTTGTGTTATACTGCAGCCTCCCAGAGTGTTCTATAAAACAACTAGTGCGCTAACAGTGTTACTTATGACAAAACTATGGCACACATGAAGCCATCTTGATCGAATCAAACTGAAACTTAAAGCATTTAATTTAGAAAGGAACAAAATGAAGGGGTTTATTTTGTCATAGAAATTATGGTTAGTGCTGTAGAAAGAAAAATTAGGAAACGTTTTAAGTGAGTTCTCAAATATCTTCCTCTTCTATTTCATTAAAACATTCTGACATGCAGACTGGAACATGCACTTCCAACACCAGCAGCAGACTACCAGTTGACTTCCTGGTGAGCAGAAGCATTATTTACTGTAATGAGTAACTAGAGTGCTAACATTTTGAATTTATGCAAAAAGTGTGGCTCATCTGAACACCATCTTGATGGAATCGAAGTGGAAAACTGAAAATATTTTCTACTGAGAATCCTGCAGTGAATGAGGGAGCTTAATAACAAATAAGTCTCCCAAGATGGCCACCAGAGAAAAAAGAGCCTAAATGAGGCATGGCATGAGTGATGTAATATGTGAGGTCATACACCGTGCATTGCGGAATAAAAGTTAGAGTTGGCTCAGGTAACTATAACTGCTGAATTTCACTGGTTTTGTACGAGTGAAATCTGAACCAAACTATAACGTTCCCGAAACCTTTGATTTTTCCCAGTGGGGAAAAAAATATATATAGACGTTGACATGGGGTTGAAGTTTGGTTGTAGAGCTGGGGGTTAGTAGTTTCTTTGGAATGATTTCATGTTTTATTTTTAAATGCTACCTGGCTATGTTTTAAATGCCAGGCCATCAAACACCCCTTGCTCTCACATCTTACCGTAAAACTCCTCCACATTTAACAAGGGCAAGCTCAAGAGGATTTGGCCTAACGGCTAGTGCGGTCTGCCTCAAATATGGGGAAGCGGGTTCGAGTCTCTGCAAGGACCCTCATCATCCTGTGATTCCGGGCAAATCACATAATCTCCACGTGCCTAACACAAATGAATGTGTCCTCATGTAACGCAACTGGTGCTCGCGTAAAGCGCTTTGATACCGGATACCTTCGGGTCAAGTTTGTGCTATATAAAACTCTGAGGAATTTTTTTATTTTAAAAGCCATTCGTTTTTATCTACAGAGACTTTCACAATAGTGAGCTTCCTTATTTACACCTATTTGTAAGACGGTCTCAAAGCCACCAGTCCATTTGAGAAATGTCCCTGGAACAAGAGCACTGTCCCGAGCTTGAACCTCCTCTGCTTCCAAGACAAACCTATCAAATCAGTAAGCATCTGGCTACATGGCTTTGCTTTCCTGGAAGAAGAATACTGGAAAGAATGACCAGGTTGGCAACAGCCATACATGGTGCCCGTTTACTCCATTGAAGGACAGCCTCAATTAAACCCACTGCTCTACACAATTTCTTACAATTCCATTGTTACCTACCTACACTTCATCAAAAATAAATAATGCATTTCTGTTTGTCTAACTTTTCTGCACCATTTATTCCCCTTTTCACACCTGCTTTGCTGCTACACCACCTCCGAATAATGCAAGGTGGCAATAGTGTCCGCAGTTTGCCTTTTATGTTTGTCATAACTAG
This sequence comes from Triturus cristatus, assembly GCF_964204655.1. Lineage (NCBI taxonomy): Eukaryota > Metazoa > Chordata > Amphibia > Caudata > Salamandridae > Triturus > Triturus cristatus. The sequence goes on from NC_140590.1 coordinate 1,022,317,314, forward strand.
ATCATACTTTCACTTATGATATTTGATTGACCATACCTCTGATGCATGACCTCTTGTGTCCTTTTGTATTCACAACAAATATTTTCTGGTACCCCAGTTGGGCAAGATTTCACCAAACAGGGCTCCACCAAAATTAAACAAATTGACTGTGTGTAAATCTTAACTAAATAGTTCTAATGGATGGCAAGAAATGTATCCTGACTTACTACGCAGATTAATTTTAAATGAAGCAAGCTTCTGAATAAAAAAAAAAAAAATTGAAAAAAAAAATAGAATCAAATTTAGAAGCCCTTTACTCCACTGCCTTGTCACAGTGGGGTAGTGTATGCCAGGAAAGCCTAATTGCGGTTTCCTGAGCATGTTAATAGCTGTTAATTGTCAACTCTTACATAAGAGGAAGGGGCACTGATGTAACAGGCAATCGTGCTTAGTTGCTGTAGGCAAAACTGCTGACACTTATTTTCTCTGTTTCACAACCCCCCAATGCACATGTCCACTTGCCGGCACTGCCTTATGCCCCTGCTCCACAAATTCAAGGAGCTTTGAATGCAAGCAGGCCATAGGTAATTATCCGGCTTTTAATCGTCCCAGTTTAAGCACTGTGTACATAGTGTCAGTCTATCTCGGCTGATTCCCATTGCTTTGTTGTGGCTCTTACTCCATTCCAGTTCCAAGGTCTTTTGCTTTGTTCAATTTTGTGTATACATTATCACATATACGGTTACAGAAGAAACCTATGGACCACAAGATTCATATACTCTGTAAACAAAAAAGAGCAATGCCTCATCTGAGGGGTTTTCTCAGTTTTGTCTGTGGTGTTTGAAAATTGTCCATTTATAAACTGTAAAGGTCACAGATTCATTGCAACTCTTGGTATGATAGGCATTACTATATAGTTTGCCCTTTATATGGTTCACCATTACTGTTGGATGATTGACTCCTTCCGAATATGGGAGATTTTAGATTGTTCACAGGTAATCGTCTGTGTTGTGTGCTTTACTAATGCATACTGTTAATCCCTGGCCATTGTTAAAGGTCAGTCAGACAAAACATTGTAGCCAGTCTATTGTCCTCCAAAGGTTGCTTCAGAATTGACATAGGATTTCAAAAAAGCAAGTGTTTGATAACAAACCTGAAACGGGTACCTCCTTGGCTTTTTCTCAGGATTTTAGACTTGCGTGGTCAACTGACTGTTGAAATGACCCTAACATGTGCCTGTGAAATGTTTAAATTAATGTAGGCGTAAGCTGTTTGTGCATTTATTTGGAGATTTTACTGTGTTTGTTCTTTATGCATTTTTGGTGAAAGTTGAGTGCACCAATGCTTTTCCCTAATCTGGTTTGTAGTGTGCAATGAGCATTTAAAGCATTCTTAAACAAAAAATGCTATGTCCTGAAAAGCATACTTCATGTTAAATTGGGGTCTTTGGAATGTTTTTGGAATGTTTTTAAAAGTAATCTGTAGTATTGGTTTTGAGATTTTTCAGATACTGTGTAGTTTATATATCACATGAATTGAGGTTAGTTGAATCCGGATTCTCTGTCTGCTACAGGGAGAGATGGCTGAAATGTAGGAATGAAAAGAAATGCCTAAAACGGTAATCTATGAAATTTGGTATTCGGAGCACATCTGTATGGTTGGTTATAGGCATGAGCTCAATTAGGATCTCGCTTTTCCTTTGATCTCTAGCAGATAGTGTTGGTTCTCAGCTTGGGTTTCCAACGTTTCTCTTTTGGGTAGAAACCACTCCAGTTAATTTTCTCATAAATTATTTCAAGCGGTTCGGCTTTCTTGCCTGGTAATTGAACGCTTTTCTTTGTGACTTATGAATCTGAAAAACAATAAGGGGAAGTCTACAAGTGCACAAATCTAGGTTTGTGGTGCATGTGTTGAACCAGTTTACCAACAATGTCGCAATTGTAGGGTAGCATCTCTACTGAATTTATTTTGTGCTGTAGTAAGGCCCTTGGTAACCGTCTCGTTGTAGAAGGTGTTGTGCAAGGGTAACAGAATAGATAGGGCAGCAGTGTAGAACTGACACTGCCAAGAAAAATGAAAGTATTGGAAACCAAACTAGAAGCTCTGAGTTTACACATAATCCAGTTTCCTCTTGACAAAAAAGTTTGCGTTAGGATCCAGTCACTTAAAATGTGAAGATAGTTTATAACCAATTATATTGTGCGTTGGAATTTCTGGATTAGTGTTGTACACACTAACTTAGAACAGTGTTATTTTTATGTGCATTTCATTATTTTGCAATAATGCACAATTTTGTGATCTCCCGCAAAAACGAAGGTATTTAGTAGTCCCCAGTTCAGCGCCTGGGTGAACAGCATCACTTTCAGGAGATGACCTCCTTTTATGGTGTTTGCCAGACAGGACAGGAAAAGGCACATGTATAATTTATGGCCTCTACAGCCAGGGAGGGAGCCATAATAGTCCTATTTCAGTGGAGAGAGGGTAATGCAGTTTTATATGTATATATTTTTTGGGGAAAATATATTTATTCAGGTTTTCAGAAGAATACAAAAAATCATTGCATTATTAAGTATTTTCACAATATTAGATGGGCTGGCATGACCGAGGTTTCCCAGTAAGGTTGGAGGGACCAACATCAGGGATCCATATACATACAACACTACATGAGGGGGATCTCGTGTAAGGCTGAGCTTTTTGTGGTTCTTAAGTGGACCCACCAGCAGTAGAAGGGGCCAGTTAAATTATTTTGGAGTCTTCAATACAACACAGTGAACGGTGGCTGTCCATGAACTCGCATAGACCAAGGTTCATGTAGTGCTCAAACAATTGTACTTGTAAATTCAGTGCATAGTTTTCAGCGGGATATGTGTTAAATCGGACATTTTATTGTGTTCGCATAACTTGCCCCCGACGTGGATTCTTCAGGCTGTTCAATACTCTAATGCAGTTGCACACAAAATGTTATAGTGCTGTTGATTTGCATTGGGGCCCTTTCTTCCTTTTGTGCGTTAAAAATCCTTGTAATGTGTCCATAAATGTTTCCGGGGGCAAGCATGTATTCCTGAATCCAACTGCATGACCCAGTATATAGTAATTCAATCCCTGGTGGCCCAGCACTGTACTGCATGGCTAAACACATATAAGGCCCGAAAGGCAAGACCTATTGGCTATGCCAATGCTTGTTTGGTATTGAATATGCACTGAACAACGTGTACGTTTGAGGGTGGGTGCATTCCTTGTGTGCATTTCATGCCAACTAGTGTTTGGATTTCTCATATTTGGTGTGTGTGTGTGTGTGTGTATATGTATGTGTGTGTGTATATATATATATATATATATATATATATATATATATATATATATCTATCAAAACCATACTTCTCCTCCCTCCTCAAGAAGTCGAGCCCACACAGGATAATCAGGGGAGTCACGCTTTAATATCACCTCGGCATGACGCGTTTCGGCGCAATGCCTTTCTCAAATGCCGCATACAGGTGAGTGTTTGTCTGTTTCCTTCATTAAAATACCAGGTGCCTCATTAGGATTGGGTGAGGCGGTAATGGGCGGGGGTGATGTTTAACGAACCCGGCAATCCAAGTTCGTGCAAAGCAGCCTCACAAAGTCAGTGCATCCCAAGTGGGCAGGGACTGCTTCCTCCCTCCGCCCACCGGAATCCAAGCAAGGAAAAGCACGATTTCCCTGTTCCTTTCATCCCGCCGCAGGAGTCCCTTTGATTTCCCCGAACGCGCCACCTTAGTAAGTGCGCATTCAATTGCAAAGTTGCAGTCCAAATCAGCTTGGCGGGGCATGTCTTGGGAAGCGGTGGTTCGGCGTTTTCAAAATGTTTTTGAGAGAACCACACTGTTGCCACTGGTACCACCGAACAGCTTGTGGGATGGGGGCTCCAAGTGTGTTTCCGGGGGCAGGCATGTATTCCTGAATCAGACTGCATGACCCAGTATATAGTAATTCAATCCCTGGTGGCCCAGCACCCGGGATACTGCATGGCTAAACACTTATAAGGCCCGAAAGGCAAAACCTATTGGCTATGCCAATGCTTGTTTGGTATTGAATATGCACTGAACAACGTGTACGTTTGAGGGTGGGTGCATTCCTTGTGTGCATTTCATGCCAACTAGTGTTTAGATTTCTCATATTTGGGGGGGGGGGGGGGGTGTGCGTGTGTGTGTGTGTGTATATATGTATATATATATATATTACCTACTGGCGATAGCCAGTAGGTAGTTATAGTTAGGACCACGTTTCCATAGGAAAACCTCAACATTCTATTTTGAATAACTTTGGCGCCGGTCGACGAATCCTCGCGAATTTCTCAAAATAGGTGGGGCGCTACGCTCCGCTCCTACCCTGAAAGTCTCGGGGGGATTCGTCAAGCGGGGGCTGAGATAAAAGGGGGGGTCCCAAAACGCGTTTTTCCCATGCATTTTTCCATAGGACCTTTAGAACGAGCTACAGCCCGAATGGCTGAACAGAATTACTCAAAATTTGGCAGAGAGGTAGTCCCTAGGTCAAGGAAGTGCCTTTTGTAGGTTTGGTGTAAATCTGTTCAGTAGATTCTGAGAAAATAGCCTTTAAATCAATATATATATCTGAGCCAGCTTACGGTACGCTTACCGTAAGCGTACGGTGGCGTGCGCGAGCGCGATTCTGATTGGCTCTTAGATCTTAGTAAACATTCGAATCGGCCGAAACCAGGAAGCGGCGGCCGCCATTTTGTCTCTCGCACTGAGAGAGATTTTTAAAATCGGAAGCCCAAAAACATGTAAAGGGGCTGTTTTGACAACTCCCTCCCACATAGTCATGTTGAGGGAGTCCCCAAACATCCCCCAAGTGCAAAAACGGTTTTATTTTTTTTTCGGCAATTTCGCGGGGTACGCTTACCGTACGCTTACGGTAAGCGTACGGTAAAAAAATAAAAATAAAAAAAACACTATCCACACTTACCCCACCCCCTGTGCTTTTGGTGGCCGAAGGCCACCAAATGTGCTGGGCTTATTACAATGGAAAAAAACACTATCCACACTTACCCCACCCCCTGTACAGGGCTTATTATAAGGGAAAAAAACTTAGCATTTAAAAAACCGTACTAATTCACTGAAAAAACCATAGGTTTCACACACGTTATAGTTAGGAATTAGCATTTAAAAAACCTTGCAAATTCACTGAAAAAACCATAGGTTTCACACATGTTATAGTTAGTGGAAATTTTACTGATAAAAAACCAATGAAATTGCCCCGTTATAGTTAGCGCAGGCAACTATAACTCACGCGACCGCAATCCTCTGCTGATGACATATGTGTCTTTATGAAAAAAAAATATTTGTAATATATGTATAGCTAAAAATGTATGGAAGAAGACATGGGCAAATAAGTGTCTAAATACAGTATTAGCATCAGCAGAGGATTGTGGTCGCGTGAGTTATAGTTGCCTGCGCTAACTATAACGGGGCAATTTCATTGGTTTTTTATCAGTAAAATTTCCACTAACTATAACATGTGTGAAACCTATGGTTTTTTCAGTGAATATATATATATATATATATATATATATATATATATATCAAGAGTACTAAGCGTTGCGAGTAACCACCTGGAGGTTTGGTTTGCGCTATATATATATATATATATATATATATATATATATATATATATATATATATATATATATATTATACATATTTATGTGTATATATATAATGTGCAAACCAAGCCTCCAGGTGGTTACTCGCAGCGCTTAGTACTCTTGAAATCTATAAGAGAATAGACCTAATTTCGGTAAGAGACACAGTATCCAGAGATGTTCAGTGAATGTAGTACTCTCCTACATGATTTGCCTGGTAAACTTTGCAGTTCCAATTATATGATGTAAGAAACACAGCCTTTATTTTTGTCAGATCCATGTAAATGTACATGAATATAAGCAGCTGACACACATTTCTGTTCGGCTGTTATTTGCCATCAAGCTTTGTCAATGCATTCCTTCTTAGTGTGATGCTTTACAAATAGTGCAATTCAGTGAATGATGTCAGTTGTCCTTGAACAAATGAAATGTTTATTTTAACAAAGTCACCGATGTTCTGTTGGCTGGTATGCTTCAGTGGGGTGAGTAAATACTTTCTACAAAGCCTGCTACTTGTCCGTTTAAACACTAAAGAGCACACAGGCAGATGTGATTGGAACACCTTGACTGAGTCGACGTGAATTTTAAATAGCGCTGCACAGTGTGTGACACTAGATGTGACTGGAACGCTTCTCCTAATCTGGCAGGCCGTTTGGCGTTAGGTGACACATGCTTAACTGACACTAAAAGGCACATCGTACCATCTCCTGTGAAAATATAAACTAACAATTTGATTTCTAACTTAACTCCTTCCGCTGACTTTGGGTATTGTATCATTTGTCACTTTGTCATTCACTCAACCATACTAATAGGAAGAGAACACACCAGGAAAAGGAATGCTTTGAAAGCTGGATGACCAATATTAGCCAGATGGAAATACTTGCCGTCTGCTCATACCTGTGATCGCTTCTCGTAGCTCAGAGTGGATGATCAGTCTAGCTGGCAAGAATAATTGATTTTTGCGCTATTAAAACTGAGATTGTAACCTTAACTTGGCAAACAGTGTAGGTGTGTGCAACCGGCACACGCATCTTAAATTATTTGGGTTACTTCTTTCTTTCCGAATCTGGGGCTATTATCAACATTTCATATACTCCCCTGCGGACAGAAGCTCCCTGCGGAGGTACCAGCAGCGCCAGAACTAGTGATCAATTCTCTTCTTGCTATATTGGAAGTTATAACAAGAGGCCGGTATAGACCGTGTTCATGACATACCCCAAAGATCACTTCTGCATAACTGAAAACCATGCACAGTTTGTTACTTGCGCTTTTTTTTTATGTTTGAAAGCTTTATTAAAGAATTGACAACAAAAGGAAGATATCAGCAAACATTGCAATAATACAGAATACAATGAGAAAACTTAATACTGCTGATATCACTGTTAGAAACCCACAAAGCATTTTAAGAGAATTTTAACATTGAGGGAGACAAGAGAAGGGATAGGGTAAGGGAGGAAAAGAGGGGGAAGGAGAGGGGAAGATATAAAGAAATAATATAGACCATTCATTATCTAATATTTACGGCATATATTCAAACTATATAAATCAGCGATGCAAAATTACCATCATAAACAAGCAATAGTATTAAATAAACCTATACGGGATAACAAAAGGAGAGAGTTCAAGACATCAAGGGGGCCTAAAATTTTCTGCATTGAGACGTATGGGTTTCTTTAGGGCCAAGCAGTCCAGATACGTGGTGAGAGGCAACCAGAAAAGATCAACGTTACGAACAGGTTTACAAGTGGAGGCAAAGGAGACATCCAGTCTGTGAAAATGGCATAAAGAATTCCACCAGCCTTGTAGGGAAATAGAAGCTAGAGATTTCCAGTTGGAAGAAATGTGTTGGAAGGCAAGAGCAAGCGCTAGGTCAAAGAGACCGTGTAGATGAGCGGGTAGGTTCAAAGGTTCAGAGAGGCTACCCAAAAAGAGAAAAGAGTTTGTGAAAGAGGAAGGGAGAGAGAAGATACGAGAGAGGCATGACCACACTTTCCCCCAGAAGGTAGAAACGACTGGGCACAGAAAAAACATGTGGAAAAGGTCGGCACCAGAAGAGCCACTAGACCAGCATTTAGAGTCAGAGGAGGGGGAAAAACGGGATAAAGAAAGGGGAGAGAGGTAGAGTCTGTGATACAGATTAAATAAGGATTGAGTAAGAGAAGCAGAGCGAGAAATTTTTAAAGATCTGGACCACAGCTTATCCCAGAGAGCAATCGGCCAAGTACAACAAAAATCTGTTTCCCAAGAAAGCTCCACTTTAGTTTTGACGCGATTAGGATTAGGAGCTATAAAAGATTTATAGATGAGAGATGCTTTAGGGAGTGTAGCAAGAATACTTAGAAGGGGAGGGGGAGGTGACGGTGATGCTGTAGAGTGGAGAGAATAATAACGATCTAGGATAATTGCCATGAGGGTTGTGAATTTCCGAAGAAAGGAACGAGGGCATCGAAATAAAAGTTGAAATTGGGGAAAAGAGCAAGGGGATATGCCATCAAAAAGTTGGTTGACCCACAATACGCCCTTTACCCTCCACGATCTCCAAAAAATCGGTCTATTTTTTAGAAGAATAAGAGAGTTATACCAGATAGGAGAATTCAAAAAGGACGTGCGTGTGACCACGGAGGGAAGAACCAAAGGATTTAAAAGAGAGGAGGTATGTTTGAATAGGGGACAGAGAGAGAGTAGGGATTCCTGGCAGAGAATCGTACCACCTCAGCAAAGGAGAAGGGTAATAGTAAAGAGTGTTCAATGAGCAGCCAAAGGGGCGAGAAAGGAGAAAGAGTTGATGAGATCCATCTCGAAGCCTGACGTAAAGAAAAGTATCTATGATAAAGACGGAAATCAGGAAAGTTAACTCCACCATTCGATTTGGGCTTACGGAGGGTGGCAAGAGAAATTCTGGATTTCTTATTTTTCCAAAGAAATAGAGAAAGAAGAGAAACGATTTTTTTAAAGTAAAATGTAGGGATATGAACCGGTAACATAGAAAAGGTATAAATTAAAATAGGAGCAATCCTCATTTTAATTGAATCCAATCGACCCCACCAGGAAAGAAAGAGGGGATTCCAGGCTGAGAGCGATTGATCAATCCTGGAAATAACTGCCGACATATTTGATTTAACCGAGGATGAGATGGAGTTGGAAAACAAAATGCCAAGGTACTTAATCTTGGAGCTACTCCAGGCGAAACCAGTAGCAGAGAAAAGATGGGGGAGACAGGATGAGGTGAGAGGTAGAATTTCTGTTTTGTCCGAATTGATCTTATAACCTGAAACCAAAGAGAAAGAGTTAAACTCGGACAGCAAGGGGGGTACGGAGGATTCAGGATCAGAAATAAACAATAAGATATCGTCCGCATAGGCAGAAAGTTTCAATTGATTAGAACCATATGGGAAACCAGAAATGGAAGTATTATTGCGAATGGAGGATAAAAAGGGTTCAAGAGATAAGACAAAAAGGAGTGGGGAAAGAGGACAACCTTGACGAACACCCCTCTGAAGATTAAAAGATGGAGAAAGTTGTCCATTCACAAGTACCGAAGCCTTGGGAGCAGAATATAGGAGAGAGATAAGGGATATAAATTTGGGACCAAAGCCATGCCATCGCAATGAAGCAAACAAAAAAGACCAGTCAACCCTGTCAAAGGCCTTCTCTGCGTCAACAGAGATAGCAGCAAGAGGGGTTGAGAGTGAGGGAGCCTTATTTAGGACGTTAAGAAAAAGGCGAGAGTTGTCCGAGGTAAGCCTGCCCTTAACGAAGCCACATTGCTCTTTGCCAATGAGGTGAGGCATAAGGGGGTCTAGGCGCATTGCAAGTAATTTGGCAAAGATTTTGTAGTCTACTTTGACTAACGAAATCGGTCGGTAATATTTACAAAATTGATGATCGCGACCTTCTTTGGGAATCAGACAAATGGTGGCATCTTGAAAAGTGCCTTCTGCCTTGCCGGATGAGCAAAATGATTGAAAGAGGGTTAAAAGTTTAGGCAGTAAAATGTCTGAAAAATGCAAATAAAATTCCACAGGAAAGCCGTCAGGGCCAGGGGTTTTGCCTTTAGTAAGGGATGTCAAGGCTGCAGAGAGTTCATGTAGTGAAAGATCGAGGTCAAGATCCGGAAAATTAAGGTGAGAATTAGAAGGTTTAGGGAGCTTGTCAAAATAACTCTGAATAAGAGAAGGAGTGGGAGGGCATTCTGGGGTGTAAAGGTTCTGGTAAAACAATTGAAACTGCTCAAGGATTTCTTTGTCTTTGTGGAGAAGAGTGCCAACAGAAGAATATGAAGAATCTATAAGAGTGCGTTCCTTACGGGATTTAAGATAATTGGCCAAGAGCTTACCAGATTTATTGCGACCTCCGTAATACCTTGCACTACTGCGGAGAAGAACCGAAGAAGCATTATCAGTAGTTAATTTGTTGAATTCCAACTTAGCTCGCAGGAGATCCGGTGACATAAATTTGTCAGAAGATGTGTAGAACTGATGCTCCAGGAATTTTATATGGGCCAAGGAAGATTTCCGCTTTTGAGTAAACTGTTTTTTCTTCCGGGAGACAAAGTCAATGATGAACCCCCTCACAAAGGCTTTAAAGGAATCTCACAGAGTGTGGGAAGAAATACTAGGATCCGAATTAAGAGAAAAGAATTCTTCCACAAAGGAGCGAAAAGAGGAAGAAAAGTTGGGATCAGTAAGAAGTGCACTATTAAAGCGCCATCGGGAGGGTTTAGGATGTGGTGGGAGTAAGTCAAAATCTGATGGGAGCGTGGTCCGAGATAACAATAGGTTCAATGGAAGAAGACAGAACATTCTGAGATAAAGAATTAGAGAGGAAAATATAGTCAAGGCGAGAAAAAGATGAGTGAGGAGGAGAGAAAAAGGAATAGTCCAATGTGTCAGGATGTGTAAGACGCCAAGAGTCAATAAGGTGTGATTGTGAAATAGTATTAAGGAATTGTTTGTGCGGTGTGAAACGGACTGTGGATTTACGGTCAAGGAACGGGTCAACAATCTGGTTGCAATCACCACCCAAAATAAATGATACATCCTTATATTGAATACATTTCTTTGTAATTAAAGGCCAAAAAGAACAATCTGCTTGTACAGGCCCATAGACATTGAAAACAGTCAAAGGAATAGAGTTCAGCAGTAATCTGGCTAGTATCCAACGACCTTCAGAGTCCGTCTCCTGGGACAGAACCGTACATTTAAGTCTTTTGTGACAGAGGATAGCGACTCCATTCTTTTTGTTGTCAGAGGGTGAAAATAAAACTGTACCCACCCAACTTCTTTTTAACTTCAGAGATTCAACATCATTAAGGTGGGTTTCTTGCAAAAGAGCTATATCTGGGTTATAGGAAGCCAAATGGGACAGAACTCTCTGCCGCTTAATAGGGTTAATGAAACCTTTTACATTCCAAGTAACAACTTTGAATTAACAAATAACATAGAATCAAATAGGACAGAAAAAGTGAAAAAGAGAGGGCATGCGCAAAAGACAAGCCGAAAAAGAGAAAACTTTGAGAAATATCGGTAAGGTAGGTTGAAAAAGGAAGGAGAGGGATAAAAAGAAATAAAGGAGAATCTGAATTGATCAACCAGTAAAGGGGAGAGAAAAGGAGAAAGGAAGCGGGAAAGGAAAGCGAATACAAGGAGAGACAGCACATATCCCAAAGGGATGACTGAAGTAAACATACCTGAGGGGAGAACGAAATAGGACAACGGGGAAATGGCGACACTCAACGAGACAGATCCCCCAAAACGGGAGACCAGACCAGATCGCACCGGAACAAGGAACATAACCGAAGAGCCAGATGAAGAGGCAGTCGGTCCATCTAGATAAATGAATAAAAAATGTGTAACATATGAGAATGAGAAAAGACACTATGACAATCAAAGGGTAAAAATCCAAGAGCGATACATAGAGGAAAGAACTGAGGAAGCAAGAAGCAAAGAAATCAAGAAGGAATGATGAAGGACAATAACAAGATGCAATTATTAAACAAAGGATAGAGGGAGATGAAAATTAGATACGAAGGAATAAGAAAGTATATTTATACTCAATACGAAAAGACTAATAAATGGAGAGAAACAAAGACTGGGACAAAAATGGATGACCTGTAAGGGAAGCAAAAGTTAGACATTTTCAAGTAATCTGAAAGTGTAAAAAACAATTGAAAAATCAGCCACAAGAAGAGGAAGAGGTCTCCATAGCAGAATTAGAACGGATATGAATGAAATTTTTGAGTTCAGCAGGATCCTGGAAAGTCCAAGTCTGATTCTGGTGCGTAACTTTGAAAGTGCATGGGTGGAATAGACCATATCTAGCACCAAGAGACCTCAAAGGAGCTCGTAGAGACAAAAATTCCTTCCGACGAGAGGCAGTAGCATTTGAAACATCTTGGGAGAGGTACACTCTCTGACCCAACCAGGAGATCTGACGCTTGGCCCTGGCTGCTGAGAGAACAGAGAGAAGATCTGTGAACTTCAAAAAAAGGATAATGACTCCCCTCGGTTTGGTTGATGTGGACGAGCGAGGACCAAGTCTATGTGCTCTCTGAATATTGAGGGAAGTGGTGGACGGCATATCCAAAAGCTTCGGGAGAAAGGAGGAGAAAAAGAGCACAGGATCATCCCCTTCTAAAGATTCCGGTAAACCATAAATACGAAGGTTATTCCTCCTGTTTCTATTTTCCAATTCCTCCGTATGCTGTTGAAGCGCCAAAACAGATTTTTCCAATGAGGAGACCCTCTGGGAAGTAGATTGAAGATCCGAAATCTGTTGCTCCACAGATGTAACTCTGGTGTCCATGGACGACCATTTCTCCTCAAGAAACTGCATCTTACTGTTGGTCTCCTCCACAAATGGCCGAAGGGCACGAATCTCCTCAAAAAGCATCTCCATGGAAATAGGGGATGGTGACTTCTCTGAAGAAGAGGCATCTTGTTTGAGACGCTTAGAAGATGTTGCTGACGGAGGCGAGGATTTGTTTAAAGGCGGCTGTGTTGAGGAGGAGCGAGGGAGAGCTACTCCCGCCATTGGGGCTGCCTTGGGAGGAGAGTCCGCCGTTGAGTGAGGTGAAGAAGTTGCCACAGGAGAGTTCCCCGAAGGAGTAAAGACAAATTTTGGGTTACGTAACTTGCCCATAGAAGCCAATCGGAAATGACCAGCAGCAAGGAAGAGGGCGATTATAAGGTAAGACCAAAAAGTGAAGGTGTTCAGTCACATATAAGATGAAGCAGTAACCATAGGAGAGCTTGTGGAGTGAATAAAGAAATGTTCCGGGAGACAGCCCAGAATAAACAGATAGAGACAGGCCAATGCCGGACTATGCAAAAATGAAGAGTGCAGGGTCAGTGATCAACCAGGCCAAGGACGCTCCCATCAGAGGCAGAAACATAGTATGGAAGTCCTCATCAGAGGTTACCTCATTCCAGTAGCGTGAAGCAGCACAAGCAGTAAGGTAGTCATATGGCAAGGCAGTGTCCAAAAAAGAGGATGAATCTGCATTCAGGAGGTGCAGGACCCTAAAAAAGGGCAATGTGAAGTAAATGGAGGCAAGCCAGCAGCAAGACGAGCATCGCGCCTCAGATAAACAAAATGGCGGCCGCTCTCTGAGGAGAGAACGGACGCGGTGAAAAAAAGAGGCAGCCCGGTCTTAAAAGTGTGTCAAAAAGCGCTCACCAGAAGCGCGCTGAATTCCCACATCAAAAACCGATGTTCATGATGTTAAAATCCTCTCCGGAGAAGAACCGGCAAAGAAGAGAAGCTCCGGTGCATCGAAGGTCCCGCGTCAGGCGGCCATCTTGCTCGGCGTCGTGGCCACGCCCCCGTTACTTGCTCTTTTAAAATGCACAGTGTACATCCCCCAAAAAACAGGTATTGGCAATGTCCGAGCTTGTGTTTGCGACCTATTGACTTTGCCAATGCTTTTTAGTGATGCTGTTGGGTGGTATCATGGTTGCTGGTGTGCTATTTTTCAAAACACCAATTCCATAGGTTAGAAAGAGGAACTGAAGACCTTGGGAGAACACAGGCGAGAAACCAAAGCCGCATTGTGGTGGTGTGTGGGGGATGGAAAGCCCCCCCATGCATAAGGATGAGCATACGATATTTGGGAAGGGGGGTAGGGTGCGGGGGAGAAGCACAAGTGAAAGAGCTCCACTGAGCGCATTGAAGGGGAGCAGAAGACTTACACGAGGGAGTCAACTGGCAAACACATATACTACCATGAAGTGCTTTACCCAAAAAAGTGCCTGAAAAGTAAACGGCAGAAGGACACAAGTAATGAGGGTAATCGCCAGGAGGACGACAAATGCACGAAGAAGAAGAAAATCCCCCCACAGCCTGACAAAAAGCAAGCAAATGAGTGACAATAAAACCAACCAATGAAAAGCTATGTACGTGCTATAAGCCCAGTGTAAACTGACAAAATAACTTCTTGCAAACCCACAACTTGCACTGTTAGTGGAGACCTAATCACACTTCTGACATTTATTTGAAAACATTATGTGAAGGAGCTCTCGCAAGGCATCTTTATATATGTGCAATAAAGCATCGCACTTTAACAAGCCCATGTGTAACTAACTGATTGGCCATGCCATTTCCTGGTTCTGCTTTTTAATGGAAAGGATGACTTTGCCCGATTTTAAACATTACAGAGATATAAACCAATGTTGTCTAATGTCCCCTTGCCACTGGCGTCTCTAGGTCCATTCAAAGAACGCCTTCTAGAAGTGGTGGGACATGCTCTGTTAGGACTTCACCTTTCATTCTTGCTAATGTTTACATCTCTTGATTCGTGTGTTCCGCTGTGCAATGTTAATGATGCTATGGTACATGTATTACACATCTTCTAGAATTGAGCATGGTGCTTCTTAGAACTATTTTATGCTTAATTGAAGTGAATGAGAACCGAAGATAACCCGTTTTTTTTTCTTGGAAGAAAACTTCCCATCAATTCATCCTTCCTCATTTTCTATCTGATTTCATTCAACAACTTCATAGCTGTTCAGTCCCAAAACTTATATATATATTTTAGAAAAAGTCCTCTCGTTTCTTTTAACGCTATTTTTCCTATTTTATCAGTTTTTTACCAGCTTCTGCGCTTAGTAGTGCATAGAGCTGTTACTGTGCTGCATGATCCAAACTGCATAAACCATGCATCTGTCAACGTCAAGTATTTCTTTATTTTCAGTAGAATGCTTTATATGCCTGTGTATCTGCAAATATTGGGCACTTATTGTTGATGCACAGTTGGCTGTGTCCCACGTTCCGTCTTACTCAAAATCTCTACATTGTCTGATTAAGCACTTTGATATATTCTAAATGCAACTACTACACTATTCTGTCCCCTTGGCCATGGCTGGGAGGCGGTTAGGACTGAAACTGAGTACTGGTGTAAACAGACTCCGCTGGATCCACAATCTTCTCTGCTAGAGTTGTTTTATACCAGTTGTTTCTGGTTCTGGCTGTCTTTTGAGGTCAGGAACACTGCTTGCTCCTGTTCCTTTTGGGTACAGGTAAATAGTGATGTTGTTTATGTTGCACATGACTTTTCTGAAGCTTAGGTGAACGTTTAGTCTCCTTTTGAAGGACATAACTAATCCAAAGAGGAGACAAAGGACGTTTCGAAAGAGTAGTTATAATTTAACTAGGGGGACACCTTTTTCTTGCCTACAATTTAACTTGTGCCATAACTGTAGTCTTCACCATCGTAGCTTTAGGCGTTTCATTTTGGAGGAAATTTGTTGAAATGTAAATAAAGTTGACATTGGACTCTTATTTGCCGGATAAACACTTAACTGCAGTACGATACAGAGATCCTGGTGAGACGTTGTTTTATTGGCACCCATTGGAATCCAGCAAGTACGATTTTTTTTTTTTTTTTTTTTTTAAAGTTTGAAAGAAAATGTTTTTAATAGAAGCAAAGGTATCCATACAGGATTCATACCAATAAATGCATGTCAAAACATTACAATAAATTTACGTCAAAACAAAGCAATAAATTCATGCCAAAACAATACATTAGATTGCACTACACAAAATGAAATCGGACTTATGAATAAAAAATAAGCCATTAATACATAAAAATTAAGTCATAAAAGTATTTGAGTTATAAAGAAATCTGGGAACGCACAAGGGATTCAAGGGGGTTTCAGAACCTCTTGCTGAGACGGTTTTAGCTGGGAACATTTTTTGGCGCACATGTCAAGGTAAAGTGTAACAGGGGACCACAGGTCCAGACGCTTCGCTGCCATCTGTATAGGATATACAAAGGAGGTGTCCAACCTATGATTATGGCAGACAACTTACCACCATGCCTTATAAGAAATTGTAAAATCCTTCCAATTAACAGTGATCTGCTGAAAGGCAGCCGCTAACAGCAAATCAATAATTTTAGGATTAACTGCAACATTCTCCCAGCACGGTGAAAGACTCCCTAAGAAAACATGGGTGATAGAAAAGGAAAATGTAGTGTCAAAAATTAGATTAATTTGGGACCAGACTTGCTTCCAAAAACTGTCTACAAGTGGGCACAAAAATAACATATGCAATATATCAGCTTTTGGGGAGGAGCATGACCAACAAATATCTGGAGTAGTCGCAAATCTGCTACTCAGAGCACTCTGAGTAAATAAAAGTCGGTTATACACAAAGAACAACGTTTGTGTTATGTTAGCTGCCCTGGAGGATTTACGCAGTTTAAGCCATATATTTTTCCAGAGAGATACTGGCCACGATAGTTGAAAATCTCGTTCCCAGGCTTCCTCTATTTTAGATTTCTGCCTAATGATGTCCTTCCCTTGTAAATACTTGTATATACTAGAGGCCGAGGGTTTAGTCTTAAGTAGGGAAGAAAGCTGTGAAGAGGGAGTCTGGGAGGTGAAGGCACTGGACGTAGCAGATAATTGGTCGAACCTAGCCATCACAGCAAACTTGAGTAAATTATATTTATGTATGAATGAGGCAGGTAAGTTGAACAGTTGTCTGAGTGAATGAAAGGGTAAAAAGCTTGAATTTGAGAATAACTGGTGTATCCATATTAAACCTTTCCGTTGCCAAGTCTTCCAATAGATTGGTTTATCGCGGATAACTAAATCTTTATTAGGCCATATTGTCGAACTCAGGAAGTAGTCAATAGTGTTAGGGGGGGGGGGAGAGGGTGTAAAAGCCAGAAGTTTAGAGGTCAGTTTAATTATGGGAGTGGACACCGCCTGCGGTTTGCGCGAGAAGGAAAGGTATTCAGAGAAGGAAAAAGGAGATAGGAAAAGACGTTCTATTGTGATCCATAATGGGCAATCCTCCGAGGGGTCAAGCAACCAAAGTGAAGCCTGTCGCAGAAGGAAAGCTCTTTGATAAACCTGAAAATCTGGAAAGTTAACTCCCCCCTCTGTTTTAGCACGCATTAATTTAGCTAGAGACATTCGGGGCCTCTTTGAGTTCCACAAGAATGAGGAAAGGGTGGAATTGATCTTTTTAAAGAATTTGGCAGGGATGGGAACTGGAATGTTAGAAATGGTGTACAATACAATGGGTGACAACATCATCTTTATAGTGTCCAAGCGACCCCACCATGATAGATAAAGGGGATGCCACTTGGCCGCTAAGTCAGCAATTTTCTGTATACATTTGTTCAAGCATAACGCTACTGTGTCTGATATTGAAGGGGTAACGTACATGCCTAGATATTTAATATGGGAGGGGCTCCATGTGAAATTTGAGGCACTAAAGTCCGCCTTAAAAGTGTACTTGGTCAGTGGAAGAATCTCACATTTGTCATTATTTAACTTGTAACCAGAAATATTAGAGTAAGCCTGTACCTCCGCCAGAAAGGCAGGAATGGAGGCACTAGGATTGGACATGAAAAGTAAGATGTCATCAGCGTAAGCAGCCAATTTAAGGTGAGTGTTTACTGATTGGAAGCCATATAAATTTGGATTCTGACGTAGCTTAGAAAGAAAAGGCTCCAAGGCTAAATTAAAAAGGAAAGGAGAAAGAGGGCAGCCCTGACGGACTCCCCTGCCTAAATAAAAAAACGAGGAGATCAAGCCATTAGCGCAGATAGCCGCACGTGGATTGGAGTAAAGAAGAGAGATCAAGGATACAAACTTGGGACCAAAACCAAACCAACTAAGAGTATAAAACAGATAGGTCCATTCAACCCTGTCAAATGCCTTCTCAGCATCAAGTGCAATTGCCGCTAGGGAGTGTTTTAAGGATGAAGATTTAGACAGGACATTAAAAAGGAGTCTTGTATTGTCCGTAATAAATCTGCCCTTGACAAATCCAGATTGTTCCTTACCTAATAGATCAGGCAGGTAAGAATCTAGACGTATAGCTAAGGCTTTGGAAAAGTTTTTATAATCCATATTTACCAAGGAGATGGGTCTGTAATTTTTGCAATACCTATGATCCTTGCCTTCCTTCGGTATGAGACATATGTGTGCCTCTGAAAAAGACCCCGAGGAGCTACCCAATGTATTAAAGAAAGTTATAAGAGAATGTAGCTTGGGCAGCATGAGTTTGGAAAAGTGCTGATAAAATTCTACTGTAAAGCCATCAGGCCCAGGCACCTTGTCTTTTTTTAGTTGCTGGAGAGCCTTTGATAATTCTTGCTGTGTTGGGTCCAACTCCAGAGGGGCTAGATCCGGCAAAGGGTGAGGGGGGCCTTTGGAGATTCGAGAAAAACTGAGATAAAGAATGATCAGAGGGTTGAGACTCCGAGGCGTAGAGGGATTTGTAGAAGAGAGAAAATTCGTTCAGAATATCGGCACCTTTGAATTTTAAATCCGAGCGATCGTCGTAAATAGATTCAATGTTAAGTTTATTGTGTTTGACTTTTAAGTAATTAGCCAGTATTTTCCCTGCCTTATTTTTACCCCCATAAAATTTGGCACTAGATTTTAACAAATATAATGAGGTGTCCTCCGTTGATTTCTTGCTAAATTTCAATTTAGCATTGATGAGAGCTGTGAGAGACTGTTTTGAATGTGAGGTGTAAAAAGAGTGCTCCAGTTTTTTGATGTCCTGTAAAAGGTCCTTAGTGGATTTACGTGAAATTTTTCGCCTCTTAGCAACAAAGCCAATAATAAAATCTCTCGCTGAGGCTTTAAAAGCATCCCATATAGTTGAGAGGGGCATAGAGTGGGTTTGATTCAACACAAAAAACTCATCAAAAAAAGTGGTAAAAGAGGTAGTGAATTTTGGGTCCAGGAGAAGGGCATTGTTGAAACGCCACCTTTTGGGACCTGTAACCTTAGGCAGAATCTCTAGACCAATTGAAACAGGGGCATGATCCGACAGTAAAATAGGACCAATTTCCGCATGCGTAAGGGTTTGTGAGAGGGAGTGGGAAACAAAAACATAATCAATTCTTGACTGAGTTTGATGCGACGGGGAATAGAAAGTATACTCTCTGGTGGTCGGATTACAGAGACGCCAAGCGTCCAAAAGCTTGTGCTGAGATAAAACTCGTACAAATGATTTCTGAGGCTTGTTAGGAATATAGGAAACTCTGGAATTCCTATCTACAAACGGATCGAAGACCTGGTTACAGTCGCCAGCCAAAATGAAATTCTCCTCCATGCAGAGAGCAACCTGTTTAGCCTACGTGGACCAAAAAGAAGGCTCTCCACATGTGGGGGCGTAGACGTTGAAAAGAGAAACAGGAACACCCTTCAAGGACAGTTTAACATTCAACCATCTTCCATTAACATCTGAATCTTGAGCCAGTAACGAAAGCGGGAGGGACTTGCGGCAAAGAATCATCACACCATTCCGTTTACCATCCCCAGGGGAAGAGAAAACTTCCCCCACCCAACCCCTTTTCAACTTTAATGATTCAGCATCGGAGAGGTGAGTCTCCTGCAAAAAAACAATATCCGCGTTTAGTTTGGCTAGGTGGGTCAGGATTCTTTGCCGCTTAATGGAAGAGTTTAAACCCTTAACGTTCCATGTAACCAATTTCAAGGGCATACGCAATCAAAAATAGCACAAAATGCAACCATAAAGCAAGATTCCAGTGCAGTGCAAGACCAGTATAAAATAGAAAAGAGGTATGGCAAAAAAGAAACATTTTGTCTAAAGACGTAGGAAAAGTGAAAAGACGAATCAAATATGCACAAAAAATAACGTTGGGTAGATAAGAAAAAATCGGAGTAGTAAAGACACCAAATAAGCAATATATCATAAAATGTGAAATGAATTGACAAACCAAAGACAATACAACATAAAGAACGTACAACAAAACATAAAACGTACCTACAAAAGAAAGGAGTGGGTGGGAGGGTAGGTGGAACCACATGGAGCAGACATGCGTCCAGGGAGGGCCCAGCAAGGGTCGGGGAAGACCTTGTGACAAAGTCAGAACTGTGAAGCAAGAACCTAAAATGGGAGTTAGTCTTGATAGGGAATTATGAAAATATACATCATGAAATTGTGAACTAAGAAGCAATAAAGAGCAGCATAACAGAAATTCAGAACCATTAATACAGTGGTAAAGGGCGCACAGAACTTGCGCTACTATAAAGAGTAAATTATTGATAACTGCTCAAACTGGCTATATAAAATCCATAAAAACAAGAATATCGAAAATTAAAACACGTTGGTCAATAATTCAAGTGATATGTGAAGAGGAGCTTCCTCAAGAGGTCGTAGCATCCATCTTATGGGAGTTGATAAAACTCTGCAGGCGAACTGGATCTTCGTAACTCGTAGTTCTATTGTTGTACGTGACCTTGAAGAGACCTGGGTGAAAAAGGCCATATCTGGCCCCCATAGAACGAAGATCTGGTCGTAAATTTAGAAAAGCTTTGCGCCTGTCAGCTGTAGCCTTAGAGTAGTCCTGCGCAAAGAACAGTGTGGAACCTGACCATGTAACACGTTGAATAGCTCCTTTAGCAAATCCGTGTACTCTAGGAAGTAAATAATGACACCTCTCGGTCTTTGCGAAGAAGAAACAGCAGAAGAAGCTCACCCTAATCTGTGGGCTCGTTGTATATTCAACGAAGTTTCTTCTGGCATGCGAAGGATTTTAGGGAGGAAGGATTTGAAGAATGCAATGGGGTCGTTACCTTCGATCCCCTCTCCCAAGCTAAAAATGCGTAGGTTATTTCTCCTGTTGCGATTTTCAAGGTCCTCGACCTGCTTCTGAAGGCTTGTAATTTGTGAATGCAGAAAAGGAACACTCTTAGTAGTATCGCTGAGGGAGGCAACATTGTGTTCAACTGCAGTAAGTCTTGTATCAAGTTGCATCCAATTTTCTGAGAGAGTTTGCAATTTGGAATTGGTTTCCTCCATAAAGGGTCTGAGGGCCCTTATGTCGTGCAACAACAGTTCCATGGAAACATCTAAAGATGGCTTAGGAGGCGAAGGAGGGTCTTTTTTTAACCTTTTCACGTTTGACTTGCCGGTTACAACAGGTGCAGGATCCATCGTCAAGTGCGCGTTCTCCTCCTCGAGTGATTGTAACTCTTCCAGTTTAGAAAATTGTGAAAAAAGTGTGGAGTTTTTAATGAAAGAGCACTGTGGTAAGAGCGCACTATTATGAGAACCTCTTGTCCTGCCCATGAATTGAAAAAATTGGTAATGAAGTACAGACGAGAAGAAACTTCCGCTTGAGGTGCGCAGTATTCAAAAACAGGGTTCACAGGCAAAGATATTAATAAGGGTTAAGAGGTGCACTCGATATTTACGTTTTCAATGGGGCCACCAGAGACCTCATTTACTTAAATTAGTGCCATTTAAAACAGCTATGAAGACCTTCCATAGATTCAACATGGAGTACCACTGTCACAGCCATCATGTGAATGGATGTGAGAAGCCAGTTATTTTAAAATGTCACAAGAAAAAGTTGTGAGGAAAAGCATCATACAAAATGGCGGCCACTGCAAACATCCTCAGAAACTGAAAATAAAAAACTCAATGTGGAGAAGCTAGCCCAGTAAAAACCAAGTCACACAGTCACTCTGGGCAATAGGGAGCTTAACCAAAGGAAGAATGCACGTTAATAATGCCATTTGACTTGAAACTTGTGAGGAGAAGATCGATTTTGCCGAAAATCAAAATGGCGGCCGCAACGTTGCTGGAGCGCTCGACAGCTCAGTACCATAAAAAAAAGACGTTTCGTCCTTCATGGGCTCGGGTGTCATCGTGCGCGAAACAGAAGCGCTTCCGCTGCAGTACCCTGCCTGCCGCTTCACCTGAGACGCTGTAAAACGGACTTCTCCGATCCAGAGCCGGGAGCCCAACGTGAACGCGTCCATACTCCTTGGGCGCCTGGCCACGCCACAAGTACGATTTTTAATTGGATGCCACATAAAGCTTTAGGATAAAGGTGTTTAAGGCAATATAAATTGAAATGACATTCAGCCAAACTGGCAGTTTGAGTGGGTACAACTGTAGTGCGCCAGGATAACATTTGAAAAAACGTGTAACTCGTGCATTAGTTTGTGAATTAGAATCCGCCTCGCTCCGCTCAGTATTGCATCCCTTTACTGTTCACTCCAGCTTTCTAAATTGCTATAAAGCTTGGACAGATTTCATTTTTATAATTCGTTCTATTTTTCACTACAGTTAAGGTCTTCATTGTAGTCTCATGAAATGGAGAATTACAAAGGTGCTAAATGTGTAAATTTCCATTCATGGCGGGCCCGTCACATTGATCTGCGAATACTCTGTATAGGTAGATCCAGAATTTATCCAAATTGTTCAAACTCCTTTTGACCAGACGCAAACCTGTTGTGTTTAAAGCAATAATAATAATAATGTTCATCTCTATATCTGTGACTCCTACTTAAACTTCTACATCTGTTCACTTTCTATGCCTCTACCCAAGCAGCAATGCAGTAACTTAAGTAACGCGCCTGTGGATTTTGGGGAAGCATTTGAAAATTAGTGTATTTACTACCCTATTTTTTTAAAACCTTTTTAGGTCTTGCGTGGCATTGCAGGTCAGAGCCCTGCTCCGCCTCTGCGAGAGATTTTGTAAGAGAGGACTTTAAGAAGAGGGCTTTAAGCCCCGCCCTTCATTTCCATCGGCTGGCGTCACAGTTTATGCTAAAAGGTGACCTGCCATTGGAAATGAGGGTTTTCTGTGGACGCCCTTTCGCCTCCAAGCCGACTCGGTGGCCTGCTTTGCATGTGTCGCAAAGCACTTTCTTATCTTTATGGGGCCATGTGTTTCGAATTAGAAACACATGGCCCCATAACGCTAAGAGATTGTTGCTTGTTTGTGTCAAGCGGCATCAATAAAGCTACAACGCGCCCGACGCAACTGCAGTCTAAATTGCATGTTAGTGGCACGTAATATTACTGTACGCCTGTTAATATTGTCCAGAGCCGAGAACGTGTGCCGTTTTGTGATTTCTAGAAATCGATGCCGAGAAGCTTATTCCTCTCAGACCCTAGGCGTTGTGCCAAGCAGTGACCTGTGAAAGTGGGCAAATACCCCCATCCTGCCGGTGGTGTAATGTCCCAATGGTTGGCAAAGTGAGAGGGTAAAAACAAAAATTGATGGACAGAATGCAGAACAATGTCATACATTCACCCCAGTACAGAGATCTGGGCCTAAATCCATCGTTTTTTTGCTCACCATGCCATTTGTATTTGTATTTGTATTGGCATTTATAAGGCACATAAATCGCCCGTAGGTTTCAAAGCGCCCGCAGAATCTCCAATGATGAACAGGTAGTTAGACAGTGTTAGAGTAGCCAGGTTTTCAGAAGTTTACGGAATTTCAAATGGTTTGGTTCAAGCCTCATAGGAAGAGGGAGAGTGTTCCAGATCATCGGGGCTATTTTAGAAAAGGATCTGTCTCCGTTTCTAACAGTTCGTACTTTGGGGACGGAGAGGAGGTGCTTGCAGGATGATCTGAGCATTCTAGCCGAATGATAGGCTATGAGCTTGAGGGCGAGATATAGAGGGCCTTTGCCGTTTAAAGTTTTGTGAGCCAAGCAGCAAAGTTGAAATTCGATGCACTTTTTTATAGGAAGCCAATGTAACGACCTCAAACTGGGGGCCGAGGAGGTACGAGAGGGGAGATCGAGGACCATCCTAGCAGCGGTGTTTTGCAGGACCTGGAGCTTGTACAAAAGATTTTCATTAATGGATGCAAAAAGTGCATTACCATAGTCCAGGCGGCTAATAATTAGTCCCTGGATCAAAGGCAGACGGGAGGGAAGGGGGATCCATTTGAAAATTTTCTTGAGGTTGCGCATAAGCCCGAAGCTGGAGCGCACAATGCTATTGATATGGTCAGACATAGAGAGTTTGTTGTCAAACACTATCCCCAGATTTCGGGCTGACGTCTTGGGAGGGGGGCACGGGCCTAAAGTTGGAGGCCACCAATCGTCGGTCCAAAATTTATGAGCGTTTCCAAAAAGTAGGATCTCTGTTTTGTCTGCATTAAGTAGCAGATAATTAATTGACATCCACTCTTTTACCGTGATCATACATTGTTGGAATCTGAGTTTAACATTGGTGGGATCAGTTCCAAGAGTGATAAGAATTTGTGTGTCATCAGCATAGGACACGGTTTCAAAACCGTGTGCTTTGATTAGTTTAGCCAACGGAGACACATAGAGATTAAAAAGCGTAGGACTTAATATAGAGCCTTGTGGCACGCCCTTGTCTACTTCCTGATCTGCAGGGAGAATTTGTCAACTTGAACTTTAGAGCTACGTCCCGTCAGGAAACTTTTGATCCACATTAAAGCTGAGCCTTCGACACCCACCTCCACAAGACGTTTTAGGAGAATACTATGTGAGATGGTGTCGAAGGCAGCAGACCAGTCTAGTAAAACCAAGATGGAGGGCTGTTTTACATCGAGGGCGAGTCTTATATTCACCATTTCAAGCAGAGCAGTTTCAGTGCTGTGAAATGCTCTAAATCCAGATTGAGAAGGATCCAACAGTTTGTTGGTTTCTAAGTGTTTGGTGAGTTGGGAGTTGATCAGAGATTCCAGAACCTTTCCAAACAAGGGAAGGAGGGAAATGGGGTGGTAGTTTAAAGGCAGAGTTGGGTCAGCAGATGTTTTTTTCAGAATGGGTCTGATGACGGCTTTCTTCTAATGAGGGCACGGTCGACTGAGAGAGTGAGAGATTAAGGGTTCTGGTCAAGTAAGGAATGCGGATGGGAGCAACTGTGGAAATAATTGAAGATGATGCCGGATCGGTAGGGGAGCCAGAAGTAATTCTAGTCAATGTAGATGTTACATCATGTTCCGTAAATGTGTGGAAGTCCTTCAAAATGGTAGACGGAATGGGAAGAGTTATGCTTATTGGCTGCTTGCAAGGTAGGTCAGTGGTGATAGGGTTTACAAAAGTTTTATAAATGTCATTGACTTTATTATAGAAGAATGAAGAGAGAGTATTGACCCATTCATAAGAAGCAACTGTGGCAGGTAGACGGGACGCAGGACTAGAGAATTCTTTGACTATTCTATAGAGTTCTCTATGGGAGTTTGCAGCCCGATCTATCCTGGTACCCAGGTAGACTTTTTTTGCAGAGGCAATGTCCCTCATGTATTGGCGATGGGATTTTTTATATTGTATTCTATTGCTGGGGTTTTTTGTATGTCGCCATTTACGTTCGAGTACCCTGACGGCAGATTTCATTATTTTGAGTTCAGGGGTGAACCAAAGGGATAGTTTAGTTGGACATCTGCTAGGTTTACTAGGGGCGATGATGTCTAGAGCTGCGATAATAGCTTGGTCAAGATAGATCGCAGCTTGGTTGGGGTCGGTTAGAGGTCCGATGGGAGTTGGGGAAAAATGCGTGGAGAAGGCTTCCGGACTAATCTTATTCCATGGTCTACTTGAACTGAATCTTCTCTTAGAAGGGGAAAGGATTGAATTGAGGTGGATAAGGAACTTGATGGTATAATGATCGGACCAAAGAACCGGTGAAAGTTGATCCAATTTTAATTAATTGGATTTGGTAAATAAAAGATCAAGGGTGTGACCGGCGGTATGGGTAGGGCCGGTCACCAATTGGTTTAGGCCTAATGCGTTCATACTTGTGATGAGTTCGTTTGTGTGAGGGTCTTGTAAAGATTCGGCATGATAATTGAAATCTCCTAGAAGAAAGAAATTGTCTGAGGAGAGAGCAAGGGAGGCAATAGTTTCGGTGAGTTTATTAACAAAGCTCGTTTTGGTTCCAGGCAGCCTATAGAGGAGGGCACCTTTCCAGGACTCTTTATTCCCCAAAGTAATTGTGAAAGTACAAATTTCGCCCCAATCAGTAAGATGAGTATCAGTGAGGTGAAGTTTGATGTTAGATCTGTAGGCGAAAGCAATTCCTCCACCTCTTTTATTCGTCCTGTCCAGCCTCGAGATTTTGTATTCATGGGGAAAGGCTACTGCAATGTCGGGTAGTGCAGAGTCTGAGAGCCAGGTTTCAGTAATGAAACATAGGTCTGGCTTATCTGCGTCAAGAAGGGCCCAGATTTCTAATTGATGTTTAGGGAGGGATCGAGCATTACAGTACAGGCAGGTTAGAAACTTGGGGGTTCGGGGGGGTAGTTTGGGGGTAGATGTAATGCATGTGCTCACTTTTGGTAGGTGTCGGCAAAGAAGGGGGGACTGATTAGAGAGGAAGTTACAAAGGGAGGAGGAAAAATTATCAGGTAGACTGATAGTTGAGCGATCAATATTCATTGCATGGAGCTCAGAACTTGAGTATTGAAGGAGCGCCATGGAAAGAAGACTACAGAAGGACCAAAGGAAAAATCAACCAGCAATCCTGGCGACTGGCGACGGTCAGGCGCAGACGGGCTTGCCTTTGGCGCGCCTGTGCCGCGCCCGCTGAGCGCGTCCGCTCTGCGCACTCGTTATATGCCGGGAGTGGGCGGGACCGCGACAGCGACAGCCACAACTAGAATGCTGACCTGATAGACTCACCGGAAGTGAGTATATGTAAACTAGGTGTTTTACCCCTCCACACAATCGGCATAAGCCGCGGCTGACCGGAGGGACACCTGAAGTCAAGGTAGGCAGCAAAATAGAACGGACACAGTATTTTTAAAAGCCCACTAAAACACTTTTAAGAACACGCTAAAAAGATTAAAAATATGAGTTGTAGATAATCGCGCTGAATTGACCTGGATTGGTTGAAGATGTCTGAAGAAGCAGTCTGCCATTCCAGTTTGAACCCAGCCATATGCAAATCAGTCTTGACCCTGTGCCCTCATGGGAACAGTCCAACCCGAACTGCCAAGCCAGGTCCTCCCTGGACTGGAAACAAGCATCCTAGGACCGGTTTCGGGGTTTCACCCCTCTAAAGTGAGAGGGTAACCTCAGGCGCATGGCACACCTGGTGGGCACATTCTGAGAGTGGGACTAATGGGCATTGCAGGAGTGAACTTCTGGAAGGCCCTGATTACAGGACGACAGGCCATAAATCTCGGGCCCTTCTGTTTCTTAATTTTTTTATTTCCCTTGAATTCGAGTGGTTGGTTCTAGGGAAAGGGAGTTATTTAAGCGGTGCACCTCTGGGGCCTTCTAAAGACAGAGCACCTCTGGGCAGATTCTGAGCACAGAGAATGCGTCCCGAACACAACAGGGCACTACGAAGGCAGGAAACAAATGCACATGCTCTAACAACGAGCTATATGTTGCACAGATGGGCTACTTGTTAAAGTAGGGGCACGCCTGGACAAGTCCTGATCGCTAGTTGCACTGCGCGTTTTCTGAACATAGCATATGTGGAATTTGATACCTGGATGGATACTGGCTGCAGGGTAAACTGTGAAAGCGGAGTAAATTTCTCATCTAGAACAGCTGTGAACGCAGGGGGCATCGGCCTGGATTCTAGAAGCAGGACAGGCGTGGGTGAGCTTTGTACACGGGATGCACCGGAGTGCGTCCTGCTTTACAGTTAGTAGTCACCTGGAATCTAAGACACCCCTGTGCTCTCATGCCCTGGGCGGGGCGCGCCCACGTGCTCTCATACTCCTGGGAGGACATCAGATACCAGAGCCTTCATCTCTGACTCCGTGACCCTGCCACCGGCCTGACAGGTTTCTAATATGATAGAAACATGACCAGCCCGCGTCTGAAGGTGGGACAAACCTGCCTTCCAGCGCTCTATGCTCTATTCCGTGGATCTCGGCACTATTCTTCAGCACGTTTTAGCAGTTGTTCATTTTCTCTAAAACCCATGCGTCCGGAGGCAGACTGTAGCTGGTGCCTTACTGTGCATTCCTTGTTCGGGTAACTTTGTTAGTAGTAAATATTTATTTACTTTGTTTATTGATGCGCCTAGAGGCCGGCCGGCTGAGTGAAAACTGGCACACACCCACAACATGCCCGAAGCAGAGCTGCTGCGCCCCTGCCTCGCCTGACTCCTGTTTCTGATTATGTCCTGTGTCTACACCGAGCCAGGACGCAGCTGCGGCATACGGGTCTGTTCTCTTTATTTTGTATATTATGGGTTCTGTGAATAGTTTGTAAGGGCCCATCACTGTCGGATCAGTACATGATTCCAGTGACCAGCCATGCTTGACTCATGACCAGCCACATTAACAAACACGCTCACTAGCAGCCGTGTCGTAGCTTCAGATCCAGGCAGCGAGATAGCCCCTGCCCTCCAGCAGTAACAGGCCGCCCAGTTATCCGAGGCAGAAGGACTAGGTCTATGGTTTGCACTAGACCAGAAACAGGACCAACTGTCCGTAAATTTCACGGACAGTCCGTAATTTCGGCCGTCTGCCCGTTGTCCGTGAAGGATTCTTTAACGGACGCCATTTGTCTGTAATTTTTACCGGGCACCGGTCGCACCACCCTAAAGTCGGCACTGACTCCGATGCTGTTGAGGTCGGGTGTAACAGACTCCGATGCAGTACCAAAGCTCAGATACCTAGCAGCATTGGAGAGGCACAGCGGGATGGCCGACCCTCACACCTTCAGCCCTTGATGAGCTGTTAAGAGGTGACTGAGAGGGAGGGACTGCGAGGGAGGGACTGCAGCTTCAGGCGCAGGGGCATCTATTCAGATGCAAACAGCCCTGAATGGGTCATGTCTCTGCAATTTAGAGGGGCCTCACACATTCCCTTTCTGCCCAGGGCCCCAAGCATCCTAGAACCGGCCCTGATTACACTTGGGCAGCACATGGATCTCTTCACAGAGCTTAAAAACGTTCACTAAATTGTAAGCGAACCTCCGTTCTTCAAACATGCAGTCTACAATGTAATTTAAAAAAATGAAAAAATGGCACAATCGCACCCACACTGATTAATGAAGTATGGAGGACAATCCGTTAAATCAGTTCTCTTGGAGTATCTCCTTTAAGTACTGTACATCACAGTGGGGGATGGCAAAACTAACATTTTGGAAAGAGCATACTGCATGCCCCCCCCCCCCGTGCCCATCCTGGTGGATCCTGTTCCCCCGCCTGTGATGGTTCCTATCCCCCCCTGTGTTGGATCCCATCTCCGCCCTGGGTGGCTTCTGTCCCAGGAATGGCTCCTGCAGCGAGGGTGAAGTTCTTGATGGGCCTCTTCTCAAAAGCTCAGCTCAAAATTAATATGAAAAGTTGGGCGAGTGAGTAAGTGAAGGGATGGGTGGATGGCTGGATGAATTAGTGAAAGGGTGAATGGATGAATGAAAGATTGAATAGATGGATAATGAGAGGATGGATGGATGGATTGATGAGTGAGTGGAAGGATGGATAAGAGAAAAGGTAAATACCTGAATGTATGGGTGGAAGGGTGGAAGGGTAGCTGGATGGGTAAAAGGGTGGATGGATGAGTGAAAGGATGGATGAGTGAAAAGGTGGATGGTGAGTGAGTGAATGGGTGGATGGATGAGTGAAATGATGAATGGATTGATGAATTGATAAGTGCAAGGGTGAATGAATGGACGGATGAGTGAAAGGGTGGATGTAAGAGGATGGATGAGTGAGTGAAAGGGAGGGTAGATGGACAAAAGGATGAATAGATGAGTGAAGGAGTAAAAGGATAGATGGATGAGAGAAAGGATGGATGAGTGATAGGGTCAATGGATGGATTCATGAGTGGATGAGTAGATGGGTGGGTGGGTGGATGGGTGGCTGGATGGATGGAAGGAGTGATGGCTAAGTGAAAGGGTCGATGGAGAGAGAAAGGGAGGATGGATGGATGACTGAAAGGGTGGATGGGTGGAAGGATGAGTGACTGGGTGGATGGATGAGTTAGTGAAAGGATGGCTGGATGGGTGAAATGGTAAGTGGATGGATGGGTAGAAGAGTGGATGGATGAGTGTGCAGATGGATATGGTGAAAGGGTGGATGGATGGATAATGGATGAAGGGATGGATGAGTGAAATGATAGATGGAAGGATACATGATAGGTTTGCAAATGGTTGAATAAGTTTGGATATGGCTGGGCTTACTTGTATACTATTGCGCGACCTCCTCTGATGTGTCTGTAAAACTTAGCTATTGTCCTGAAGTTTTGCCCTGAATTTTGACCTCTTGTCCTGAATTTGTATCCTGAATTTTGACCCTTTGTCCTGAATTTTTACACTCTCCGTCCTGAATTTGCACCAATGCCAGTTGGTCACCCTACTTACTGGTGCAGGTTCCCCTGGCCTGTAGAGCATGCACTGACCATGCACACAGTACAATGGAGATCATTTGTTGATTTAATACCCAAGGTGTTAGAAGGGCTGCTCTTCCCCAGCAGCTCGCAGTAGTAGGAGATTTTACTGAGCCTGTCCCGAGGGAGGGTGTTATTCGCTGCAGGGATTTAAGTGGGCCGGATCTTGCGCGTGCTCCGCACTGGCAGTTCTTAAAAGCAGGTGCTGAAACGGGTCCATACCGGGCTCTCCATTTTACCCTCTGGGTTGCTTAACTCTGCAATAGTGGCACACGTTACTGTTTTTGATGTAACTTTAAAGTGACTCTTTTTTCAGTTTTATATAAACACTAGAGCCAGTTATATTACACAAGGACGTGTTCATTATTTAAATCACTGGATGTTGAGCAGACATCAGATTTGAACCTGCTTTTTCAGCTCGAAAGGTCGGTAGCTCTAGCCTTATGCCACAACCTGGCCTACAAGAACTGAAGCATTTATAATATTATTATTTTTTTTTGTTGAAACATTTTTTATTGTTTTCCAACACAACAGGACAACAATCAACTCACAATCCCCACCCGTCCAGGAAATACCACACATGTAACAGCATCCCCGGCTCTCCTGAAGACGGCTCAACCTTCCCACCCGGCCCCCTACCCCCCTCTCCCACCCTCTGTCAGTGTGCCCCCCTCTCCTACCCCGGTCCCACTTTCGATGTGTCCCCCCTCCCTGGTCAATAAAATACAGGAGCCCAGCCTCTCCCTAAACCAACAGAACCTTCCAGCTAGCCCA
This sequence comes from Triturus cristatus, assembly GCF_964204655.1. Taxonomy (NCBI): domain Eukaryota; kingdom Metazoa; phylum Chordata; class Amphibia; order Caudata; family Salamandridae; genus Triturus; species Triturus cristatus. Next base: position 1,022,348,276 of record NC_140590.1, read on the forward strand.
GCCAAAAGTGTAGGCGGTCAGGGCCCACCGTCTCGCCTCTTCTACTCCCCGCTCCCCACTACCTCCTGCCCGTCAGACCCGCTCTCCTCAGCCCCCGTCTCGGACATCAACCCCTGAAGTTCTACCACCAACGCTTCCCATGCCCGGGCCGTCGCCAGCGCCTTTTCGTCATCTCGCCGGAGGGCCAGTTGCACCCGGAGCGTGCCCTCAGCCCCTGCCCAACGCGCCAACGCCGATCTCCAGCGCAGGAAGTTAGGTCCCCCCTGGGATTTCCAGTGCAGAGTCAGTTCCCTCTTGGCCATTATCAACCCCAGATCATAAAATTTGCTAGTAACCTTCGTGCGGCGAGTGTGGGGGAACCAAAGCAGCAAACAGGTCCCCATATCCGGGGCAATGGAGCGATCCGTTACCTGGTTCAAGCAATCCACCACTGCTTCCTAGTAGTCACCCAACTGCGTACAGGACCAAAACATGTGTCGAAAGTCCGCACCGTCCACCCCGCACCGCGGACACTGAGTGCGCTCCCCCGAAATATCGCAGTATCTTGGCCGGTGTCAGGTATGCCCTGTGTAACGTAAAAAACTGGACTAACTGGAACCTGGCATTCCTCGTTCCCTTCCAGGCCCTCCGCACCAGCGTGGACCACGTGGACTCCGGGATCTTTCCCAAGGTCCGCTTCCCACTTTTCCCTCAGAGCGCCCAGGGGGAGGAGGCTCTCCGTCCACAACCGGCGATAGAGGCAAGTGATGGCCTTAGCCGTCCCCGCCGCCATCACTACATATTGGCAACCCGCGGCAGTCGGCGGTTCCGAAAGTCCCACGTTCCAATGCCTCTGGAGGCTCGCCACCAGGGCCGCATGAAGCAGGAAGTCTCCCCGCGGGAGCCCATAAGAGTCCTGCAAGTCCTGGAAAGGTAGCAGTACTCCCTCTCTAAATAAGTCCCCCACCATCTGTACCCCCAGTTCCTCCCACACCGCTAACCCCGACCAATCTCCTCCATGCGGGAACGCCGTACACATCCCCAGGGGGGATCTCCGGGGCATAGGGGTGAACTATGGCGGCCCTCCTCTGGCATCTGTTCCAGCATAACCGGAGGGTACGTTCCTCCAAGGTGAGCTGGGCGAGGTCTAACCTCTGGTGGAGGACTATAAAGGCCAGCACATGGCGCGGTATTAGTCTGCCCTGAGGGCCTTCCGGGCCCCTGTACTCCCTGGCCACCGCCTGCGTGAGCCATTGGAGCTGGGCCGCCAGGTAGTACCACTCAAAATCCGGTGCCGCCAAGCCCCCCTCTGCCCTTGGCCGCCGCAAGGTGGTCGGCGCCACTCGACGCCTTCCCGAGCCCCAAATGAAGCCCGTGGTTAATACCCGCAGCCTCGCAAAGAACGACGCCGGGATCCATATAGGAAGGGTGCGAAAATAGTAAAGGAGCCGTGGCAGCGCCACCATTTTCAGCAGCGCCACCCTCCCAGCACACGAGAGCGGGAGCGTATTCCAAAACCCCATGCTACCCCGTAGGCCTCGAAGCGCTCTACCCACATTCCCCTCCAGCAAATCAGTCTGGGTATGGTAAATGTTAACCCCCAGATAACGGAGACAGCTGCTTTCCCATCGGATATGGCCCAACGCCTGCGGGGGCTGTCCCCCTCGCGACAACGGGAACAAACACGTCTTACGCCAGTTGACCTTAAGCCCAGACAGCTGACCAAACTCCTCCAAGAGGGCAACCGCTCCTTCCAGCGCTCTCTCCGCATCCGCCAAGAACATCAGCAGATCATCTGCATAGAGGGAGATATAGTGCGTATCCTCCCGCAGGGAAACTCCCACATAAGCACCCCCTCGTCGGGCATGAGCTGCCAACGGTTCAATGGCCAGAGCAAACAACAGGGGGGAGAGGGAACACCCCTGCCTTGTCCCCCTCCGTACATGGTAGGAGGCCCATATGGTGACCCCCGTCTTCACTCGGGCCGTAGCATCGCTATAAAGCAACGTGGTCCAGCGTACGAAGTCCTCCCCTAAGCCGAACTCCCGCAACACTCGGTATAAATAAGGCCACTCCACACTATCGAAGGCCTTTTCTATGTCGACCGACAGCGTGCAGGCCTCCGGGAAGACTTCCCGGTCCATTTCCATCACTCGCAACAACCGTCGCACTGAAGTGGCCGTGCTGCGTCGAGGAATAAAGCCCGCCTGATCCGGGTGGATTAAGGCGGTCATATGACCCAAAAGGCGCGACGCCAGTATCTTACTCAATATTTTATAGTCCACCGTCAACATGGAGAGCGGCTGATACGCCGTGCGCGCGTCGGCCTCCCCTCCAGGCTTTAATAAGGGTATCACAATCGCCTCCCGAGCAGAGGCGGGCAAGCACCCACGCCGCCAGGCCTCGCTGTATAGGACCTGCAGCTGCGGGGCTAACAGATCCGGAAACGCCGCAAAGAACTCGACAGGCAACCCATCCGCCCCCGGGGTTTTCCGACGGGCCATGTGTCTAATCGCCGCACGAATCTCGCCCAGCGATATGGCACCACCGAGATCTTTCCCAATCTCCGGGTCCAGTCGAGGAAGGCGGGCCTCCAGTAAGAAGCCCGCTAGGCCTTCAGGCTCCCCCTCCATGGTGCTATCGTACAGCCCAGCGTAATATCTGGCAAACTGCTGATTTATCCCCTTCTGGGAATAAACCGGGGCACCCCCCGCTTCAACCAGGGAAAGTATCGGTTCCCCCCGGGCCGCCGGGTTCGCCAGCCACGCCAGAAGGGATCCCACCTTATCGCGTTCCTGCGTGCGCTCGCATTAAGTAGCTTTTATGGTCAAAACAGCGGAGCTTCTCCACCTGCACCGCCACACCTTCACGCGCCTCAGCAACCGCAGCCAACTCACCGTTCCCCGCCTGATGCACCCGTTCCGCCGCCCGCAGCAGGGCCTCCGCCCCATCAACCTCCTTCAATAACGTCTTCCGTACTCCGGCTGTGGACGATATACAAACCCCCCGAACAACCGCATTAAACGCGTCCCATTCCGTCGCCCGGCTTACCGTCGTACCCGAGTTCCGCTCAAAATATTGTTTTATGCAGTCACTAACCTCAGCCCGGAAGACCGGGTCCTCCAGAAGCAGGGGGGTTAAGACGCCACGTGGGAATAACTTGCCGTTGCCTGGACCACTGCAGCACCCCCATACAGGGGTTATGGTCCGAGAGAGTTTTAGCTAGATATTCACTATGTCGCATCAGCTATTGGACGTCCGGGGAACACAGTATACCATCCAATCGGACATACAGCTCATGAGGGGCAGAATAGAAGGAGTAATCCCTGGCCAGCGGGTGATGAGTACGCCAAGTGTCTACCAGACCCCAAGTAGCCTGCCAGCTACGTCGACTATTGGCCACCCGACGCACCACCGACTGCGCCAGGGGAGGGTGGGACCTATCCAGCTCCACATCTGTCACCAAATTAAAATCCCCCCCCAGCACCACCGGCCCCGTCAGATACGCCGCCAACTGCCCAGACAGCCTGGAGAAAAATGCAGCCTGGTCCATATTAGGGGCATACACACTACACATGCTCAAGTCCCTCCCGTCCAGCCGCCCCTGCACTGCCACGAACCTGCCCTCTGGGTCTACCAATGTCATCAAGGGTTGAAAAGGGACACCTGCTCTCACCCAGATCAGAGCCCCCCGGGCAAACCTCGAGAAGGTGGTATAGTACAATTGACCCCGCCAGCGCCTCTGCAATGCCTTCCCCTCCTCTCTGTCTAAGTGGGTCTCTTGAAGGAAGGCTACCTGAACCCCTCTCCGCACTAAGTAGGCATGGATTTTATGTCTCTTCACCATAGAGGTGAGCCCCCTCACGTTCCAAGTCACGATTCTCAATTCAGGGGGGGTCCCCATCCCATTGCCGAACCAACCATCCCTTCCCACCCCTCCAAGGCACACTGACAACCCCCTGGAACCCCAGAACACCCCAACTCCCCGATTCCCCACACTTCCCCAGTACAGGTTCTAAACCACAGTCACCCATCCAAATACTCCCCCAAACAGAAACCAAACACTCTGGTAGCCACCAGAGTCTCACTATGTCCGTGAGGTTGAGGTGGTGGCTCTACGCCTGACGGGTTTGACGGCAGTCCTCCCCAGAGCATCCACGCCCAGAATCCGTCAATCCTCCCCCAGCGTTCCACTCCCTGCAGGCTCCCCCGCCCCCACCCCCAGGACCCCTCAATAATCTCCATAATCTCCAGCCGTGGACCCCACCAGGCACCGGTCCCTCCCCGAGCCCCACCAAGCCCGGTCCAGCCTCCCTCTCCCCATGTACCCAGTCCTCCCTGCCCATGTCCCTCAGTTCATGGCCCGAGCACTCCCCAAACCTTCAAGCGTCCAACAGTCCATCTGCCGTCCCCGGGGTAACATCTGGCAGCACCTCCGCTTCGTCGATAGCACCGTCCGAGTGGGAGTCCTCTGTGCCCTTCCTAGAGCCCGAATCCTCGCTGGGCTGGGAGGCTGTGGCCCCGGAAATCACAGAGACCGCCCGCAGTGCAGCTCGCCTCTCCAGAGCCGTCTGGGACGCACCCGGTGATCGGGCCCCTGCTGTCCTCACCTTGTTGCGTCTGTTGCGATGGGCCTTCGTCGGGGTACCCTGCGGCCCTTCCCCATCAGCATGCGCCGCCGCTCGGGTCCGGGCCGACTCCAGCCAACTCCAGGCTGCCGCGGGGTCAGTGAAGAAGGAAGCCGCCCCATCCATCACAACTCGGAGGCGGGCCGGGAACAACAAAGAGTATTGCAGCCCCTCTTCCCGCAGCGCCCTCTTCACCGCCAGGAATGAGGTACGTCTGCGCTGGACCTCCATGGGGTAATCCGGGTAAATAGAAACCCGAGCGTTCTCCACCTGGTAGGGTCCCGAAGTTCTGGCCCTTTGAAGGATGATATCCCGGTCCTTGTAATGCAGCAGGCGGGCCACCACCGGCCGGGGCGGTCGGTCCGGGGGACGGGCCGGAACCCTATGCGCCCTCTCCAAGGTGAAAAACCGCGTAAGTCCCTCGGGCGCCACCACCTCTTGCAGCCAGGTCTCCAGGTAGGTTAGCATATCTCCCCCTTCAATCTTTTCAGGCAGCCCGACTACGCGAATGTTATTGCGGCGGTTGCGCCCTTCAGCATCTTCGGCCCTCTTTTCCAGAGTCACCACCCGCCGTAGGAGATCCGCTGTCTGACCCTCCAATACCTTCTGAGCTGGCTCTACCAGGTCCATCCTGTCCTCCGTGGTCTTGACCCTGTCCACCAGCTTCCTGTGGTCCGCCCGGAGCAGCCGCAGATCCGAGGACACCTGAGCGATATCAGTTTGCAGCGCCGTTTTTGTGTCCGCTATGGCCTGCAGGATTTGGTCGAGCTGTCGCTGCTGCAGGCCCGCTGCAGAGTCGACGCTGGTGCCGCCCGTGCAGCCACCGGTAGAGTCTCCCGCCGACTCCGCTGGATTCCCCCCCGGCTTGAGCGGCGGCTTGCCCATTCTTCCGGCCAGGCAGTTCGTCAGGGAGGCCCTCCCCAATCGGACTCCAGGCCCGCTCACCAAATCTGCGGGAAGTGCGCCCCCTCGCCGGCCTCGGGGACCTGCTCCCCCTTGCCTCCGGACCACAAGGATTCCGGCGCCCTCCTGCCTCTCACCGGGCGCCCTGACGGGAGCGGCCCCCAGCCTTCTCCAAAGCTGTCCTCGCCGCTGTGGCCGGGAGCACCGTCCGACCCCCACCGCTGTCCTCCGAGGAACTCTGGGACTGTCGCACCAAGGTGGGCACCATCCAAAAGCCAGGCCCTCGAGTCCGCCACCTGTGGCCAGCCAAGCCACCACCTCCGAGGAGTTCGCTGCGCCGGTCACCCACCTCGCTGGTCCACTAAACACGCGGGGTCCCACTGCTTACACTCTAGTTCCAGGCCCTCTGCTCCCGGCACAAGCCCAGTGCCGTCCACTGTGTCGCCGCCTCACCGCAGCGCAGCTACCGCCGCTAGCTCACGGCGTTGCGGGGTTCCCAGCCCCGGGCTCCGCATAGAAGGCGAACTCTGCAGCTTTCCTCCGATCGGTAGGGCCAGGCCGGCACTTCCGGTGCCCGCAGCCGATTCAGCCGCACTTCCAGCCAGCTCCTCAGGCACTGTGGGCCGCTGCCGCCCGTCCCTTCATAGGCCGCCCAACATGGCCGACGGCCGCCCGCCTCCGCTGCATCGCCGGCTCCGCGCCAGCCCTCCGCGCCACGCTCCACCCCGCTCGACTGCTCCAGGGGTCCCGAGCTGGCAGGGGGAGCCCTCCGGGAGCTTCAGACCGCCGGGGGGACACTCGCTGCAGGATTAATGGCTGGGCTGGATGCGGAGCTCGTCGCTCACGCGTCCATGCCAGTCGGCTGCCAAGCCACGCCCCAAGCTTTTTTAATATTATATACAACAAAGTCATAGGTGTTGCTAATTTGTATGTAAAATCTTACTTGTAATATATATCTGGATGAATGGACAGAAGCAGCAAAGTACCAGTCGTGTGGCACACTATGCTAAATACAGATTTTTAGCTTAAGTGTTTTAAGCCACGCCCTGAATTACATTGGCCACGCCCCAGTTTTTCATCCCACTTAAAGCACTGCTGCAGGGTATGAGGTGACGTGCATCACCAGGCAGGTATATGCATGAACGAATCGTTCCCTGAAGAAGGCGGATCGGCAGAGCTGTGAGAGAGTGCCCTGCCGCGAGAAAGTGCCCTGCCGCACATAAACCACCACAAATGAAATGCACAAGCGTGAGGGAGAATGACCTGCCTCGCGGAGGTTAACGCACAAGTGTGAGACAGCGTGTCTGCTTCACGGAGGGAAGCAGCACAAACATGCCCACAGAGGATAAACTCGCACACCTAGCCTGTACCGATGAGAGAGTGGATTAAAGTAATATATGCACAAGTGTGATAGTGTCCTCTCACAGAAGTCAAAGCAACACAAACTTGTTTGTATGTGAGAGAACTTCTGCCGCACAGAACATGCCATCTGCTCCGAGACAGTCTCCTGCCCTACTGTGCTTATAGTAACACATTTAATACTAAGTGAGTACTAATAAGCATAATTTCCTGCAAACGTACATTAGCACAAAGCCTAACAAGCATTTTTAATGCAATAGGTCTCGCTTTTGCTAGAGTTAAAGCTATTGACATTGCAAATGACAATGCCTTTTATTTATCTGTTTTAAAAACGACACCTAAATCAAAGGCATTGTCAAATTCTTGTAATTGCGAGACCTATTGCATTACAAATGCTTGTTAATTATTTAGGTCTTTTGGAATAATTACAAATGTTCAAGAACCATAACAAATTCAAGATCAGTCATCAATCCTCACGAGGTCTTGTATGTGTGCGCCCTATCATCTAATAGTGCTCAACATCAATATCTTAGCAGGCAATAACAACGTAATGGCACCAATCGATATTACCATGTGTTGGCATTAACTGTGCAAAGCAGTCGGATTTTTTTTAAAAAAAAGACTTGTCGCAGATAGTCTACCCATTGTGTTATTGTTTTGTTTTTAGGTCTCGCCTACGCAGCGCGCGTGCGTTGCATAGGAGACCTTTCGCAATCGATTCCCTTTTTCTGCCAAAAACGTGCACGCATTGCATTGCTTTGAATGGCAATGCATGCACGTTTGGCGATTCCCTTGCGGGAGCGAACTTTGAAACCATTAACTGATGCTGCCTCCTTTCTGCACGAGGCGCGCGCGCGCGCTTGTTCCTGTAGGTCCTGATTGTAGTTTAAGTGGAGATTTTATGAATACGAAGCTGCCCTAAGCTGTCGTCCGAAGCGTGGCTCTACCCTCCTCTGCGCATATGGCCACGTCGTGGGAGCAGCTGATATATATTACATATGCGTCCGCCTCCAGGACCCAGTGATTTGGCCTCCCAGCGGATGTGACGTCATGCAGTGCTGAGGGGAGCTTTAATGCGGCCGACGAGGCTGAGCTGGAGCGTTGCCCAGCCATTACCGTGTGTGTTATTAACTCCACAAGAGGAAGTGGGGAAGCGGTGGAATGTCCTTTCATCTCCGTGAGTAAATGAACACGCAGTTTCTGTTGAGGGCCGATCTGTCATTAAACTGTCATTCTGCTGAGTTCACGTCTGGCTAAGGAGAAAACTGAAAAGGACAGTCACTCGTTGCAAGGTAATCATTCATCTCCAGAGAGTCTGCCTACCCCTGTACACTTAATGACAGCCTTTCACAGGTTTGTGTGACGCAGCAGTGATACAATGTTCATCTAGCAGCACCTTTTCCCCTTCTATTCTGGTTCTTGCAAACTCGTTAACACCAGCATTAGCATAGATAATAGGTCTTGATGTAAAAAATGACGACGTCAATTTTTCTTTTTGCACACGGAACCAGTGTTGTGATTTCATCTGGGCCTCCCACCCATATCTTGCTCAGGTTCTGCTAGAGGGTGCTTGTTCTGCTTTTGAGTTTTTTGTTTTTTGTTTTTTTCACCATGAAGCTTTTGTTGAGCACTTTACAAGTAAAAGTAAAATTAATATACACAATTTTATATACACATAATTAACATACATGCTTGAAATGTGCACTACTATAAAATCGGGGTTTTAATATCAACATACACAAACATTAACTGCAAAACATCGACTACCACCAAATTGTCAAGCTAAGTGTATATAATTCTAGATTTCCTGTTCTTAAACACAGGTCTATGTAAATATATATGTCAAAGAACACATATGTTGAGTTACTTACCAGTATAAAAACTTACCATGACGGTATAGCAAGAATGGATATGCAACCTGTGGGGCCAGAGCTGTGGAGGCCTCTGCTCAGCTCCAGGAGGCAGATGAGAGAAGGTTAGACTACATTATGCAGAGGGGTAGGCTGAGTGATCCACATGGGCAGAGTGGAATGGGGGAGTAAGGAGCTCAATATTGGGGTGAAGGACTGGCTCGAGACTATCACATCAGTGGTTGGGTCGACAGAACCTGCTTTGGGCTGCTTTTCAGGTAGTAGGCTATTGATGGCTCCGTACTAGTTGGGGCTACTGCTTTCATCTCTCCCGATATTCTGCTTCATCCCGAAGGATTAACAGGGAGTTTCACTTATTCCCCCAGTAATACGCATATGCTAGCGTACTTTAGAGCCTGGAAAAATATGCCTTATTTAGTCATTAAGAAAAGTGTACAATACTCTTACTACGCTGATGTGAAAATTGAGCACATGGCTGTAGCACTGAAATAACTGGGCAAATGTCATTACAGCAGCATTATTGCAATTGAGCAAACATCAGACTCACTCCAACATTGGAAATTGGACAAAATGTTCATTAGAGCAGCTTTGTGATAACTAGACCAATATCTGAATTCATACTTTATTGTCTAAGATGAGCATTTGTGTGCTTTGCTGCAAAAATGCGTGAGCAAATATAACCGACTCACTGATACACTGTAGTGTTTTTTCCGTAACTGACTGAAGGAGAGAGGACTTAGTTTCTCTTGTAGATTTTCCTGTGCAGCATCCTTCCGCAGAACAGAACTCTGAAAATTGAGTGGTATACTGTAGCGACTCTTCAATAACTGATCGAAGGCGAAACGAACTCTGTCTGCATAGTAGATGTTTTGGCACTAGTTTCCTGCTTTCACACCGACAAAACCATAGTTGACTATTGTGTTCCAGAATTAAATATTATGAATATTTTGAAAAGAGTGGCCTTCTGTGCATTGGTTGTTTCATTGAATGTGGTGGTTTATACTAAAAGTAGGGCGTAAGCCATCTAAGCAAGTACACTTGTATGTCAACCTTCAAATAAATCCCACAGGACACTTGTTTATATTTACTCTGTTATTGCCCTAGCCAAAGTTGGTTTAAAGGGTTTGGTCCATCTTAGCAAGTACTTTAGGGGAGTTGGGCAACTATCCCAATCCCGGGGATTGTGAAGACTGTGCCAGTCTGTGAGTTAATGTGTCATCATGACAACCTTTCAAAGAGATGCATTCCAGTGAAGTCTTGTAAAGTGGGCTAACATTCATTTGAGTAGCGTAAGCTGATATGAGATATTGGCTTTGATGCTAGTATGGGTTTTCTTGGTTTATATTCTAGTTCCTCACTTTAAGAATTATGATTCCAGGCTTCAGACTGGCAGTTTTGAAAAGCATTTCCTCAGCAATATCCTTCTACAGGTGATAGACGGTGCCATGTGGCTCCAACTGTGATTCCCCCTCTGGACCTGACAACATAAGAATATATTAGACAAGAGTGTGCTTACATCAGTTTCTGTTTTTATGCATCCCATCGACATATGTCTGGAGCTCTCTGCCTGTCTCACCGACAAAATTGCTCAGTATTTCGGCAACAAGTAGGTCCGGTATCCCCATCTAAAATTCCAGGGTTCAAGCCTTTGTCACAGATGTTGCAAGATGTCCCTTTTGGATCCTCATGACATCGGCATGTGTTGTCAGGATCGGAGGACTACACCACAACCTATGAATCATGCTTCATGCACCCAAAGGCCATCAGGGAGTGTGAAGCAAAGGTATTTTGGCCAAGGCCACAAAGACATGCCTAAATGCTACCCACAGGTTACTCTCCTGTCAGAGAATGGTCTCCCATAAACTTTCCCATAAAAATAACAACAATCATTGGCATAGCCAATAGGTCTCGCCTTTGGGACCTTATAAGTGTTTAGCCATGCAACAGTTGATATTGTTGCACCAAGGATATTGTGCTGCATAACTAAATACTTGTAAGGTTCCAAAAGCGAGACCTATTGGCTATGCCAATGCTTGTTTATTTAAATTTGAATGTTTTAAATAATTTTGTTTGAGGTAGCAGCCATCGCTCTTGTTGCAGGTTTTACCTAAAAGTATTGCTTGTATCTCCCAGATACAATGCCCCCAAAGGTCTGTATGAATATCGGTCCCTTTATTGAGCTCATGATGGCAAATAGCAAGCTGCTTCTAGAACGGGGTCACAATCTAGTTCATCATCCAGAGTTTGAGGTACTGCAGTCTATAAAAATGCAGCAAGGCCGCTTAGTTCCCTGTCATTTGATCTTAAACAAGGGTCTTTGTTTTCCATCAGCTCTTTTTGACGTAACATCTGATTAGGGTGTTTTCATATCCACTTCATGCTCTTCTTTTAATATAGGATCCTGTCTTGGAGAAGCTGTGGTCTTGTCACTGCATTGTTTACCATTCTGCTAGTTCCATATCTTTCCAGTTCCCTCCTTCACTTCTCCAGCTAGTCCTCTACCATTTAAGATATCATAGTAGTCTGCAGAGCATATTCACTGTGGAAAAACGTGTCTTTTAACCTTTAACGCAACTCCCACAAGCGAGACGAGTAACAATGAGATGTCCGAATGGCCAGCTTCCTTGTGAAGTTTTTGCAGGACCTAGGACCGAAGCAAATTTGTCTACTATCGTTATCACTCTGTTCGTAAAATTGCAAAAGCTTGCAAATCTTTGATTAGTTTTCTTTGTTGAAATTGTCACCACTAATGCCATGTATGCCTTGTTTGTAGAGCACTTCTACTCAAATGCTTCTTGTTGTTTTAGGAAGACACAACCTTACATTTTTTTTAAATGATCTGGGTCTCTGATGGATAGGGTTGGGAGACAATTATCAAAAATAATTTTTATTTTCAGCAGGCCTCGAAACAGAGTTGTTTCTGCACCCAGACTGGAAGGGATAGAATTTCATATCTTGGTTGCTGCTGTAGCAAAAGCGCGGTCTCCGAAGTTACGCTCTGGTACTAGTGGTGGCAAATATAAATTGCTTTGCTGATCTGAAGTAGCATAAGGATTGGTAGAAAGAAAAATGAATGTGCAGAAAAGAGACTGACGTGAGATGTTGGGCTTTATGAGCAATTGTTATGCCTTTAAGACTATGAGGTTAAATGAGAAGCCAGTGTAGAGATCACAGTACTGGCAACACATTCAATCTTTTGGTAGTTTTTGTGAGCATTCATGTTGCAACTTTCTTAGCAATTTGCTGTCAGCGTAAGATTTTGTTTGGAGATCCAAGGTAAATTGAATTAGTGTACTAAAGCCGACATTAAATGAAAGTGTTCCCTACTGGTGTATGCAATGCAGGATCAATAAAGAATAAAATCTTTTTTTTAAACTGAAAGTGGCTGAAAAATGTGGCGGACACATTTGGGGGTGCCGGGGGCAGGGTGCTGTCCAAAGGAAATTCTGAATTACACCCACTGTCAAATGGAATTGGTGGGAGGGTGGGTTTACCCACTAGATTTGGCCATATGGTTGTATCCTATTTCACTACAGATGAAGGGGAAGTAATTAAGATCTTACTCGTGGTTGGGTTCATTGTCTGGAAGTTGTTGGCATCCATTACAGGTTTTATCTTGATTGGTAGCCTCTTGTACTCTAGATCGGTTAAATATAAGCTGGGCATCGTTAGTATACATGTAAAAGTGTACCCCTGCTTTGTGCAATTGGGCAAAGGGCTGCATTTACATGTTAAGCACTAAGAGCGAGAGGATTGACCTAAGCGGGATTCAGCAAGTCACAGGTGCAACAATAATCCTTTTTAGGTCTCGCTGGCGTTGCAGCGCGAAGCGCTGCCGCCAACGAGACTATTGTTGCCGTGTTTACTCCCAAGGGAGACAGACCTGGGCACGAGCCGATTCTGGTCTGTGAACGCGCTTCACAGTGGAACAGCTTGTGCGCGTTAATTCCAGTTGAGTGCTCGTCTCCGGAAGACGTGCTGCGCATTAATTATAGTTGAGTGCTCCAGCAGCCTGGGGCGCCTGTCGACATGCTGTGCTAATGATTACTGTGGGGTCTCATGCTGTGATAATTCTCACTTTCTATGTTGTGATCGGGAGCAGGCGTATTACTGGCGCCACCGCCACGCCTTCATTAGTCATAAAAGCTGCATGGCAAGCGATAATTAGGGCGGCATGTTTTAGGACATTTTTAGCAATTACTTTGTTTACTTAGTGCTATTAGTGATATCTTTCATGCATCCAATGCTCTATTTAAACGTGCAGCACTGAACATTTTCAAAGAAGGCGAATCAGCGACATTCATTAGAGACACGACCTATTTGAAGACGCTTGTTTTACTGGGGTAAGTTCTGTGAACTGTTTAGTTTGTTTACTTTATTATAGTATAACTGGCAGGGTTGGCTAAATTATGCGCGAAAAGGAAAAATATGCAGGAGATGATGGTATGAGGCAAGTGTGGCAAATGTATAATTATGCGTACACCATATAAAAGCAAGTTGCAAAATGTCCGGTGGTGGGCGGATGGGTTCACTGTGCTGTTGCATCGCCTGTAGGTGTGGTTAGGAGTGCATGTGACTAGCTGGCGACATGTCCTTGCTACTTGCCTTTGCACTTGTTTTTGTTTTTGTATATATATATATATCAAACACAGAGAGTTACCCTCGTTGGACCAGCCACACACAGGTAGGTTTTCTTAGCGTGTCTTTTATTCTGGAAGCTGCAACAAGGAAAGTCGATACTTCCCAAAGAAACAATTGCCTGACGCGTTTCGTGAAATGTTCACTTTCTCAAAGGCAGGATGTTTGACACACGCAGAGCATAATGGGCACTTTATTGCTGTTCTTGACACGCCCAGTGGCGGTTTGCTAAGAAAACCTACCTGGGTGTGGCTGGTCCAACGAGGGTAACTCTCTGTGTTTGATATTGATTACGGCTGACCCAGCCGTGGACTAGCCCCGCCGCACATCACTAGTGGCCCGTTGAAGACGCCATTTGGTGGCTTTTAGGACAGGAGGCTTGTGCTGGAAGTTCGTACCTGACGGCAAAGAACAGCGGGACTTTCTGCAGACCCATTGGGGATTTCATTTGGATTTTGGCAGCGGAGTGCACCTCACTGTAGGAATATTTAGGGCACTACAGGTACCAGCAAACCTTGCGAACTGCCACTGGGCGTATGTACCTGCCAGCTCTGCAAACCGCCACTGGGCGTGTCAAGAACAGCAATAAAGTGCCCATTATGCTCTGCGTGTGTCAAAAATCCTGCCTTTGAGAAAGTGAACATTTCACGAAACGCATCGGGCAATTGTTTCTTTGGGAAGTATCGACTTTCCTTGTTGCAGCTTCCAGAATAAAAGACACGCTAAGAAAACCTACCTGTGTGTGGCTGGTCCAACGAGGGTAACTCTCTGTGTTTGATTTATATATATATATATATATATATATATATATATATATCGCACGAACTTGACCCGAAGTTTATTGGAGCGCTTTACACGAGCACCGTATTTACATTACACATTCAGGCATGGGGAGATTAAGTGATTTGCCCAGAATCACAGGATGTTGATGCGACCTCGGGGCTCAAACTTTGGTTTCCAGCACCAAAGTCGGCAGTTTAGCCGACGGACCACATCCTCGCCCTTGCCCTGCTGATTTTCAGGGATGGCTGCTCTGTCTTCACAAGGGTCGGGCGAACTATGACTCCGCTGCCTGACCTGGAACAGATCTGTTAGGTGTTTGTATTTATTTTTTATTTTTTTTTATTTAGCGCAAACTCAATCCGTAGGTATTGGAGCACTTTACATGTATACCACATCCATTATAGAAGGACACATTCATGTTTGGTAGGTACGTGGATATTAAGTTATTCATAACCGGCGGAGCCAAGGCTGGTCTCTCTACCTCTGTGACTCCGGTTGCTGCTCGCGCCTCGTGTATAGCTGGTTTTCCTAGTTATCTGGCGAATACAAAAGCGGGCTTTGCTGTGTTTCTGTTTAAAGGCTACACATAAGGGGCTCAACTGATCGAATTGTAACCAGCTGTCCAACACAATACCGGCAGAAGGGCTCAGTGAGACGTACACTTGTAAGGGGCAGAGGTTACACTCCCGGCAAGTCTGCCTCAGCCTTCATTCTTCCGAGGTGGATCAATTGAATACCATTGATTGGGTAGTAGTTATATCTGTTAACCGAGCGTAGAAATGGAGCAAATTTAATACGGAGGGCGATTTGAAAAGTATAATTTTTTTCCAATGTGCCAGATGAATTTGTCTTTATGTTCTTGGGACTTATAAGAATCTTGTAGTGTGTACATCAGGCGGGTCATGTGTCTTTGGAAAACTAGCACCTTTTTGTGATATTGTAGTTGCATGATAGTTTCACATTATAATAGTGGGGGCTCGGATGTCAAACCTCCTTTCCGGGTGTTGGTCCTTGCCAGCAGTCATCACCTACTGCCAAAGACCTGCTTTTTAAAATGTATATCACCTGTCCACCTCCTTCCCCTTCCGGTACCCCCTTCACTAGTGCCCCCTCTCCCTTTTGTTTTCACCCTTCCAGCCTCTCTTCCCCCGTTCTCTCTCGGTCCGCCATTTCTCTCCATGCCCCCATTTCTCTCTCCCTGTAACCCCCTTACTCTCCATCCTATTTTCCCGTGACCCATAGCTTTGGCTGCAGGTGAGTTGGCACAACTCCTGTGAGAAGTGTCTCTAGATTAAGGGGCACGTGCCCCTGCTGGGACCATGGTCAGGCGTTTGTCTGTTACACAGAAAACCACGTCTCCGTTAAACTGCAGTTTGAGAGTATTTTTGGTTATTGTGTTTTACTGTACCAAATGAATCATGGTGGAACCGGGAATCTTATGCCAGAGCATCCCAGGAATCCAAAAAGTAAAACTGAAAAAACACATTTTGGAGAAAAATCATGTGATGTTGCAGAAATCGCTTCATCTCTTAGTGGTGTTTAATGTAGGTTCATTTACAAACCCCAGCCATCATATAAGGTCTTTGGAATGCCTTAGACCTAGCAGAGTCTCTTGATGTCCATGAGCAACAGTAAAGAGCATGTTCACCGCTGAAGAGAGTAACCACTTCACCACTCATCCCTTTGTGCCTGCAAACAGAGCTGAATACTTCACCTTTCACCACTTTGCATCTGCAAACAGAGCTGACCACTTAACCAGCTGAACAACATTTGCACAAGCGTCGCTGACACCCCGTACTACCGATCTTTTTATTGCATATGATGCAATCACTTCAAGTACATTTGTTGTGATCGGTAGTCCCTGTCCCCTGCTATACATTCCATCGTAAATTTTTAGATCCTGTTTTTTGTATTTTTATTCATCCATTCACACTCCTTTACGTTAAAATAGCCATAGCTTTACTGTACAGTTGCTAGAATAGCTTATAATATGGTATAGTGTTATTTTTAAATAATCACTCCACTGCAAACAAACATTGATACAAAACACTGCCATTTACAATGCCAGTAGCTCCAACTGCAACAAATGCGAGACCTATTGCATTGCAAATGCTTGTTTCCTTATTTACTAGGTATCCTGAAAAGGCCCCGTATTCTTCTGCTAATCGTTCTACTCTTGGAATTTCGGGATCAGCTCTATAGATAAGATCATCCCCATACAGAGCAATTTTCTTTCCAAATGCTCCCACACGGAAAGCTATGACCTGTTCATCTTGACGGAGCGCCTGGGCGAATGGATATACTTAAAAAACCATAGGTTTCACACATGTTATAGTTAGCTGTACATTTCACTCGTAAAAAACCAATGAAATTCCACGTTATAGTTAGATCAGGTAACTATAACTTGCGCGCCCACAATAAACTGCTGATGACGTCACATATTACATCACTCATGACATGGTCAGTGACATCACTCATGACATCAATGTTGACATCTGAAATTACACATTGTGGATTGCGGTCGCGCAAGTTATAGTTACCTGATCTAACTATAACGTGGAATTTAATTGGTTTTTTACGAGTGAAATGTACAGCTAACTATAACATGTGTGAAACCTATGGTTTTTTAAGTGAATTTGCAAGGTTTTGTAAATGATAATTCCTAACTATAACGTGTGTGAAACCTATGGTTTTTTCAGTGAATTTGTACGGTTTTTTAAATGCTAAGTTATGTATTTATTTTTTATTTTTTTCTGGTTTTTCACTATGCGCACACCCTGCGCGCACGGTGCGCTTCACTGTGCGCTGTGGGCGCTGTTCACTGTGCGCTGTGGGCGCTCGGTGCGCTTCGCGCACCGAGCGCCCACGTTGCGCAGTCCATGCCGTGCGCGCCTCGCCTTTTTTTACACAGTAACATTTGTTTTTTTCTCCCTTGTGGGTCCTTTAATTTATTTAATAAATGTGATTGTTACTTCTTTATTTATTTTTTTTATTTTTTTTTTCCGTGCGCGTACGGTAAGCTTACCGTACGCGCACTCCGCGATTTTTAAAAAAAATTATTAAATGTATTTTTCGTACTTTTGGGTCCTTCTTGGACCCCCTGACAAACACTAGGGGGTCTGCAACTCTCTTCGTTGCCCCCTTTTCACGTTCCCCACCTTTGTTTCTCAGTGCGAGAGTCAGAAAATGGCGGCCGACACTTCCTGATTTCGACCGATTCGAATGTTTACAGTCATGTAACCACCAATCAGAATTGAGCTCGCGCACGGCACCGTACGCGTACGGTAAGCTTACGGTAAGCGCACGGAGCGCGCTTACAGATATATATATATATATATATATATATATATATATATATATATATTGATTTAAATGCTATTTTCTCAGGACCTACTGAACAGATTTACACCAGACCTACAAAAGGCACATCCTTGACCTGAGGACTACCTCTCTGCCAAATTTCAAGTAATTCTGTTCAGCCGTTCGGGCTGTAGCTCGGACTAAAGGTCCTATGGGAAAATGCATGGGGAAAACGTGTTTTGGGACCCCCCTTTTTTCTCAGCCCCCGCTTGACGAATCCCCCCGAGACTTTCAGGGTAGAAGCGTAGCGCCCCATTAGTTTTGAAAATTTCGCGAGGATTCGTCGACCGGCGCCAGTTATTCCAAATAGAATGTTGCGGATTTCCTATGGAAACACGGTCCTAACTATAACTATCTACTGGCGACCGCCAGTAGAAAATATATATAGATAGATATAGATAGATATATAGATATAGATATAGATATACTCATACAGTTCCATTTTGCTGGGGTCCCTGACCCTGCAGGGCGGGCTCTTGAAACAGGAATGGAAATCCTGTCAATGTGAAAACTCACCACCAAACAGCAAAGAGCCCAATTTCGATTAATGGAAAAAGCTGACTTTAATTCATCGTCTGCGCTGCAGCATACATCGCACTCAAAATCCTTACGCATTTCAGCATGTCTCTGCCTTGATCACAGGTGAGTGCGTTTATCAAATCCAAGTGGTCACGTGCCCGTAGTCCGTGCTTTTGACTGCAGGCCCCAGAATGCACCTGCTGGGTATCCTTGCTTGTGCACTGGTGATTAATTATTTTATTATATATATATATATATATATATATATATATATATATATATATATATATATATATATATATATATATATATATATATATATATATATATATATATATATATATATATATATATATATATATATATATAATACCAGCCTGACAGCGTCCAGACAAACAGGCACCGACTCCGTGAGTAATTTCAGCAAAGAAAAGGTTTTATGCCAACGTTAAGGCACAGACGCGTTTCGGTGGACACAACCGCCTTGTTCACTGCATGTATATATATATCTTAAACAACAAATTAGAAATGGGGCAGCCCTGTCTCGTCCCTCTAAAGATAAAACTCTTAGTAAGAGCACCATTAAGAAAAATCCTAGCTGTGGAGCGATGATATAGGGCTTTTAGTGTAGTTAGAAAAGAGGGCCCAAACCCCATAATCTCCAGTACTGCCCATAGATACTGCCAGCAGACTCGGTCAAAAGCCTTGGTGGCGTCCAATGTGACCACCACCAAAGGAACCGACCTCTATGTAGCTATATCGATGCACCCTATTAATTGCTAGGTCAATTCATGCATTTGTCTTCCAGGGATAAACCCCTTTTGATCTTCATGTATCAACTGAGATTCGACTCTAGACAGCCTCCCTGCTAAAATGCTGACAAAGATCTTCTAATCTGCATTTAGCAGGGATATCGGCCGATACGATTCCGCCTTTACCGAGTCTTTAGCAGGTTTTAAAATCAGGACTATACAAGCCTCCCTCCAGGATTCTGGGACCTGCACCTCCCCCCCCCCCCCCCCCTGTAAATCATATTAAACAGACTTTCCCAAACAAGTAATATTTCTTCTGTTACCGTTTTATATACTTCTGATGGTACAGCATCGAACCCCGCCGCTTTCCCATTTTTAGATCTTTTAATTGCTCCCCTGATCTCTTCTTGCGTGATTGGGGATTCCATCATTTCCTTACCTTCCTCGTTCATTACAGGAAGGCCAAGCGAGCTAAGCCAGTTTCTTAACTTTAGAGAATCAGGACTGATATCTTCCTTATAAAGCTGCGAAAACAGCGCTAATATATGTTCCTGCATAGTTTCCCAGCTGTCCAACTTCACCCACGAATCACTTCTCAACTCCTTTATATCATTTCTTGATCTTTATACCCTGGCTTTCCAAGCTAACAAGGCTCCTGCTTTCTCACCATACTCTAATTCCTTCATATTCGCTGCTTGCCAACTTGCTTTACACTTTCACTCCAGCCTGATTTTAAATTCTAGTTGGACCTCTTCTAGCCTCCTTTCGATCTTCTCCCTTTCCTCTCCCGCGCTTGTGGTGTGCAAAACCTCCTCTAGAATCCCAACTTCCTTTTCCAAATTCATTAGTTCTGCCCCGCCTTCTCGTTTTTTTGCACAAGTCAGGCTTTTTAGGATCCCCCGCATATATGCCTTAAAGGCTTCCCATACGACACCTGGGGGAGCAGTATCTTTATTGACAAAATACTCTGTTTCTGCTTTTTTCAAAGCTGTCTCCACCCCCTCTTCTAGAAGCAAAGCACGCTTTAGCGTCCATCTCTTAGAAGGCTGCAGTCCTAGTGCTTGTAAGGTTATTACAGATGAATGGTCTGAAATGTGAGCTGGGAGGTGTTCGATCTTTTTGATATTCGTTACGAGGCATCTATCAACTAAAAAATAATCTAATCTAGAAAAGTGATGGTGCTTTTTACTGTGATACGTGTACCCCCTCATCCTCCCTCTCGGGTATCTCCACACATCTAATAGATAGAGGTTCCGTATCATACTTTTCAAGGCGTTACTCATTCTGGGGACATATGCACTCTCCCTACTCATTGAACGGTCCAATACAGGGTCTATCAGTACATTAAAGTCCCCACCCACAATTGCAGGAGCTGGAATTCCCGCCAGCCTCAGTTCTAAATCTAAAATGTACTGTGGATCATCCTCATTGGGCCCGTAGAACCCCACACATAAAAAATCCCTATCCGGCCACTTCAAACGAGCTAGTTCCCATCTGCCCGAGCTGTCCATGCTCGACACCTTAAATTCTATCCCACATCCACTCCTAACTAAGATTGCTACTCCCTTACAACATTGTGGTTGAGTTGAAGCAATTATATTTTTAACCCACCCACACCTACCAAACAGCTCCATACTTTCATCTGCTAATAAGTGTGTCTCCTGTAAAATCATAGTTTGTGCTTGTCTATTTTTTTAAATATTCCATCACTTTCCTCTGTCTAGGTTTAGACCTAAGACTTTTCACATTCCATGTTAAGAATGTCAGTACTCGGAATGTTAGCCATAATACTTTCCAAGATGTTCTATTCCTTGCTTCTTTACTGCGTTGTCAAATTTCTCCTGCATAAACGGTTCTGAGGATTTTTTTTGTTTATCCCACTGCTCCCCACCCGTGCCCCCCACCACCTTCCCACCCCTCCCTCCTATATCTACCCTGGGGAACCCTCCCTATCTTTTTAGGCATAACAATGCCTATGGACGCACCATTGGGGTATTTCCGCTAATACATTCAAACTTTAGAGAGCGACCTATCCTGTAACCCTGTCGGTCATTTGGCAGTATCTCCCTTTCTGATCCTATCAATTAATGATTCCACATCTTCAACTGTCCGGAAATTATACATGTGATTATTCCACATGATACGCAACATTGCAGGGAATTTTTGCTGGACTTTTGCTCCCATCTTCGGAGCTCCTCCATCTTGCCGCCTAACACCACTGCCTCTGATCTTTAGCCTTACACACATCGGATCTGAAAAGCAAAGAATATCCATTTACCGAATAGGGACAATTCTTCAGCGTTCTGCTGAGTATCTCTTCTTTAATAGTATAGGAGAGAAAGTTTACCAAGATCATCCTAGGCTTAGTTCTTTGTAGATTGCGCCGGAACGTCTCTCTATGCGCCCTCTGGATTTCATGCTCTAGTTTAATCTCTTCCTTATCTTTCAAAATCGTTTTTCGTAGTAGCGAGATTATAAAGGCCTTCTTATCTGCTCCTTCCTCAGTTTCAGGAATATTCAGAAACCTTAGGTTATTTCTGCAGTAATGGTTCTCCACTCTCTCCAAATCTTCTCTTAAGGTTTGATTTTGCCTTCCGAGTTTGGAAATCTCAGATGCGTTCTTCTCGACATCCTGTTTCACTGTGTCTACTTCTTCCTCCAACTTCTTTGTGCGCAGAGTTACTTCATCCAGCTTCTGCGTTGGCGCTGAACATGAAGTTTGTATTCCCAGTTGATTTGCTTCTGAGACCTCAAAGCACTTCTTTATATCGTTCTTAAGGTCCAATAATATGCTTGCCAGAGAGATTTCTGCATCTTTGCTCGCTTCAGATGTTTCCATATCCGAGCTACTCTGACTTCATTTTCTTTTGAGAGCAGAGCTTCATGGTCTTCAGGTGATGCTAGCACTGCAAACCTGTTACTCAAAAGGACTGTTATACTGGTTCCCTGGGGTGCCCAGTCCCATCCCGACGTGCTCATTTCCACCAAACCACCAGGACTCTTTTCCACATTGATAATAGTATCCGCTACATTAGCCCTACTCCCAAAGAGCAGCTGTTAAGCCTCTTTAAAAAAAAAAACTGTTCTTGGATCCTACAGATCTGAGAAATTATAGGTCTATTTCTCTTCTGATTACTCCGTCTAAAGTTTTGGAGAAGCACCTCCATTCACAACTGGCGGCTTATTCGGAGGACTATGAACTGCTCGATCCCGCTCAGTTTTGTTTCAGAATCATTCATGGGACAGAAACTGCTTTGGTCTCTGCTGCATATAATATCCGCAAGGTGGTTGATGCAGGGCAGGCTGCGCACTGATCCTTTGGATCTCTCCGCAGCCTTCGATACTATTTCTCCTACTTTGCTGGCAGACCGGCTGCAGAACCTGGTGGTTTCTGGGTCAGCACTAGATCTGCTAACTTCCACAGACAGTGAACCAATTTAGTTCTGATCCCAACATTATGCCATGCGAGGTGCCTCAGTGTTCTACCATGAGCATGACTCTTTTTAATCTTTGTCTACCCGCTGGCTAAGTTTATACGGTCCTTTAGACTTCAAGCCCTATCCTATGCTAATGACATGCAAATTATTGTGTCCGTCATCAAGGACATGGAGGCCACAGCTGCCAACTTTAACAAATGTATGCAGACACACTGAATGGGGACAAGTCTGAGGTCTTGATTTTTGGCAACCAGCCCTTCATCTGGAATAATTCTTGGAGTACTTGTGAATATCAAGTTATTATTTGACCTTTAGGTCAACTGTACATTATCCACTTGTTTCTGGATTATCAGGAGCCTGAGCAAGGTGTTCCCTTTTTAGGTCTCGCCTAGGCAGTGATTGTGCTGTCTCTTCGAGACATGCTGTATTCAGGACATGGGCATGAAGCTCCACCCACTTTCTGACCATCTTTTTAATTGGTTCCTGTCACTGTCTTTTGTAAATGGTGGCTTTTCATTGATCGATAGGCTTAGTAGTTGTTCCTTAGAACAGCCTTTTCTCTTCTTGTAACCTCCCATGAGAACACCCCCTGTTACATGTGTTGTTACTCGGGCCATTTTAATTACACATTGGAGCACTATTTTCTTAAATACCTTTGTTTTGCCTGCTGTTGCAGGCAGGACACGCTCTACTGCAATGCTTATTTTTTATTTTATTTATCCAGCCCAGCACGGGTTGGCTGGAATAATGGCGGGCGCTCCTTTCTTTTATTAATTGAATAGCGGAAACTGCAGCATGACTTTCTTTTCTCTTCATTTACTTTGGTTATAATGGCGACACCCGCGCTTTAGCTTTAAACGACTTAAGCTAAAGCGTGGGTGCCACAATGTAATCAAAAGTAAAAAAAAAAAAAAAGATTTTTTTTATTACTATTTCGTTACCTTTGAACCAATCACGGCACCCGCACTTTAGCTTAAGATGTTTAAAGCTAAAGCGTAGGTGCCGCTATTGTAACCAAAATAAAATAAACTGAAAAAAAGTGTGCAGCTGCCATTCTTTTCTATTTGTTTACTTTTATTACAATTGCGGCACTTGCGCTTTAGCTGTAAACGTAAGCTAAAGCATGGGTGCTATGATTGCTTCAAAAGTAAAGAAATAGAAGAATTGTGTTTTTCCTTATCTTTACTTCTAAAGCTATCGCAGCACCAGCGCTTTAGCTTAAGTTGTTTACAGCTGCGATTGATTTCCATTGCAATAGCTCCTCTATTACTAAAAGGTTGAGCTATTGGCGTTGCATTATTATTAGCAATGCCATTAGCTCAAACTTTCAGCAATGTAAGATCTATTGCAGTGCAAATGCTTGTATTCTCCTTATGTCGGATATTAATATTACTGATAGCCTGGATGGCAGCTTACAGTATTGTCATTATTGTCAATAAGACTGTGATGATAATGGTATAATTAAAATCGTCTTGGTGAGGAAAAGCAAGAAAATCTCAGTGATTTTGAGTGGATGGAATTGGAATTAAGCTAATTTCCGCTGAAGAGACCTGCCATGACTGCTGCTACGGTCTGTGAAAGAGAGAAGCCATCCGTCTTGCAGTGAATTTACACAGCACCTCTTTAGCAGAATCGCTGCCACCAGTCTCCAACTAGATGTCTTCTCAGCTGTAATTTTGATTAGATGAAGGCTGTCAAGACCAGCCCATGATGGAGGCTAATTTGTTGTGATATAATGGATGAACCCTCAATTCTATTGCTGTTTCCTCTCCGGAACACAGCTCAGAGTGCCAGTGTGTTTTGATCCACATGCTGCCACTGTAGTTGGTGTCGAATGCTTGTGCTCGTCAGCAGCTGGGAGAGAATACCTTGAAGTTCCTACCTGGCAAATCCATGCCTCTTCCTGTCAGATACAAGCCAACTGGTAGAGAAATATCTACAACCTGCTGCAATAGGTACATCATGCTACTGAAGCATACGCACATGGCAGGCGTACAGAGCACTGAGCCCAGGGGATGTGATTGCACTGCTGGCTCAGTGTATTGTTCCCGCTACTCCACTTAGGCCATGCGCCTATTTCCGATGATCCAGCACACACAAGACGCCGTACGTTGCAAACGGCACTTGCCATCCAATTTAGGTAGATGCAGAAAATGTAAACCACTGGTTTGTTATCAAGCTTGAGTCACTTTTTAAAGGCAGCACATCCTAGGTGCAACCACACCACTGATTTTAGTGAAGCGTGAGGCATTTTAAA
The DNA here is from genome assembly GCF_964204655.1 of Triturus cristatus. Taxonomy (NCBI): domain Eukaryota; kingdom Metazoa; phylum Chordata; class Amphibia; order Caudata; family Salamandridae; genus Triturus; species Triturus cristatus. Next base: position 1,022,372,762 of record NC_140590.1, read on the forward strand.
GGTTTCCAAATCTATTTCTTTAGAGCTTGAGTACATATGCTGCAAGACTGGGAACAATCTGGTCTACCTGTAAAAAATTGTGTCACTCCCGTGGGGTGGGAAACCCGACAGGCCGAGTGGCCTTAGAGCACACAGGCAGGCGGCGAGGAGTACCATCCCCGATTCTACGCTACTGCGAGCGCAGCAAGCCGAGATTGGCTGTAATGGGAGGTACAGAGCAGAGAAAACTGGACAAATATGCGTACACCAAGACCCAATCGGAACCCGCAGATCAGGATTCCGCTCAGCCGACAACTCCGAAAATGGCAGCTGACACGGGAGTCACTTTGCAAGACATAATGACGACCCTACAAAATGTGCACTCATCTCTTGATTCACGGATAGGATCGCTCTCAATAGAAATCTCTCTGATTAGGGCGGACTCCCAGAAAATGTCAACTAGAGTGACAGGGGTCGAAGTAACAACATCAAATCTTGCCAGCGAAACAGCCATTCTGAAAAAGCAAGTGCAACAACTGGAAGCAGAGAACAAGCTCATAGCCTCCGAACTTGATGACCAGGAAGGGCACTAGAGACGGAATAATATGAGACTTATTGGGGTGCCGGAACAGCCAGCTAGTACAGCGCTTGATTTACTTGTCGGAGATCAAGTGAAGAACCACCTCCAGCCACGAGGTCTCTCCAACTGGTCAGCCCCCCCTCCCCCCCCCCCCCCCCCCCCCCCGAGACCCATCCTGGCTCGCATCGAAACCCCCTTGGATGCAGGCAGGTTCGCAGCGGCAGGCCGGAGAAGAGTGACCACACTCGTATTAACAAAACTACCCAGAGTAGGCCTGCCCGACCAATCATCAAACCACAGGAGCGGTGGCTCGGATCGGAGCCATCGGTGGGGAGACACCGGAGCAGCCACCTCTAAGAAAACGACTAAGTACGGACACATCCTTGGGTGCATGCTGCGACCTATAAAATTCCTTAACTTTACCCACATATGGACTACACGTATATACTATAAAATGTGATACTGCCTTATCTATATACGATAGGACTGGGAGCGTTGGAAGGGCTTCAGAGGACTCTAACCCCCTTCAAGGTAATGGGGACGGGACTAAAGCACTCTGCGAAGTTGGGGAGGCGGGTAATTGTATTTCCGTCATGCAGGGAGGCAGGGTGCGGGGTGGGTAGGGTAGGGGGCGCAGGTTAGTTTGTTTTTTTGTTTTATTAGTTTGCAACAGATTCTATTACGATTACACCACATACATGACACGCTGGAGATAAATAATCATACGGTTTTCTACCATGGACCCACAGGGCACGATAAAGACAACAGGGCTGGGGAGTGATCTCACCGCCATGACACTAGCTGCTCCAATGGATGGCTCCCACCTCTCACTGCTTACATGGAACGTGAACGGGTTAGGAGGTAAAATAAAGAGAGGACTAGTCCTGCAATATCTTAAGCGTCAGGCACCGGCGGTGGCCCTACTTCAGGAGACACACCTGGTAGGCTCTGCATGTAAGGTCATAGATGGATGGGGGTTCCATACAGTGGCACACTCTGAGTTCACATCAGGCTCACGGGGAGTAGGTATTCTTGTGCGGAAACAATTTCCACTGGTCATTTAACAAATGGACGGACGATCAGGGGCTGTTTGCTGCCAATGGGAGGGACAGGCATATAATATAGTCTCATTATATATCCCCCCGGCTCCCACTCAAAGGCACTCCCTGACTTTGGTGCCTTCTTGCTCATTCTCCCAGAGGGGGAACTCCTCATAGGAGGAGACTTCAAGTCCATTATCGATGAGAGACTAGATCGTCAACCTCCTATGGAACCAAACGCAGCCCCCTCACGCTTTGCGGAATTTCTTGAAACTATTGGCCTCGTGGATGCGTGGCGATTCCACTGTCCCTCGAAACGCCAATACACCTTCCACTCTGGAGTGCACAACACTCTATCTCTGATAGACTACATTCTCACACTAGCGGATAGCCTGGGGAACATACACGACATAACTCATTTGTCTAGGGGGATTTCTGATCATTCGCCGGTGTTACTTAAATACACGAGTCATGCTGCCGCCCGGCGACGGACCTACCCAATATATCCCGGGTTCCTCAAAACCCTCAGATCAGGAAGGGCATGGCGGCCACGCCGAAACAATATTTCCAGGAAAACGAGCAATCAGTAACGCCCCAGGTAATACTATGGGAAGCATACAAGAGTTCTCCGGGGCCAAGCAATCTCACAAATTTTGGGACATAAGAAGGACAAACAAAAACAGATTGAAGCACTAGAACAGGATGTGGCCCAGGCAGAAAGTCTACATACAGTACACAGCACTGTAGATACGGCCCAGGACCTCCACTTGAAAAAACTAGCCTATAGGGAGTATGCATGGGAGGAAGCCAGGGCCAGGCTTGCAGCCACACAACACACAATTTACGCGGTTGGGGGATAAGGAGGGGAGGTTGCTAGCTTGGCTGGAAAAGCAGGAGCGGGCTAGTCGATGGGTGGCGCAAATCCAAACGGAGGAAGGAGATATCGTAACTGACCCGCGACACATAGCGAATACACTAGCGCAACACTATGAACGAGTTTATACATCGACCTCCCCCCACACGGTCGAAGACCCACAGGCATTCATAAAAGATATCAAAATGCCCACACTCACATCAACGGAGGCTCAGTCACTCGAAGTGGACCTCACGACGGACGAACTACTGCTCTCTATTGGAGCAATACTATCAGGGAAGGCATTGGGGCCCAATGGCATACCCATAGAACTCTATAAGCAGATGGCCACTACCTGTACGCTGTATTTATTGCGTGTGTATGAAGCCAGCCTAGATGCAGGGGAGCTCCCCAGGGACCAGCACACAGCAACTATAGAAGCTATACATAAACCTGGCAAACCAGCCGACGAATGTACGTCATACAAGCCTATATCCCTACTGAACGCAGAGGCCAAAATCTTCGTCAAAGCACTTGCGGCCCGACTGACACCCCATCTCCCTACATTAATACATCCGGATCAATCGGGGTTCATGCCGGGAAGGAATATAGCCCTTAATCTGCGCCAACTCCAGTGTCATAGCTCGTCAGCCCACGATCCAAGAACCGGCAGTTCTATTGTAGCTAGATGCACGCATGGCCTTCGACATGGTCAAATGGCCTTTCTTGTTTGCAGTCCTTACACATATGGGCTTCGGCCCCAAATTTCGTGCATACATCCAATTGCTCTATACAAAACCCCTTGCACATGTAGCAGTAAATGGCCATGTCGCAGTGGACTTTCCTTTGGGGCGCAGTATGCGTCAGGGTTGCCCCCTATCACCGCTCCTATTCGCCCTCGTGTTGGAACCCCTGGCAGCCTGGATAAGGAGGGACCCAGTCATCCGAGGACTTAGATGGGCAGAGGGCTGGGAAGACCGCATTTCCCTGTATGCGGATGATGTACTCCTTTATATGGCGTCCCCCGGACGCTCCATTAACTGTCTCCTCGATATCTTTGAAAGTTAGGCCAATATTCAGGGTACACCACCAATTGGACGAAGTTAATCTTCTACATTCTGCAGGGTCTTTCACTGCGACTTCCCAAAGGGTGCAATCTCCAACTTTCGGAAAAGGGCTTCAAATACCTGGGAATTGATATCACTCCCGGACTTTATGGACAAGAATCTTCAGCCCCCCTTTGAGGAGACTTCGCCAAGATGTTAAACACTGGCAAACCCTACCACTAACGTTACTCAGCAGAGCCGCACTCTTCAAAATGATGGCGCTTCCCAGGTTACTTTATGCTCTGCAAAACTCCCCGTTCCTGGTCCCCTCCAGTTATTTCAAAGCAATCGAGGCGGAGGTGACTAATTTGTTATGGGAGGGGAAACCGGCCAGCATAGTCATGCATAAACTGATGAGGGGATGGTACGATGGGGGCATCGCCATCCGAATATACAAACTTACTATTGAGCGTCGCAACTAATCGTTCTCAATCAATGGCTTCATGTTCCACGAACCGACACGGCGTTTAGTGCAGATAGACATAGCTTGGGAGAGGGAGGAATAATGAGAACGCTGTACACCACGAAGCGTGACACATGGTGGCCAAGCCCTACAGCACACACAATCAAAATCTGGCAGATAGCCCGTAGAAATCTGGGATGGGACGGAGTTATAACTCAACTCACCCCGCTATGGGACGCACCAAAATTGGCAAATCTTGGGAATAGTAAAAGCTTCAGACGATGAGACTCCATCGGGATCACTACGGTGGGGACTTTTGGAGCAAGGGCTACATGGTCACGTTCGCCCACCTACGAAACCAGTACGAGTTAGCTTCCTCAAAGGCATTTAGATACACACAAATTAGGCACGCATTGAAGGCAGCAATCCCAGCAGGAACTACTCTCCACGAGGGCTCCCCATTGGAAGATAGGCTGTTAACAGAATACCTGGCAAAGAAGGCTATCTCCCTCACATTGGCACATTCTACCACACGTTATGGGGGTGCCCTATGATAACTACCTATTGGGAAGCGATTATGCGGACCATCACGCACGTTAGCAGAGTAAACGTCCTGCCGGACCCCAAGATGTGTCTTTTAAATGTCTGGGAGCCAAATGACCTTAACTATACGACACAGGACTGGGCATGATGTTCGCCAAACGAAATGTAGCTCGTCACTGGAGTGCCCAAACCTGCCCGACATACCAAGAATGGTGCAGAGACATGGATGGGGCTATGATAGCCGAAAGGGTGGTTTATATCCATCGCAGATGCCCCAAAAAATGGGAACGAATGTGGGGACCATGGAACACCTACAGGGGAAACATTTACACCCCATCCCCCCTTGAGTCTGATACCTCTTCCAGTTGAGTAAACGGACTACGGAGCCACTACCAGCTGAGGTTGTCTGTTGAGAAAGTAATAACTGTGATCTTTGGTTAATGGGTTTATTGAGCCAAGAATCGTCTAATGTGCAAAAGTAGCGATATGTTGTCGCGTGATTTTTGAATTCCACCTGTATTCAATAAAAATGTTTTTAAAAAATGGTGTCACTGACCGAGTGCTCATCTATTGGAACTCCTTTCTCTTCATGGACACATCCCTGTGCTTTCCTGTGTGCAGTTAATGCCCTGTACGGTTCAGCTTCAATTCCTGAAAAAAGTTTACCGGACGCTTGGACGACTTTCGGGGTTGAAACTCAGACCTCTTATAAAAACAAGCATTTGCAATGCAATAGTTCTCGCATTACTGAAAGTTTGAGCTATTGGCGTTGTATTATTATTTTCAATGCCAATAGCTCAAACTTTCAGTAATGCGAGACCTATAGCATTGCAAATGCTTGTTAGTTTTCATATTGACTATAGCAGATACTTGGCCCATGCAGCGAGATGACCAGCTTGGAAAAGCCTTTCTCTCGTTGAGCAGCCTGGTTCAACAGTTTGAAGTAGTTCCAATCTTTATTGTTATGCAACTTCTTGGAAAGGGATGTGGTAACGTTTCTTCACTGCGAGTATTGTGGTGGCATAGTCTTTCCCGCTGTTGCACCTTACATCATCTTATAGTGACTAGTGAAGCTCTAGTTTCTGATAACAGCCTGCTTTCCGAGATACCAACTTCATATAAGCAGTTCACTGGCCCAAAGTACGCTTGCACTCACGGGGATCCTCGTGTGGCTTGTTGTAAAAATTGCAGCACCATTATTTCCAATTAACGACACCTGTGCTATTCACCCTCACTCAAATTTAGCCATTAGACAGTGGGAGGACCCAAAATGTTAGACCTGGACCCCAAGAACAGTATTTCGTCCTAGCTAACTCATGTTTAGATCTAAACTGACAGAACAGGAAATAATGAGGGGGCTGCTGGACCCATAGCCCCTGTTTTACAAAATGATTGAAACAAGAGTGTTATTCAAAAGGTGCAGTGCTGCTCTTAAAATATTAGCTTCAATTCTGTCTAAATCCATAGTAAGCTTTGGGTCCCACACAAGCACCATAAAGTAAAATCTCTGCATCTTTACTTAAATACTACATTTTTGTACAACCTAAAGTAACCTTTCCGTTAATTTTGATCAAGTTACCTGTAAGGGAACATAGTATCTATTTTTGCATCAATATCTATATTATAAAAGTCATGCCAAGTTATTTAAGTATTTAAATTTATCTTACTTCTTCCATCTGTTCGTTTCTCATATGCAACTGGTGCTTAGGTCAACCTCTACGGAACTTGCTTGAGTTTTAGACACCTGTATGTGTGGTATTTGTATAGTGCGCGTTTAGCCAAAGACAGCGGAACTCTGCACAGAGTCAAAGGCAAGGATACAGTATACAACTGCTTTGAGACCTAGGTAGTTTGTAGTCTGTTGCTGCAATCATGCTAAGGTGTTCTTTAAAGTGTCTGGTCATCGGCTCTTTACTGAAATGGAGCAGGTTTATGATTGTCCTAATAGATATGGGAATGTTGCTACAAATATGGGTTCATAAGAGGAAAAGGCCATGTTTCCTTGTTTTTTCCTTTTTGACACTTCATCTCTATTCTGATGTGTTGTGGCTGAGGGTGTGCCAGTAGCCACCAGAGATGGCATACCGGAGGATGGGGTGCTTCTCTGCTAATTTGATTGGTTCTCTTAACATAACATTGAGCATTAGTCTTTTTTTTTTTTCTTTTTTTTTTTTTATAGTAAACTTTATTGCATTTATAGTTATCAATGCCAACACAAACCTACAGCGGTAGCAGATCAACACATTAATCAGGTGAGGCAGATGCTCACAAAACACAGATAGAATAGATAGACCATTATAGGAGGACTAGTACTATCTCTTACGCATTCGGATCACTCACGGGGGGAGTAGATTGAACCATTTACCCCATGCTCTGCCAAACCTCTCTGGGCAACTTCTAGCCGCAAAAAGGGACTCCTCCTGACCTCCGCACCAATCCACCCACCGCCTCCAGCGTTGCACAGTGGGTGGTCTGGCTTGAGACCATAATGCGGCAATGCCCCGCTTCGCTACCGCCACCGCCGTTCTCAGTAGGCGTTTATCTGCCCGGAATCCGTCCAGGCCATCCAGCACCCCTAGCAGCAGGCGCAGCGGATCGTGGGGAACCACCCGACCCAGGGCGCCCGTGAGCTCCGCTTCCACTCCCCTCAAACGGCTCAATAACTGGGCATTGCCAGACCACATGAAAGAAGTCCGCAGAGGTGTGAGCGCAAAATGCGCAAGCTGGGGAGGGCCGCATATTAGCTTTATATAAACGTGCTGGAGTGAGGTAGGCCGTATGAAGGAAGTAAAGTTGGGTAAGGCGAAGTTTTGAGGAAGTTGTCAGGGTCTTGGGTGCCATAAGGGCATCCCTCCAGTCCGCCTCCTCCAGGGGGCCCAACCACCCCTCCCACTGGGTGCGTAGGCGGGCGAGAGACGCAGGACCATTGTTGACCCGGGATCAGTAAATCCTCGACACCCCCCCCACCCCCCCCCAGCCCCCCCCCCCTCTGCCAAGGTTCCCCATCATCACCTGAGCCTCCAAGGGACTGAATTCTGGAAGGGTAGTGGGGTTAGGGATGTGGGCCTGGAGAGCGTGTCGAAGTTGGAGGTATTTGTAAAATTGTGAGGGAAGGAGAGAGTGACGCTGTTGCAGGTCTGCAAAAGTTCTAATGTGGTCCCCCGCCCAGATGTCCCCCAAAAGCGAGAACCCTACGAGATCCCAACGCCGGAAGTCTCGAAGGGAGGAGACCTCCCTCAACCATGCTCCGTTCCACAAGGGCGTCTGCCTGGTGAGCTTCCGGTCCCACTGGATGTAGCGCAAAGCCGTGCGCCAGGCCAGGAACACCGACTTAGTGATGGAAGGAAGATACCACGGCACTGGACACCCATATAGGTAATCCTGGATCCGTGAAAAGTCCAGGGTTCTGAGTTCCACTTGGTACGCCAGATCAGACCAGCCACCTGTGAACCAGTTGTGGATAACGATAAGTCGTGTGGCTAGTTAGTGAAGGTTAGTGACCCCCATGCCCCCGTCATAGGGAGGGATGCGACAGTGTGCTAAGGACATTCGCGATCTCCCGTTACCCCACAGAAAGCAAGTGAGGACACTGTCCATCTCCCGGAACCAGCTGCTCGGGAGGTGAGCGGTTGTGTTCTGTAGAATGTACAGAAAACTGGGAAGGACCATCATTTTAAAAAGGGCACTACGGCCTAAGGGTTAAGAGGGAGGGATTGCCACTTCCTAAGGTCCGCCTTGGCTCTGGCGACCAGGGGCACAATGTTCAGGGCCCATTCGAGCTCCGGAAGGAGGGCGACCCACACCCCCAGGTATTTAAAGGACTGCTTACGAAAGGGAATATTTGTTTGCCAATCAAAGCATGACCGAGATGGGTGCAGCGGGACCAATGTAGATTTCGCCGTGTTGAGCCGAAGGCCAGAGACCTGTTCGAACGCCGAGAGGACGCCCAGGCAGCGCGGACCCGAGTTTTCGGGGTCTGCTAAATACAAAAGGACATCATCAGCGTACAGGGCTATCTTATCGGTGTGACTCAGATCCCAGGTCCAGCTGCGGACGAGAGAGTCTTGACGGACAAGCGAAACCAGAGGTTCCATCGCCAAGGCGAATAATAGCGGTGAAAGTGGACAACCCTGGCGGGTGCCCCTCTGAATGGGAAATGCCTTGGAAAGCACGCCGTTAATGAGGACCCGCGCCCTGGGTTGAGAGTAAAGAACCCGGACAAGGCGCCGGAAGAGGGGGTCGAAACCCATCCTCTCCAGCACATCGCCAAGGTAACACCAATCCACTGTGTCGAACACCTTTTCAAAGTCTCTGAACAGCAACGCCAAGGACAAGGTGAGGCAATGGCGATGAGCGAGGCGTATACAGTGCCAGGTACTCCGGCCAGGCATAAATCCGCACTGGTCCGAGTAGACCAGGTCGTGTAGGTGGGGCCGAAGCCGTTGGGCCACCACAGTGGCAAATATTTTGATCTCAGTATTGATGAGCGAGATTGGGCGATAATCTGTACAGTCAAGGGAGGGTGGGTGTGTCTTGGGGAGAACGACAATGGTAGCCTCGTTGGCTTCGGGTGGGAAGGATCCTTCCTCCGCTGCATGCGTGAACAGGGCCAGAAGATGAGGTACCAAGGTGTTGTAAGTCGCATAGTTCCTGCGGGTAGCCGTCGGGTCCAGGCGTCCTGCTGCCGGAATGCAAGGTTGAGATAGCCCCATATATTTCTTCCGATGTAACGGGGAGATCGAGGGTTTCTGAGGCTGCCCGGGAGAGACAAGGCAAATGGGTTTGAGTCTTGGCCAATAGGGCCGCTGAGGAGGTCGGGCCGCATATAAGGTCGCATAGTATTTAGCGAAGGTTTGGGCAATGGCTTGAGACGTGGCCTGGCAGGTTCCGGTCTCAGTCCGAATCTCAGGAATGATACGGGTGGCTCTGGGGGTACGACACCAAATTGTGGAGCAATCTAACGTTCTTATCGCCCCATCAGTATATACATGCCACCAACGATGGCCATAGCATCTTGGCAGATTCCAACGAGATTTGGGAGACGTGCGAGTTGTCGATCGGAATCCTCCCCGCAGTCTGTGGCCTGGGCACCCTCCAAGCGGGCCGCCTGTGCCTCCAGCCTCACGAGTCGAGCCGACCTTTCCATACGTTGCGCGTGGATCAGGCCTCTAGCAACACCCCCCACCACCGCCTTTCCAGCCTCCCATAGGGTTCCCGGTGAGGAGACAGACCCCATATTAGTAGAGAAGTAAAGCTGCAGTTCCCGCCTGAGGGAGGACACAAAGTCGGCGTCCTCCAGGAACCAGGCGTTCATTCGCCAGACCGGACGGGTGCCAGGGGGCGGAGGTCCCAATGCGGAGAAAAACGGGGAGTGAGCCGAGATCCCCCTGGGCAGTATAGTGACCCCGGATAGCAATTGACAGTCCGTAGCTGGCAGGAGGAAGAGGTCAATACGAGAGTGGGTGTGGTGGGCCACCGAAGTGTGGGTGTATTGTTCCTTGCGAGGGTGCCACGCCCTCCAGGCATCGCAGAGACCCAGGGCAGAGAACCACTCAGAAAGGCGTCTTGCAGAGGTTAGGCGGGGAGCCGAGGGAGTGCCTGTTGTCACACTAGGGCTGCAGGACGGCATTGAAGTCACCCCCCGCCCCACCACCGTCAGGCCCGGAGGGATGGAGGAGAGTGTGGGAGTGAGGCGGCGAAGTGTGGAGGTCAATGTGGCAGGGGCAATGTATGTGCATAGGAGACTTAAGGGTTGTCCCTCAATCGCGCCAGTCAAAGCTACAAATCGACCCTGCGTGTCCAGCTCGGCGCGAATGAGAGTGAAGGGAAGGCCACGCCGCATTAGGATAGCAACCCCCCCGAGAACCCCGTGCAAATCCAGAGTGCCAGACCCTGTCAAACCCATACCGGGTGAGGAAGTTACACTGGGAGCCCAGGAGGTGTGTTTCCTGCAGGAACAGGATATCTGGCGCATGGCGGTGTGCGCTACGCAGGACAGCCGTACGCTTAATACGGTCTAACAGGCCATTAACATTCCAGGAGAGAATATGGCGGGCTCTAGTAAAGGTACGTGCCATCGGGATGGGCGATGTGGGAGAGGGGGTAGGCCAGCGTGAGAAAGCCCAGACCCCAGGGAAGTAGACAGGGCAAAATCCGAGTCGTAGAGTAGTCTGAGATGTGTGAGCTATCGAGTCTCATGTGAACACCAAAGGCAAACAGGCGTGTGTAGCTACCGTGCAGAACTGGGAACAGCGGCGCGTAGGCGGCTAAAAACAACCAACTAGCGGGAGACAACGGTGACCCCCCACAATATACTTCTGAAGAGGAAGCATCTGTCGCCCTGAAAAGGAAACTAGGTCAAACCAACAACCCCACAAGGAGGCTAAGTGCTAAGCTAAAACGATTAGCAAGACAGGAGCATGACAGAGATGGACACCCCTCCATGTAACCGGATAAAGATACGTTAACTGCTGCCAGAAGAATCAAGGAGCATTAGTCTTTTTAACACCTTTACCATGTATAGCCATTCAGGGTAATATTTGAACTAGTTCTTGTCACTCTTTATCACTAGGTTGATAGTGCCACAATGACCTTTACGGCCTTCATTTTTCCTGTGTTATTCATTCCTTACTTATACCCACCAGTAGGTGTCTGCCAGTTGGCAGGTGACACCCGTGTTTCTCAAAGAGTGTCTTCAACCTTTAACATCCAGATCTCTTGGAAAGATAAATGGTTGATTGGATTGTTTTAAATATCTTCAGAATCGGTTGTGCTTCTATTTAATTTGTCCCCACAGCCACTACCTGCATGCAGCTATAGACAATGCTGTGCAATGGTAAAGACATGCAGAGCAGAAGAGTGGGCGCCTAAGGTGTTGGGCAGCCTTCTTAAAGCAGACATTGGAAGGGTTGGGTGGCCATGGAAGTGAATGGTGTGGCAAGTCTTGGGTAGGTTTGGAGTTCTCCATTCCATGGTGCACACACTGACTGACCTCTTTCAACTGCAGTTGCCTAAGGTTGTGGAGTACAGCAAGAGGTCTCATGCTGATTCACCCTACTACCTCCCAGCTTCTCGTCTCCATTTCAACATGCTTCAGTGCCTGTGGAATATGCCTTTTCTGTAAAGAGGAGTTGAGGATTCCCACCAATGCATCCATAATATCCGGGTCCAGGGTGCTAAGTTTGGCTGGGGGGAGAGGATCTTTAGGGGATCAAGAAGGTGTGGATTGTACCAGTGACGGTACAGCTTGTCCCAAGAATTCAAGTTCTGGTGGACAAGTGTGGTGACTGAGGTGTTTAGTGACTCGGGGACAGGAGATGGTGTACTGGTGCTGGGCTGGGAGGCAACCCTCCCAAACGGTGTCGGTGAGAGTTGAATGTCCTGTACCTTTTTAACAAACAAAAAAAAGTGCTAATTCCTCACACTGAGACTGGGAGAGTGCTGATGCGATGTTATTAGTGTTGGAGAGTTCCTTGACTACTCTGAAGAGAGTTTTGGACAGAGGCGACTTAAACTGAGTTAAAAGTGGCCCTTGCGGTTCTGCAGAGAGCATAATCGTTTCTCAGTGCCGTTTTGTATTTGTGTTTAGTGTCCTCATCATAAAGGAGTCTCCAGCCCCTGTCTAGGTTTTACACCTAGATTTCTCTATCCGAAGTGCCTCCATAAACCATGGGGCTGGTGTGAGAGTCCTGACTGAGTTTAGTTGGTAAGACAGTATCCAGTGAGTCTCACAGCCAATCTTCAATGTGGGATTGAGATTGCTCAGTCACCTGTGCTAAATTGGGCATCATGCTCCTTAATTGGCTATTGAGAGCTGGGATGTCCAGTCTCGACCAAGCCCCGGTTTTAGGCTGTGGTTTCTCTCTCCCTCTGGGAAGAGCAAAATCTGTCCAAGCAGAGAGAGGCACTGCATAGTGATCCGACCATAGCAGTAGCAGAGGAGGAGCAGTAGCAAGATGTATTAAATTAGAGAAGATCAGATCTAAGAGATGGCCTGCCTTGTGAGTTGGTGTGAAGTTAATAAGATCAAGATTCAGGGCCAGAGGGCTCCAATTGAAGTCTGGCCGGAACTGCAAAGGCTATCCTCTAGATGGATAGTCAGATCTCCTAATAGTATAAAAATATCTGATAGAGACATCTAGCCGCAGATTCCTTAACTTAGAATATTCCCAGGTGTCAGACTGGATCCATAAAACTTTTTCCCCAGCAGTACGTCGCCCGTCTCCGTCCTGACGTTGTCCTCGGTAGTGACGTCAATGGAGCCATATAAGTCCCCCCGGCGCGCTGACGTCTGTTTTCTTTTCCGCGTCCCAACATGGATCCGGGAGAATCGGTTCCTGTGGCCTGTTGTGTTTTTCAGGCCTTCTCAGCGCCTTTTTCGCGTCCGGAAATGTGTGCCGATGCCTGCGGGCTTCAAGTAGTGTGAGACCTGTACGCGGCTGATGTCGGCGACGGATCCACACGAGATCTGTATGTGGTGCCTGGGTGAGCACCACGACTCCACAGAGTGCAATGCCTGCCGGCAGCTGACTCCGAAGTCCCTGCAGGAATGACGGATGAAGTTGATCTCTGCCCGGTTGTCCCGGTCCGAATCCTCGCGGAGCTGGCCTCTGTCTCCAGCGGAGGGGTCCAAGCGGTGCAGTTCTTCTTTTCACGCGGAGGTTCCTGTTCGGGACAGGTCCCTGAGTCGTTCCAGCGGACGTCGTTCACCTGCCTCAGGTAAGCACCGGAAGAAGTCGCGTATGTCGTCGACCTCGCGAAAGAGTGACTTCTGGGCCCTCTGTTCCCGGTCTTCACCGGAAACGGTCCCTCAGGAGTTGACCCCTGCCTACCCACCATTTCCTGGTGATGGTGCGACTCGGACCTAGATGGAGGCCTATTCCAGGGCCCTGCAGACCATTTTTGGGTCACCCCCTCTCCCTGGCTTGCCTTCGGGCCCCACAGTGGGGGTTTGCCAGCGGGGTCGCCTTAGGCACCGACCGAGTGCCTTGACTCCGGTTCTGGAGTCGTTGTGATGTCGGGACACGGCCCGGAGGGGTATCCCACTCTGACGTCTGGCCCTCCTGAGGAGTCTTCGGAGAGCCCTGTGGGGCTCCCTGCGTCGTCACTGGATGCGGCTGCAGCGCGGAGCTCAACTCCGAGTCGACGTCATTTCTCCCTGCAGATTCCCACCTCAGTGGAGGTCGAGTCACGGTCCGACGCCGGGTGGACGAGTCCTGTTCAGGGGTCGTCGTCTACGTTGATCTGACGCCGTTTTAACATCTGTCGACGCTGGTTCTGTCCTCGCTTGTTCCTCTGTTGGTAGAGGACGTGAGCCCAGAGGGTTCTCCACCCCCAGGGTTGTTTTACTGCTCCACGGAGCAGGTGCCCATGGGACACTGGCCGGCTCGTCATACTGCGGATTCTGTCGTTTGGTGGACGGATTAGCCTGCAGCATTCCCCTACCGAGGACTTACTGTTACCGCCTCGGATGGCCATGGAGGCTAGCGCAGCATTTGTGAGGACGGTTCGCAGGGCTGCGGATATGTTGCAGATGCAACCATCCTCTGTCCCTCTGTCCCTCTGCCTTCGGATCCTTCGTTGGATCTTCTCCACCAGGGCACAGTGGACGTGGAGCCTTTGCTACCTTTTGGCGGATCATTACATGATGTCCTTCTGGGAACTTGGGCCAGGCCCTCATCGGGGGACACCGTGGGTCAAGTTATTGCACATCGCCATCGCCCGGCTCCAGATGACCCTGCCTGTTTGTCCCTCCATCCTAGGGCTCAAGGACTTGTGGTCCAGGCAGCACCCCCTTCCTCTCCTCCCCCATTGCTTCCTCCCACTCTGGAATCTAGGTGGCTGGAGTCGTGTGGCCGCAATGTCTTTGCGTCCACCAGCTGGGTCTTCGGTCCCTGAACACGTCCTGCGTGTTTGCTCTGGCTACTTTTGCCCTTTGGAACTCAGTCGAGCAGCTTCTTCCCTCTCTGCTGGAGGGCCCTCGTGCTGACCTAGACCGGCTTATTTGAGATGGCTGCGACATGGCACAGTTTTCCATCCGGTTGGCCATGGACACCACTGAATCCGTGGGTCGAGCTATGTCCAGTCAGTTGTTCTGCGTCGCTATGCATGGCTACACAATGGCAGTTTCCCAGAGAATGTTCGGGAGCGACTCTGGGATCTGCCCTTTGATGGGGTCAAATTGTTTGACAGACATGCCGACTCGGCGGTCCAGTGCCTCGTTTCTGGGTTTCCATGGCTCCCATGGTTTTTAGTCCTCATGGCGGACTGCTTTTCCGGGTTCAGTTTCTGGGTTCAAGACATTATTTCCAAGACTGGTTGTATGGCTGATCAGCCGTGTTTTCCCCTTTTTTTGGTACAGCTGGGCCAGCTGTTTATACATTTCTTTTTTTACCTCTGCCTCTGAGCTGGTCTCAAGAGGTGTCCCTTGCTTTTTATAGGGATGTGACGAACCCCATGTGGGGTATTCGTTAGCTTTTGTGTAGCTGATCTTCCTTTCCCAGGAGGTTTCGGAGGCTCTTGTGGAGTCGTCCTCGTATATGTTCTGTCCCTCTGGGGACTTTTCCTATGGGTTGTACTGTAGGCTTTCTCCCTTCGTTCCGTCTTCCTGCTGTGCTAGGACGCCTACTCTGAGGGGACCAACAGACTGGCGTGGCCATCTCCTGGAGCTTCTGTGTTGCAGCGTACGGTTGTTCCGTAGCACACTCGTACATCTGTGGATATATTGTTGCAATTCTGCCATATCCGGTTCGCCCCAGGGGGTTTCATGTCCTCCTGTCTTGCCTTGGCTACTCTTTAAGCCTTCGTTATGTTCCTGGCACCGTTGCTTGTTTAAATCGTGAGTACGCGTCCATGTGGGCACCTGGGTGTGTACGCGGGGCACAGGGGGCCGTAGTATTATTCCCTGCGCCACTGTCTTGTCTGCGCTCTCTTACTGTAGTATTATCTTCTTCCCTGGTGTTGGGAAGGGCTTGAGCTTTTCGCTTGGCTTACACCCTGTCTGGGGTTTGCCTATGGGCAGTGGAGTCTTCCCCGGACAAGTCTCTGATGCACGTTGACTTGTGCCCTTTGCTTCCCTCTACCCTTTTCTGGCTGGGGTTCTAGTTCTTCTGTTCGTTGCCGCACACGGCTCAGGTGTTTCTCCTTCTGGCCTCTGCTGCGGTTTTCAGTCAACGTATTCTGTCTCCGGATGATCTCTGGCATCATCCAGTCTCTGTATATAGACTTTTTGTGACGCTCTTGTCTGGGTGTTACTGACTTCTTCTTCATTAATGTGGTGGTCAGTATCCCCGCCTGTATCGTGGAAGCTCCGTTCTTCCTTCCCCGACCGGGGGGTTGGTGTCGGACCTTTTAGTGGATGGACATTGTATGTCCTGCTATGTTTCACATCGGTGTTGTTGGTACCCATTGGGCGACCTCCTATTCCCTAGGGCTGCTCTTCGAGTTTACCCTTGGTTGTGACTTTAATGACTGTTTCATATATTTCTATATGCTCTATCTATGTCATGAGGTGTACAAAGACGAGAGAGGAAGCATACAGGGTTTTCCCTGCTTTGGTTTCTGGGGATTGTCCCAGATTCCCGCTCTTTCTCTCTCGCTCTCTGCCCCCCCTCCCTCTCATGGGAGATAGCTGTGTGTGTGTCCGGCTTGCCGGTGACCTTTGGTCATTGAACATGTGGGTACGGTTGGCTGGTTGAGTACCGGGTGCTGTGCCCGTTTTTCTCTGTGGACACGCACTTGCTGTTGCGTCTCATTGAGCGTGTGCATTTGTGTGGTGTGGTTCTCATGGTACACAATGTCTACTTATAATCCACATCTATGCATCTCCTGGTAGTTTGAATGTCTCGGCATGATGACATCTGCCCCTGACCTGTTATTTTTGGGCATCCACTGTTGTGCACGCTCACTTTATGTTCTAACTCTCATACTGTTTTATCCCTTCTCTGAGACTTTGTCTCTTGCGGATCCTGGGATCCTACACTCAGTTTCACTTCCTTTTTGCATACGTTTGTGGCATTATGCACTGACCATTCTGGGTCTGTGATTTCGTTTCGTCCCTGTCTGGGCGAAAGTGGGCTCGTACCGTCCTCTGATGGATTGTGGTACCTTGCTTCCCTTGCTCAAACTTCCACTCTTGAGTTCATGGGTCTGGTGTCAGCCAACCTGGCATTGCTGAGCTTCATGGGTCTGATGTCAACCACAATGGTATTGCTGTCCCCACCTTGTTCTAGTCAATGCTATTGACTGGTTACTTCCCTTGAGAACTTGGTGGCTTTCAGTCGCAGACCCTTCTCCAATGGGGTATAGCTTTGGTATCTATTCTAAGTTAAGGAATCTGTGGGTAGATGTCTCTATCAGATAAATGAGTTACTTACCTTCGGTAACGATGTATCCGGTAGAGACACAGTCTAGCCGCAGATTCCTTAACGCCCGCCCTTCCTCCCCATTCTGCGAGGACCTTTCTAGATTGGGTTCTACCCACTTGCCTCCTTACAGGTGGCCTTGGTTTTCCTGAGGCGTGCTCTAGTTCACCTCCCTCCGGGGCAGGATGTATAATTCTGTTTGCGCACGTTAACTGTCCATCCATTCTCGTTCTTGGGTGGTTAGGTTATGTGCTCTTCCATGCTCCTCAACCCTGGTTCTTCCGGTGTGGGGATTCTCATGTTATTCTACCCTCCCTCTGCCCTCGTCTGTTTCTCCCCATTACTTTGGGGTCTCCTTGTCTGTGCTGCAGTCGATTGGGTTGGGGATTTATTTGACTATGCTACAGCCCATAGGTCATTATGGAGGGTGTGGTGTACATTCTGTTTCACACGTGTGGTCCTTGCCATAAGTCAAGCTGTTCCAGTCTTGTTGTCCTTTACAGTTACATCCTGTGGTTACAGACTGTCTGTCATACAGTTCCATCCTGTGGTTGCAAACGGTCCTTCGTTTGTCATGCTGTTAATTTCATCACCATGGTGATGTTTCTCATCCTTCTATGATTTCTTGTCTTTGTTGTTTCCAGGACTTTTGATCTTTTTTGGCACACTGTTCCCATGCTGTCAGTTTTTGTAGTGGCTCCGCGTTGTGGCGCGGAAACGTTTCACAGTAGAACCTGATGTCAGCGTGCCGGGGGGACTTATATGACTCCATTGACGTCACTTCCGAGGATGACATCAGGACGGAGCTGGAAGACTCCGTCCCCCACGTGTAGAGGTACTGATGGGGACAACGTTTTCTGGATCCAGTCTGACGCCTGGGGATATTCTAAGTTACGGAATCTGCGGCTAGACTGTGTCTCTACCAGATACATCGTTGCCGAAGGTAAGAAACACATTCTTTCAGAGCGGAGGATAAGGGAGCTGTATAAACCAGTGGCTTGCATATTCCGGTGGGCGGTACATTAATGCGACGGATATTGTAAATCTGGTTGTATGTTGCAGCGAGAAGGATACAGCTTCGCAGGCCGGTATAGATAGTTCCATTAATTTTTAAATTACATTGCGTTCTCCCTCACCCCCTTCCCCCCCTCTGCCCTCCTCCCGATTTACCAGGCCTATTCCTGCTCACCCTAGGGTAGTCTTGAAGTAGGGCCCCAATAATATCTGGCATAGAGGTCTCTCCGTGAGAATCCTGGTGTCCCGAGTGCGGTCCCCCACTAAGTTGTTAAAGTATTGCTGATGACTAGGTAATGATCTAGCATTGAGGCTATAGAAGTGAAACTTACTTTCTGGTCCACGGCGTGGGGTGGTAGCCTCTCTGCTCCCTTAAGTGTCTGCAGGAGTAGCATTGACAGAAGTGGGTTGCACCCGTCCATCTTGTGGGTAAAGAGCGAAGAGGCAGATAGTGCAGATTTGAGTGCTCTTTGACAGTCACGTGAGGCTTGACAGGCTTCTGAGCAGGTTAGTCGAGTTCTGTCAGTTGTGAGGCAGAAAATGTGATTGAGCCTCACCCAAAAAAGGGCAGGGTCCCTGGGCCCATTCGGGTGCAGTTGATCTTGCCCTCGGCGCCCACACTGTTCGCGTCTGCGCTGGGGCCATCACTAAACTATGGACATATAAGCAACAACTAGCCTGCTAACCGGGCGGTACATGTGACCCCAAAATGGCGACAAGCGAGGTAAAGTGGTCACTGACATTGCTGATGACATCACTGAAGACCTCATCTGGTTGAAGGTTTGTAAACATTTCTGAACCTTTAAAGATCTCTACTAAGCTACTGCATAAGTTGAATCACCGTTCTTTCTGTACTACTTATGAGTGATACTTTTTCTAGCGTGTCATCTGATCTATAATCCAGTTTTTAAACTGGTTGTATCATTAATCAGTGTACTAGCTTCTACACTGTCACGTCCCCTGCTAATGTATGTGTATGGTAGTGCTTTGAAAAAGTCCAAGCTGTTCATTGAGACTTCACTCCACAGTGATGACCAGGTATAGTTCTGTTTTGACATACTGACCAGTTTCCTGAGACCCCTCTCTTTTGATGAATGACTGTAGTAGTGGATTGGAATAAATTCATCTGTTCACTAAGACCTTTCTCTAGTGTGATCGCTCATTGTAGTAGACATTTATAGCAGACTCCCCTCTGCTGACACCTTTCTCCAGGATGAAGAATCATTTTACTAGTGGCTTGTCACTCTGCCTGACCGCTAAGACCTCTCTACTAACTGTATGTGTGGAACCCTGACATTTACCCTAAAACCACTTTCCAGGTTCATGAATGGTGGTGTTGTGGTTTGCAATAGATTAGCCTATGCGGTTAAATATTTTACCTTGGTCATTTAGTGTTTAGAGTAGTGGTTCAGAAGACACCGGAGTATCCGCTGAGAACTGTCTCTTATGTGATAAGTGAGTGTAGTAGGTGATTAAGTTACAGTGAGCTCTGTGCTGTACGTCTCTCACCTGTCGTCAACTTAATTTAAAAAAAATAAATTGAAATTTTCTTGATAATGCCATCAGTGATGTAATTTATATAAACTTTCTATAAATGCTATACAGCAAGTAATTTTTGTATTGATTTTATGGATCCGCTGCGATGCCACCACTAATATGACCAAATCCAGTACAATACCCAAACCTCAACTTATCATTGGATACAGTAAGGCTCCACTCATCCATATTGCAAACCTTACCCTAAATCAGTAATTTGGGTTTAACATCTCTCTGGAGACTGTCTCACAACCACAGCTGCTTCGTTTATTTTGGCTTTCCTTCAAAAGACGAGTTTCAAAGTAAAGATGGCTTTTGCTGAAGATAAAAGAGAACGGAAGGAGCTGGACAAAGAAGACTTACCATTTCCAAAGAATTCCTCTGTTTGGACATATTTCTACATCCCTTCAGGAGAAAAGATTATTCCAGAATTAGCCCAATGCATTCTATGTAGCAAAAAACTGCCAAGAGGTACAGTAAAGTATTCACATGACACACCCTCGATTTTGAAAATCCTTTTCAGCTTCCACCTTCCTCAAGTAGTACAAGATGGTACCATTTTGTACTACGTGAGGAAGGCGGAAACTGAAACGTTGCGGAAATATATTTGTTCTTTGGGGAGTCAATCTGTTTGAGTCCCTTCTTTCTTGGAGGTTGTAGATATGTGTGTGTGTGGGTGTGGGTGTGTGTGTGTGTGTGTGTGTGGGTGTGTGGTTGTATGTGTATGTATGTGTGTGTGTGTGTATATATATATATATATATATATATATGTGTGTGTGTTCTCTGCACCTTTCCCTTGGGCAGCCTGAACATCGGTGGTGCTCTATCTTCAGCACTTAGTAGCGTGCTGATTACTCAAAGCATTATGGTTTCCCTTTTGAAAGGACTCTACGGCACTCCAGTGCAAGTTGCAATAAGCTTTTTGTTTATTAGTCAGCTTTCGGCAGAAAAACGCCTACACGTTTCGATGCTTACAAGCATCTTGGTTATGTATATGTTATTTGTGGTGTTGCATAAAACACCTTGATGCTTTATTGCCCTACTGGTGTGGCTGAACTTCTACCGTCGGACGAGGGGAGATTGAAAATATCTGTCTCTCTGTGTCTGTGTGTCTCTTTGTGTGTCTGTCTTCCGCAGTCCTACCTCTTTTAATGCTTAAGATTCAGCAACACCCAACAATTAACACATTTTGACGTGTTCGACTTGCTCACATTTACAAGAAACCGTTTGTCCCTCGCTAGCTATATATTGGTGTTTTACCCTTTAATTTCCAGTGCAATGTTTAAAAGTAAAAAAAAATAATAATAATTGAGGGACACTGGCCGCAGACCGGAATGGAATATGTAGTTGGTCCATGAACTACAGACAGACAGACCCCAGGTTAATGTGCTGCATAGCTAAATACATACAAGGTCCCAAAGGCGAGACTGATTGCATTGCAAATGCTTGTCTTTTTTTCTTATCACAGTGCCCTTGCAGTTTCAAGCTGGCTCCCTTGTGTGCTTTTCCCCTATGTTCCTTTCTTGCCAACTTTCTGTTGCTGTTTTTCCTTCCTGCCACCGTCCCTTTGCCCTTCTTGCATCCCTTCGCCCTTCTTGCATCCCTTCAATCCTGTTGACTGTTTGCTCCCTTTGCTGTACCCACCCTCTTTTGTCTGTTTTCCCATCCCCTCCCGTTTGCCCTCCATTACCCTTGTGCTTCCCCGTCAGTAGTTTGTGTGCTGTCCCAGCCTCTTCTGCTCTCCTTCTGTTGTCAGCTTGCTGCCCTAGCCACTTCCTCCCACCCCCAGTTGTCCGCTTACTTCTCCAGCATGCAGTCTGTTCGTGTGCTTCCCCATTGTCTCTCTCATGTGTCTTCCCTCCCTACACGCTGCCTCCTCTCCCACCCCCCCTTCCTTTGTTTCCTTGCCCCAACTCACTTGTGTTTTTGTTAAAATAAAGCCATTAGCCCTGGCCATGCCACAGCGCTTTTTTAAAATGTAATTATTTGTAGCCTTGCTGTACCACAGCCGCCCTGCTCCACAGCATAGCTAAAAATCATTACCAAAGCCAATAGCTCTCATAGGCAAGACCTATTTGCTTTGCCCATGTTTATTGTAAGTGATCCATGTTGGACTTGGCCCTTTCTGCAGGGCTTTCATCAGACTTTTTGCCTTCACTCCTCTGTTATTACTTTGTTTGTTGCCTTTAGAACTCTCGCACTTTACCACTGCTAACCAGTGCTAAAGTTCTTGTGCTCCTTCTCCTTGGAACATGTTGAATTGGCTTATACTCAATTGACATATTTAATTTATGCTACTATAGGGTCTGCTGCCTCTGATTTTGCCATCCACTTAAGTAGCCCTTCAAACATGTCTCGGGTCTGCCATTGTAGCCTGTTTGTGCTGGTGGTGAGAAACATTTTAAATTTGTGTTTTTACTATTGAAAGGCCTACCTCTCTCATAGGATAACATTGGAGTTACCTTATTACATGTTAACATTGTAATTCCCAAATGGTAATAGGTAACCAGTTCATGTTTGGTGTCTATGGAATTGAAATTAAAAAGCCTAACTTATGGTGAAGTCTGATTTTAAATTGCGATTTTAAAAATGCCACGTTTATTCTTGATTATTTGACAAACAGAGTGCACGCCAGCTGTTTGCATTTTTTAATTTTGAATCGTTTCTTATACCCACAACAGCTAACAGTAGCACCACATACACAATGTCTTTTGCTGATATCTGACACCTTACAGAAAACAAGGCAGAAACTAAAGCATACAGTGCCACAGAAGCACAAGAGATATATGGCCTTATCCGGGAGGCCCGCCCTTTTGATGTCACACAAGTTCCGGTTGTTTAACAATTGCAACAACTAGAATACCTCATGCGACGCGAAATTAACCAACGTCTGCACGCCACAACTCTAGTTCAGTATCGTAAGGCAAGCAGGATTCCGAGGGGGTTGAGACTACCACTTAAACCGATGATGTTCAAAATGAACAGAAAATTTATGGATAAGTGGTACTCCATATTGAATAAGTGTTCATTAGATCTCATCCTGCTGATAGTTGAAGAACTCTCCAGTGTTCTAGTTGGTTTAGAACAAGAAATTCTCTAGTTGCAAGAATCTCTAAAAACACGCATGACAGGAGAAGATTGGTCAACATGTTTAGATGCAATTAACAAAAAGTTGGATCAATATGCTAAGGAAATTCACGAACGGAAGGTTCGCAAGTTTAGGCGTGATACTATCGACTATAAGCTAGATGAGGTTTATTCCTGGGCGGAGGTCTACGCACACAAGCGTTTGTATTCGAAACCCGGTAATACCTCATCTGAAGGGAGTGTAGTATCTATTAGTGACACTCGCTTAACAAGACCCCCTGTACCAACCTCTGTTGATTTAGCAACCACAGAAGCACCACCTACCTCAAGTACTAAGGTCTCTTTTTTGGAGATCAGTCCAGCTGCCAACAATCCACCATCAGGCCAACCAACCCTCGAGCCAGGCATATCAAAATCCGGAGAGGTAGTGGAAAATACAAAACAAACCAGCTCAGGCAGAAAAAGCATTAGTAGTTAACATCTCCTCTATCCCATTATCACAAACTCAAACTGCAGTATTAAACGAAGGTACAGCTTTTGTCCCAACGTTTCACACCACACCATTTCAGATGGAAATAGAACTGTATAAGTTCATGAGAAAACTAAGACTTCGATACTTTTTCTCCAATCAAAGCGTCACCAATACAGTTTCCACGGACAAGGAATACACTGAATTTAAACCAAAAAGCACTTTTGTCTCCCCCACTTCACACAAGGTTCTTGGCACCTTTGAGGCGTTGGTAAAACAGGATCTTTCTCACCTACACACTCCATCCAAAAAAAAATCAGAATTTTAATTCCATCGACAGGAGAGCACTCAAACGTCTGAGAACCAATGTGTCACTAGTATTCTTCCCAGCAGATAAAGGGGGCGCCTTAGTTGTAATGGATCTGAGTTTCTACGAAACCAAAGTGAATGAGATGTCTGATGAATCCACTTATTTGGCACTTAATCAGGATCCTACCACAGAATTCCAAGCTATCCTCACAGACCTACTTACTCGTGCTAAAGACATGGGATGGATTATTTCCCAAACACTTGACTTCCTGTATATGAAGTTTCCACGAAGACCATTCATATACATGTTACCACAAATTCATAAGTGCCTCCAAAATCCTCCATTTCGTCCCATAGTTTCAGGGTGCAATTCTATTCACGAACCCTTGGGCCAATACTTAGATACATTTTTGCAACCATTTGTGCAAGCAGGACCCACTTATGTACAGGACACAACCCATTTCCTGAAATTATTAAACAATCTCACTTTACCTCCTGATGAAGAAACATGGCTAACCACAGTGGATGTAGTATCTTTATACACCTCGATCCCCCACGCTGAAGGTATCAAAGCTATTCAATGGGCCCTGCTTCAGCAGGACGATATTCCAGCAAATAAAGTTTTTCTTCTTGAATTGCTTCATTTTTGCCTTTTCAACAGTTACTTCAAGTGGAAAGATAGATATTTTCTCCAAACCAATGGTACATCAATGGGTTTTGCGGGGGCTCCCAGCTACGCTAACATTTTCATGATGAAATTTGAACAAGAAAATATCTTGAACGATACTTCTTGGACCAATCATCTCATCATATACCGCAGGTATATTGATGATATTTTTATTATGTGGCGTGGTGACAGAAAATCCCTTGAAGATAAGCTAATTTCCCTCAATGAATACAATCCCAGGATTCAGTTCACATTTACCCTCAACAAACAGTCCATTGCGTATTTGGATGTAAACATTGAAGTGAAAGCTAATAAGATTGTCACCAAGGTCTTTAAAAAATCTACTGACCGTAATAACATATTGCTATATAACAGTTTTCATCCAGGGCCTCTTAAAAGACACCTCCCATTTTCACAGTTTTCAAGAATTAAGTGTATCACCTCAGCTCCATCTCAACTGCAAGCAACCCTTGAAGAATCTAAACAACAGTTTTTGTCACGAGGATACCCAAGGAAAATTCTGGAAGAATCAATAGCTATACTAGATAAGGTCTCTAGATCCTCACTACTTGAGAAGAAATTGAAAACTCCACAGACAAGAGAAGTATTTGTGTTCATGTTCTCGACCCACTCACCTGCCATCAAAAAATTATACTGAACAGATGGGATCTGTTACAAACAGAACCCGACTTTGGTAATCTTTTCAACGATCGACCTATTTTTGCTTACAAACGATCTCGTAATCTTAAAGAATTACTAAAGAAACGTGATACTCAAGATTCCCAGCCACACAAGGGTATGACTAAATGATAGAATTGCTCCCACTGCAACAATGTTATTTGCGGTACGTCTTTAGCTCATCCTTGGTCTGGCAAACAGATAAGTCTACATTTTACAGCTAACTGCAATACGCAGAATGTTATTTATATAATACCATGCCCATGTGGCCTGTATTATGTTGGAAAGACCGAAAGGTCTTTACCCATTCGAATCACTGAACACAAAAGTAGGATCCGAACTAGAACATTGAGTTCCCCTCTTGCAAGCCATTGGAGTGAGGCACATCACACAATAGCACAATTAGGATTCAGTGTTATAGAAGTTGTACAGATATACAATGACAGAGACATGGCTAGATATATCACCCAGAGGGAAACCGTTTGGATCAGGCATCTGGATAGATGAGTCCCAAGGGCTTAAATGACAAAATTGAGCTATCGTGCTTCCTATAGTAGTTGTTCAGACACACAATTCATTTTGTTCAATTCAGCCAGAGGGTAAAGTTATGTCGGTAACTCGGGGGTTGATGGCGCAACCACTTATTCTGTTTGTTTCGTTTAGATATGATATCATACAGCATGGACACACATTGTAGACCTACATCACCCAATCAGCACTTAATGTTTTTTCACCAAATTTTATGGTCTATGTATATGATTTAAGTCACCACAATATTGTCAGTTTTCTTTTTATTCAGACACAGTTTCAGTGATCTAGCACACATTGGAGTGTTCCATCACAACCTTTGTTATTTAATGTGAGATTAATGGTCATACACAGGGCAGATACTATCAGATCTACCATAGCAACATTTTCAGGATAACGGTTCAGACTCAATTAACAGCGTTGGAAAACATCTTTTGGATTGCACATAACATGCGTTTTACAATGTACTAAAATCAATGATGCATTCAAGTCGATAATTGTACAATATACAGCTGTTCGATATGAATGGACATTTTTGAGATGGTAGTTTACAGTATGCCTAACTTATTACACTGTCATTATTTCGAGTCTATTCTTGTACCAGCATGTAATGAAGCTAGCCAGAAATCGTTGGGCTATGTATATACAGCATTCAGATGATACTGCTAGTAATACGTAACATTTGTTCTTCTTTTTTAATGTTCTTCTTTTTCAATGTGGAATTTCATATGTAAGCAATTGAGGCAGTTATGTGTACTAGTCATGTAGTCTCTGTTCCTAAATTGTGTTATAGGAAAGCTGTATAAGATGCCTCCAAGTAATAAAGTTGTGGTTTAAATTGTGTATCTTCATTATCCTCTATTCCTGTTTCTTTGGTTTCTGGTTTCTTTATTAATCACATTAACAGCACAAGCAATCACTACTCTTCACCTAGGTAAGAGTTTCAAGAAACTCTACCTTTCAGTTATGGCCGCCACTTTTTCCAACAGTAGCACTTTTAGTCCTTCGTTCATGTTTATGAAACCATCGCAGCACGTACACGTCCTGATCGGCTGCATTGAACTTTAAGTGGCGTTTTCTTACGGGGCGATCACTATTCACCACTCTGATTACCATTTAGAGCCTGCATCAGACGCCTCTAGTAAGTTTCATATTGATATTTCCATTACTTTCTAGCACTAACGACATCTGTACAAACTGAGCAGATTTATAGTGCCTGTTCTTTGGGTTTCTAGATCCTGCAGAGCAAATAGTAGTGGCGTCCCTCACGCATTCAGAGGAGAGAACAGTTCAACATATCTCGTATATTTTAATCCAGCAAGCCATTGCCGTTACCGCTTTTTTGCAAGGCACCACCGAGCAAGTTGTATACTTTAGGCGCTCAAAACGCCTGGTGAATTGGTCATTCTCTCTTTTTTGTCATAGCGTTTTAGTTGTGTGCTTTAAGCTGTCATCTTTTGCCAACTTGTCTCGACGCATACCTTGTATTCACTTTTTAGGCTTTCTAGACCTGTTAAGACAAACATACATCTGAGTTCGGAACTCATTGCAGTATGTGGATTTTAGATTAAAGTAGAGTAGATTTATGTATCATACTCAGCACGCACGTTGGTTGTATCACCTTGTACACGTGGTGACTTGGGTTTTTGGGCCTCCCTCAAGTTCTTTAATTGTCTTTTCTCTCTCTTGTCCTCTCTCTGTTCTATCGGACAGCAGTCCATGGTTAAAGTACCAACAGAGTTTATTCAGCTGTCGTATTTCACAGCACTTCTAACCCTCCTGGACATAAAGGCCTATCATTTTAATTTATTTAGACTTCAATTTCCTTTTTTGATCTGATCCAATTTAGACTTGATTGCATAACTCATGTAACAAACAGGATCCATTTTGTTTGCAGATATCCTCCTGAAGAAGGGTGATGTATTCACCCGAAATGCATTGGGAATGAAATACAAAGCTCGTCATACTGCAATTACCTATTGTATGGACTCTTTGAAATTATGTTTGAATTTTGGATCTTTCATTTGGATTTTCAAGAGATGTGACATTAAAAAGGAAACACATCGGCAAGAAGAATATTAAACTTGGTTTTCTGTCAAACATCTGTATTGTTTGAAGAAATTGTAAATTTATGGTTAATATTGGATAACAATTGTTTCTATTTAGTACTTTAGCAAGTTTTTGAGAATTAAGATGTACACTCATTCATGAGTACTTGAGGTAGTGCATGTCCTGTCTAGAACAAATTGCTCTAGTTATTACTTCATTTCATGAATTGGTGGTAGGGTGGAACCACCACAGGTATTGCACATCAAGCCAGAATACCAACCACAAAACTAGTTTATTCTTGATTATTTGACAAACAGAGTACACGCCAGCTGTTTGCATTTTTTAACTTTTAGAATGTTGCCATTTTCTTGCTTATTTGGTGGCTGTCTCTGGGTCACATGATTGGGTGTAGTTGACAGCTGGGCATTGTGTATCCCTCACACAATGGGGGGCCAAGGTGTGACTGGATGGGAAAGTACTGGCAGGGTGAGGAGGAGGAGCTGGGCCCATCCCCACTTACACTTGAATAAGCTGTGTCCTGTCTCCCCTCAAAGGGCTGCCTACCCCCTTAGTTAGTATGGAACTAGGGTCAGGAAAGCATGGCATCTATTCAAAGGCATGTCTCTGGAGACTTCTCCCCACTTCAAAGGCATAACTGTGTATAAATATTGGCCCTCCGACACCAAATCTTCAGTACATTTCTGGACCTGTGGCTGCTCTACCTGGAAAAACAGACTACTGTGCTGCTACAAGGGCTGCCACGCTGCTGGACTGCTGCTTTAAAGGACCTGCTGCCCTCTTGCCTGGGAGGAAGAACTGGGCCTGCAACTTCACCTTGAACCCAGGACCCCGAGTGACTTCAAGGGCTAATCTGTTAGCCTCCTCATTGGAGCCTTTGGGGCATATAAGGCTCCCCAACATCCTGCACTTGACCCAGCGTAAGGGAGTTGCTGACCCCTATGTGGTGCCTCCAAGGTCTTGGACGCTTGGTGTGGATCATGGCTGAAATTAAGCTGTTGGGCTCTGCACCAAGAGCGCACTGCTTGCACCGCAAATTAGCCCAAAGCACCATCAGCCTGACTTTTCACTGCATCTTCAGCAGCTTGTGGGGACCAACATCGCGAAGTTCTAGCAACACCCGCCTGTGACGCCAGCCTGCTCCTAGCACTTCGCCATCAGTCTCCCGGTACACTCTCCCTGCTCCTCTCTGCCCTCTGCAACGCCAATAGGACTCGTGAAACTAACTTGAGAAGGTAAACCTTCAGCGGGACTAGCCAGCGACAGTAGCCGGCCTGCGCTCCATCACGGTCTGAAAGTGTGACTTTGACCCAGCTTTTTGGCGCTATTTTCACTAAATTCTTTAAACCTTCATATCTCCGGTTCTACTTATTAGATTCTTTTTCTTCCTATGGTCTTGTTTTAGTTATTAAATGTGGCTGTATTTTCCTAACCTTGAGTGGGATGCTTTACACATTGCCTCGAAGTTAAGCCTGACTGCTCTGTCAACCTACCAGGGGGCTGAACACCGGCTAATTTGTGTTTTGCTTGTGTCTCACCCTGACAAGAGTTGTGGCTGCTGCTTGACCAAGACTCACACCCCAGTCCACCAGGAACCAAGATTCTAACAGTTCAAGTTTCCTATTTTCTTGTAGTTTCAACCTTGTACCTTCTGCCGTTTGTGGTAGAAATAGTATGGACCTGTCAAGCTAAACATTTCTGAAAACCAGACATAATTCAGCAAATGTCATTTATATCTATCTCTCCTTGTTTACCCAAAGACACTAATTGTTTAAATAAAAAATTGAGGGGAGTAGCTCATGGGATCATGTGATGACTATATTGACTTTGTATGAGCCGTTTTCACATGTACCTGTCGCTGACACTAGGCCCAGCCACAAAAGTGTAGTGGTTTTTTTCCGGGAAAGTGTGGGAGTGCTGGGTGATATTTCTTTTTGTATCCCCCTTACAGAAATGTGCGATTTTTAGGCAAAGTTTGTGGTTTGCAGGGTACTCTTGATAAGAAACGATAGCGATATCCATGCAATTCAGACCATCCTGGATTTGCCTGGGTCTCTAGGTTTCATCAATGCACAGGGTTTGTAGGATTCTCTGATTGTTGGCTCACCCACAGCCCAAACAGTATAGCCATTCACAGTAGCACGTGAGAGGAAATGTAGTTAACCTCCTCTCAGCTGGCCCGTATGTCAGAACTATACCCCAAAAAAAACAAATTTCCTCTTGAATGCGGTCTATCCTTAGCATTCAGTGTACTTACTTCCACTTTGTGGTGACAGTTAAGGAGGCAAATCCCCCATTAATCTCCTCTGGACAGAAAGACTGTTAGGGCTTTAGGTTGAAAAAGAAATAATGCAAAAATGCCTGTGTACTGTTTTTTTTGTCCTGCCTCCCCCCCCCCCCCCTCCTTCACTCAGTCAGTCAGTACCCCTGAAAGGCTGTTGGGTTAGTTCTGGGGAATGGGTTTGTCCCTATACCAGGACAGTTTTCCCACAGCCGTTCTATGACAGAAACCTGTTATAGACGGTGGTGGGCGGAGCACTTGCCCATGCTCAGAGACCATCTGCATCCCCAGATTACTCACCTCTCCCAAAAGTGTTTTACCTAATGGGTGGCGGATCCCTATTTGGGGATGCTGTCCTAGGTTCTGTTGCCACAGACCAACAAGGTGCAAGGTTGAATTAAAGAATGGTAACTGGAATAGAGAACTTTTGTAGGTAGTTTGAAATGAATCCATCAAGTATAGAGTCCGCCTTTGCTTGGACAAAAACATTGAAATCCTTATAGCCCATTTAAATGCTACCATTTTGAAACTCACAGCTTGTGCATGGGTAGTATCAGCATGTTGAACACCAGGGGGCACCAATGTTACATTGGGGAGGTGGCAATCTATTGCTAAGGGGATGAAACCAGTCATTCTCATAGTTCAGGGCACTGCCCTCACAGGTACAGCTGAAGGCACAACTACAGGGGCGTAGACTGGTCATGATTAAGGGGAAGATTTCCCAACAGTCCTGTTGGAATATCTTGTTAAAACACATTATATGAGAAGCAGGACATGAGGGGGGCTTATGGAGCACAAAGAGAGGTGCAGATTGTTAGGAGTACATAAAGAAATTTCAAACAAATCAACTTTTTGTTAAGGCCTTCAAAACTTAGACGAGGGAATGTGTGATTTTGTCAGTGTGGCCATGTAAGAATGCCAGGTGAAATCCGACAGACAGTACACATTACCCAACTGAAAGCACGTGTACCCAGCTAGCTAGCTCAGAATGCATCGTTTAGGGGCTGTAATATCCCCTGTGTAGCTACACCCCGCATAACTCTTTTTGATAATAGGGAATTTTGGCATGGCACCTCAAATATCTTTGGACCGGTGAGAGCAAATTCAGCATCAAGAAAGGTTAAGATGATGTCTGTATTTGCTCTGAAAGGTGCAAGAAGTTCTTCTCATGATTGAAACAATGGTGGTCCCAAGGGTGGGCAACAGGCAAAGTGCTGTTGATTTCTTAGCACCAGCTACCTCCCCCCTCCAAGCAGAACCACTTCATGAGCCTGAAGATGAAGGGAAATAGGCCATATCCATCGAGGGATGAAATAGCTTGGAGGCTTTAAACTACTTTAGCAGGGATTGGTATTGGTGGGGAGGAGTAGTGGCTGCTTTCTGCAGTTGACGAGGTAAAGAAAACTGTAGATGAAGCCCCTAAGCCCCGGAGCTCTTGAAGCATGGTGATCCAGTGAAGCAGAAACTGGTAGTCGTGGAGGAGCTCGATTCGTAGGCACAGCAGCTACAGCAAGGCTGGGATGTCTGTGGTCACTGGTTCTGTTGGAGTGACTATCTATGCAGGCTGGTACTCTTTTACACTGTACAGCAGTGTTGGTAGTGAGTATGACTTGAAAGGTCCCTTGGAACCCAAGCTAAAAGGTGCACTCATGTTAATGAACATGTATGTGAATCCACTCTCCTGCTTGCATGTTGCGACAGGCCTCCTCCTGACTGAATGGAAGGGCAGCTCAGACCTGCAAACAGACACCGTACATACAACTTGTACGTTGTTTACAATCTGTGCTTAATTTGTAAAAAAAGAAAAATAAGTGCCAGGGCCAGACATTTTCTCATACGTTTATTACTAGCGCTGCCGAATGTGGAATTGACATTTAATCCTGCTTCCAGTACCACCATACAATATCTACCCCTTATTTTACTTTTTCGGGTTCTTTTTGTCCCTGCAGCTTCCTTCCTTTGTCACTGTTTTCCAGTCTTTCCCTTCCTCCTTCTTTACTCCCTTACTGCCTTTCTCTCTCGTTCTTTCTCGGTCCCCCAAAGGCGAGACATGGACAAAGGAAGAACGCAGCCCGAGCAATAATCATCTGACAGACTGGAGTCCTAGTGTAATGGCCTTGACTGACTGTGGCTCAGTGTTACTAGAGCTAAGCTGACATTGGTTCTAGAAAGGAAGTACTTTTTAAAACACGACTACTTGGTGTTTTTGATTGTAGCTACTGGAACCACTATTATGGAATTAATGTTTTTTTCAATGTTGACCATATCACTTCAAGAATTTCAGTAGCTAAAACAAGCCACAGCTTCAAGCAATAAAGGGCAGGCATAAACGTTACCTACAGAGCTCAGATAACACCTGCCAACGCATATATCTGGTTCAGCATATGTTATCACTCCACGTTTACATGGCACACGGTGAGTAGTCAGAAAAGGACGCTGAAATGCTAGTTATGGTTCACGTGTACTGTTTTCTTTATTTATATCTTTGCTTAAGTTGTTGTGTTATATTTGGATATGTAATGGGCCTAAAATCCTTTCATGGCCAATTAAGTAGGTGAAATGAAACTACCCCCGCTACGCACGTCCCCATTTGCCAGCACACTTTATTCTCATTTTTTAGGTCTCGCCTAGCTATTGCGTTTACGCAATCGCTATGCGAGACTCTAGTAAGAGGGGCATTTCAAAGTGCTCCCAAAAGTGGATTGCATGGCGAGCAGGCGCACAATCGCGTGCATCGTGCCCCCATGAAATCCGTTTGGCATCATACTTCAAAGGGTCCGCTCCCCCGCCTGGTATGCGCTCCCTGCCCCCGCCACAGCATGCCGAGATATTGTTTCCTCATGGCGCCTCTCAACTGTCCCTACCCCACCACAGGGCTAGTCTCACGGACGGACGTTTGTTACTTTTTTTTTAAACAAAACTTTACAAACTACCTTTACCAAAGCCGATAGCTCGCCACTCGCATTATAAAGGCAAGACCTATTGCTCTTTTACCTTGCTGTGTGTTTAGTGCGCGATGCGCGGTCCGTCCCCTCCCGTTCTGCGTCCGATCCGTGGCACTTCTTGTGTCAAACAGCTCTTCCCCCCCCCCCCCCCCCCGGGACTCTGCCGTCCCAATTAGCGGCTGCCTTTTTTTTTTTCCAGTAAATTGTAATTTCCCCCATTTTCCTTCCCTCCCCGTGTCTACCTTCGCCTGGATACCTGAGTCGACGTCCCTGACAAGCTGCTGCCGTTTGCAATCCTGAGTGCTTTGGTCGCGATAACTTCAGCAAAATCGGTGATTTCTGGTCCTCCGCCCTACCGATTCCGTGGCTGCCTTCTCTACCCATTTCAGCAAAAAACAATGTCTCAACAGGGAAAATGAATAAGAGGACCAATCAATACACGATTCAATCGAGGGAAGGGCAAAATTAAGAGAGATCCAAGGTAAAGGAGGAACAGATTTAATAATTAGAAACACAAAAGGTATATACAATTCAAAATAACCATAACTAACACATATGCACTGACAAAAAAGTGAAAAAGTGAACGGCGCAGTGACAAAAAGTGTGGAAGTGACAACACGGTACGGCGAAATGATTTAAATAAATTCAAGGTCAAGGAGAGTTATATACAATCGGTAATTTACATATAAACATGAAGGTCTCACAGGACCCTATGGTTAGCCGTAAATAATGTTGTCTGGTCGACGACGTTTCAACCTCCATAAGTTGAGGTCATCATCAGGACTATGGTTATTGCAATATTCTAAATACCTGTGTCCGTGGTCCAAAACCACTTCAAAGTTAATTGTAGGGAATGGTGGATCAATTATTTAAGGTCCGTCACCTTTAGAGGGGGAAACATCAAATGTCTGCGGCTGACAACAGAGAAACGAAGGCCAATGGAGATGATAAATTTGTCCAGTTGTGTTAAAGGTGAGCCATTTGAATAGTTCCGTCAAGTTCCCAAACGTCGGGATTAGTCCGAGTCGGGGCCTCGGCGTCCAAGCAATGTCGACGTCTCCATTGCTTGGACGCCGAGGCCCCGACTCGGACTAATCCCGACGTTTGGGAACTTGACGGAACTATTCAAATGGCTCACCTTTAACACAACTGGACAAATTTATCATCTCCATTGGCCTTCGTTTCTCTGTTGTCAGCCGCAGACATTTGATGTTTCCCCCTCTAAAGGTGACGGACCTTAAATAATTGATCCACCATTCCCTACAATTAACTTTGAAGTGGTTTTGGACCACGGACACAGGTATTTAGAATATTGCAATAACCATAGTCCTGATGATGACCTCAACTTATGGAGGTTGAAACGTCGTCGACCAGACAACATTATTTACGGCTAACCATAGGGTCCTGTGAGACCTTCATGTTTATATGTAAATTACCGATTGTATATAACTCTCCTTGACCTTATTTAAATCATTTCGCCGTACCGTGTTGTCACTTCCACACTTTTTGTCACTGCGCCGTTCACTTTTTCACTTTTTTGTCAGTGCATATGTGTTAGTTATGGTTATTTTGAATTGTATATACCTTTTGTGTTTCTAATTATTAAATCTGTTCCTCCTTTACCTTGGATCTCTCTTAATTTTGCCCTTCCCTCGATTGAATCGTGTATTGATTGGTCCTCTTATTCATTTTCCCTGTTGAGACATTGTTTTTTGCTATTACGTATACCCGGTCTCAACTGGGTGAACGGGCTTGCTCCTGTTTTTCTTGTATATTCTCTACCCATTTCAGCTCCCTCAGGTGGGTCTGTTCAGTGTTTCATCATAAATTTGGGTGTCGGTTTGTATCGATCTGCTGGCCCGCCATTTTGTGCTGAGGTATATGGGTCCGTGAACTGGGGCCTCAACCGGTTTCTTCCATCGCTATGAGCCACCGGTCTATGTGTTGGTGCTGGCAATCTTGTTCCAGTGCTTCAAGTTGACCCCCCCCCCCCCCCCCCCCCTCCCCACACTTGGAATGCACAATCTGCCCTCTGAAAACAATGGTCACGGCAAGATAGCGAGTATGGCCACAGATAGTATGTTTTGTGTGACTCTAAACTGACAATAATAGAGATTTTGCTTGTTCTGCTTTTATGGCGGACTTCTCCAGCTTCACCTAGCCCTAAGCTATCAAACCCATTGGAACTGGAATATGTGAACTGCGGTCTGCACGCCTGTATTTCTGTGCCTAGCAAAATAAACCAGTCGGGTGACTTATT
This sequence comes from Triturus cristatus, assembly GCF_964204655.1. Lineage (NCBI taxonomy): Eukaryota > Metazoa > Chordata > Amphibia > Caudata > Salamandridae > Triturus > Triturus cristatus. Next base: position 1,022,407,469 of record NC_140590.1, read on the forward strand.
GTATTTGAATCCCTGTGATTGCCCCGTTTTAACTTGTCTTAAAGGCATCGGAGCGCTTTGCCTCGGCACCAGCTTACATTACACGAGGGCAGATTTTTTTAGGCCCGGGCAGAATAAGGGATTTGCCCAGATTCACAGGATATTGAGCCTAAGAGACTAAACTGACTCGAACCTGTTTCCCCAGTTACAAAGTCAGCAGCTCATCCGTTAAGCCACATGACCCCCATGCTATTGCCGCTTGAGGCTTCAGGGCGCATGCACATGTCAGATTTTTGCACAAGGCGCATCAACACTCTTTGAAGGTTGCTGGAATTGTGGCTTTTGGCCTCCAAGCTGTACATATATATCTTCGAAAAGCACATTAACCCACCCAGCTCATGTACCATCTTCAGGAGCTTTTCTGATGATCCCGTGATGTCACAGATCCCAACCTTTTCACCAGAATCTCCTAAAAAAGAATAACGACTTTCTTTGCACTTCAGATAAAACTGGGTCCGTGCTCTGCTTCCATCTCATAGAAGATGCACACATGCCACTTCTCTTTATAGCACATCCCTGGCGCCTTCTTCCAGTATTAGTAGTTGGTGCCATGCCACTTGGATGCCTTCCAGCAGGTCTTTAGGTAGCCAACGACCCTGGCTTTGAAACTCTGGTTTCGATGCTTCTCATTATAAGTGTGTGACTGTCAGCCCCACTGTGCGGCGCGTTTTTCCGTAAAAGTGACTGGTAATCCTACAAACATGGGGACAGTTACACCTTAAGGGTTCCCATTTTTCCATCGTCGACAAGAGCCTCACGTCATGTGTGGCACCCTTAATCATAGCTTCCTTCTTAGCAACAGTAGTTTGCACGCTGTGAGCATATATCAGTAATGTCGAAAGTGAAACTGCAACTCCCGAAATACAGTGCATCACTGGCTTAAAAAGCAAGGACTGGCAGCTGTGCTTTAGCCACCTGAAACCCAACATACAGCCAGGGATGTAACACAGCCCCTCGCAGCCCCCGAGCACAGGGAGCCTCCTGCCCTTCAGCTCCACACCAATAAATATCTGTGAGATATGAGGGACCGAGAGCACCCTCTTCCGTTCCATAGGGGGTCCCCACCATCTTGCACTACAGTACCGTGGTAAATGCTTATAAATGTACGCTCAAAGAACATAAAAGGGAACCATATATTTGATATGTACATTCTGGGAAGTACAACGTCGATCGTGAACTCCACTGGTAGCACTCTGATTACATTTTTAATTAAAGGTCCAATGTTTGAAAAAGAATCGCACAAAGAAACTTTACCATAATAAACATTGTTTTAAATCGATCACAGGAAGTATCTTCAAGTTCATTACTAAAAGAAGCCATCTAACGTGTGCCAGGAGACAGTGTGGGTGCAATAAGGTTTGCGGTGCAAAACCGTAAACAGACTTGAAAATACAACACGCATAACGTGTCCTATTGAACACAACCAGCCAGGGCTTATCCAAGCGGCGGGTGTCTAGCTCTCACTGCCCAAGCATTTGCAATGCAACTGGTCTCGCAGTTGTGAGAGTTTAAGCTATTGGCATTGTAAATGACAATGCCTTTTATTTAGGTTTTAAAACCCTTCCCGTAAATAAAAGGCATTGCCATTTACAATGCCAATAGCTCAAACTCGCGCAACTGCGAGACCGATTGCATTGCAAATGCTTGTTAATTTATAGACCATTTCAGTCAAAGCAAAGGGCAGTGAGATTGTAGCTGAGATCTTCGCAGAGCAACTAAAGGGGGCTGGCGAGCTTGCACTGAGTGGGACCTCATCTTGCACGCACCATGCCCGGCTGCTGGGTCTTCTCTCCCGCTGCATAGCCGAGTCTGTATGATGAGGTCCGGTAGGGGGGAGTGAGGAGGCAGAAAGAAAGGCGCTCACTGGCAAGTCCACACTGAATGCCATCCCAAGGGACCCTTCCAGAAGCAGCACCCTGCGACAGAGGGCCAAGTTCGTACTAGGCCCATGCGTTCCAAGTCTGCCTCGCCGCACCTCAGCCATGAGCTAGCCCCAGCTAGGAATATCCAATGGGAGGCTCGAGCAAGGCGCAGGAGTAGTGACAAATGGGTGAGAATGACAGCAGCTCGGGAGACAACTTGGGAAGACTATATCGCCCCAGCCGCATGCATTTATGGTTTGAAAAAGGATCTGCACCCCCGCTGCCCGCATGAAAGACCTCTATAGCATCGGCCCTGTAAAATACGTGCTGGTGCTGAGCACCAGAAACTACCGTCACAAATTAAGCATGGTTTACAATACTGAAGTCTTATTTTTTTTTGTTTAAGCTCCAGTCGTGCGGGAGACGGTAACGGGTGGGGACAGGAGAAGCATGGGCTGCTCCCTAATGATTTGGATATGGACTGAGCTTAGTATTCCGAAGAAGAATGGCTTGATTTGTCCCGATTGCCAAGGTTAGGGCATCAGGCCGCTTGAGTCCAGTTTAAGAACATGTTTTTACTAGTTTTGTTTTTCGAGTTACAATAAAGCCCATGACTTTCTCTGAGGACTGTGGGCAGTGTGCACAATGAAAGTGTTATTTAATTCGTAAAGTCTTTCATAGTCATTACACTTCAGGACAAGCATTTACAATGCAATGGTCTCGGCATTGGTAAAGTTAGAGCTATTGGCATTGCTCATGACATTATTTTTGTTTATGTTTTTGTTTTTAAAACCTTTAAAGAAACGGCATTGTTATTTACAATGTCAATAGCTTAATCACTCTCAAATGCGAGACCTATTGCATTTACACCCACACACAGAGCCACCTACACACACACTGATTAAGCTATTGACATTGTAAATAACAATGCCGTTTCTTTACATGTTTTAAAAACAAAAACATAAACAAAAATGTCATGAGCAATGCCAATAGCTCTAACTTTAACAATGCCGAGACCGTTGCATTGTAAATGCTTGTTATTGTTGATTTCAGTGAAATTACCATTTTTGTTAGCTCTCTGGGTCGCTAATGGGGGGGGGGGGCACTTTTCTTTTGGTTCCCTAATGGGGGGGGGGGGGGGGGGGGGGGGGGGCTTTTCTTTTGGTTCCCTGGCCTATTTTTTGTCCCAGTCTGAACCTGACAGATGTTTGGATGGAGGAGAAAGGGGAGCTGTTCCAGGAAGGTTCAACCTCACGTGCTTGGTGACCTCAGAGCTGTGGAGGAGAATTTTAATTTTCTGGCTACTCCTTAGACCTAAAACCTATATACATCACACACTAGTTCAGAGACTCTGCTCACCAACACCCAACCGCAGAGAAAATCCAACAAACACCAATCTACACTCACTCAGAAGGGGCATGGCTGGTCTCAATACATCCTCGTGTAACGAGCCTCAGCAGTAGTTTTTCGAAGTTCTATATTCACTTCTTACTTTGGTGGTGTAAAAATGCAATATAAAGGAGAGAAGTCCTCTCTGGGCGAAAGTAAAGGAGGGAAGTGAGACTTACGCAGAGGTTGGGGTAATGAGAATAAGACCAAAGGAGGACAGGCCCGGGAGAGTGGAATAGAAGGTGAAACATGGGAAATAAAGTAGGAGAGTAAAAAGGGGGCCTTAGAAATTAGGACATACAATAGCGCGAGTGAGAAGATGGGAGCTGCTGTGACAAGGGGATAGAAAAAGAGAGGGTTACAGGCGGACAGAAAGGGAAAGGAGAATGCCTATGGAAGGGAGACAGCGTGGCGCTGCAAACAGCGTGAAGAGGAGAGCGATAGAAGCAAGGGCGGCGTACAGCAGGATAGGGGAGGGTCAGAGGGGATCACGAAAAGGGAGAGAGGCGCTCGAGAGGCAAACACAAGCAGAAGGGGAGGGCTGCGAGGAGGGGCAGAGCGGTCCAGGAGGGGGCGTGTAACCAACCCGGAGGAAGCGAAAATGGCAGCAAAATTACAACAAGCGTTCTCAATTGTTTGAAGAGAAGTAAATTGCTATTGCATGAATGCAGGACGAATAGTAACAAATCACTTTTTTTTTTTTTAACGAAATCTATAAAAGTAGCAGATCAGCATTTTAGTTTCAGGCAGTAGTGCACCTGTGAATATGTACCTCCTTTAATCGAGCGCCTTGTGTTGTACGAGTGGGAAGCCTCGCCACCATCTTGGGTACAGCCAATATGTCGACTTGGATGTGGGGAGGTGCATTCGAACTCTCTTCAGTTGCTAAAAGATAAATATTTTTTTTATTTTCTCTATGGGCTCTTGGTAGAATGATCCATTGTCAAGTGTAATGGTAACCATGTCTCTAAGTCTAGTGGATATTGGTAGATTTCAGTGGCCCCAATGGCCAGTGACTGTGACGACGCGCGCCTTTAGCATCTTGTAAACCCCACCAGGCAGCCTGTGTACAGTCGGACACGCACGTGCCCGGTGAGCTTCCGGAGAAGCCCAGCACGCGTACCCCGAGCTGAGAGGCAGGGCATCGAAGCACCTCATCGTCACGCCTCCCTCCATCCCTCTGAGCAATAAAGCGCTGTTATTGCATTCTGGAGGAAACCCGACTCTTCCCGGGGAAGGCGTCGGCGACGTGCAGGCGGGGCACGGATCGATAGGTGATCTGAAGTGACAAGCCGCGTCTGATATCACATTGCAGTGAATCTTTCGGCTGCTGTTGAACTACAAATTGCAGGTTTTTAAATAGGCCTGTGGCGCGGCGGAGCTTCGGAGGCAGAGAGTGGGATGAAATCGATGCTGCAGGAGAGGACGAGATGATACCGCCAATTATTTAGCCCTAAAACCCGATGATTGCTTTTTGTCTGGCAGATTCCTCATCGGCGCACCAGGCTGTCCTTCCTTCACGCAAGTAAAGAGGAACAAGCCGAGGGCACCGGAAGACACCACCGCCTTTCTCCAAGGCAGAGCAGAAATGCCTCGGAGAAACGCAGCGTCCTTTTTGGATTGGGGGCGTGTTTTGCTGTTGTCTCCTCCTTGAGACTTCTTGCAAAAAACACGCCCCCCGATCCGAAAAGGACGGGGCCTAATCGGAATGACTGACCTCTTCTCCAATGGCTGGCCAGCATTAAAGAGGCCAGCCAATGGAGAACAGGGGAGAAGAGGGGCGGGTTCAAGCCCCTCTTCTCCAAGTCATTAAATCTCGGAGCGAGACTGCGCAAGCGCAGCCTTCGCAGCCGAGACCTAAAAAGGTGTCCGAAGTTCTTTCATTTCAATAGGCATGGTCTGCCCATGCACCGGAGGGTCACTTCAATTTCAGCCGGGAATTAGCAACACAGTGCATGTGGAAAGAAACAAATAGGGGATACCAGTTGCGATTTCAACTACCCTTTCTATTGCAAGTGCTTGCTCTTCACCGGTTGTTGAGCTACACAATTGTTGACTCCCGTGGGAGATCCTCTACAATGGACATGGCACAGCGAGCAAACCAAATTATGGATTATGCATGGGCTTTTGAGTACCTATTGGAGGGCGGATGGGCCCATGCGTCTGGGGGAATCCCTTCAATAGACCACATTTAAGTTTCAACTAAGCCCTTGCAGTACCAAGATGACAACCTCCACCCACGAGATGGACCCACCATGCAGGAAAATGTATCGTCAGTCAAAGATAGGGGAGTTGAGGAAACCAGCGTGCTCTTGAGTTATCGGCCGCAAGTGCATTCGATATTGCAGGCTATACGGAGGTCTGATTCCAGAAACAAAAGACTGCGATCTGTCAGGATACACCTTCTTCAGTGACACCTTCTGGCTCAAATAAACACGTGGGTAGCCTGGTACTCAAGCTCAAAATCAGTCACTCACAAAGGAAGACTGAAAGCTGAACTTCAGCCACTGAATTTTACACACTATAATGCATTGCGCTATTGTTTGTGCACCCATAAACTCTCCCTCAGGCTAACCATTTTGATGACTGCGTTTAATCTTCACTGCTCTATATTCTGACCAGCAGCATGACGCCCAACATTCACTGCGAGAACTTTGGGGACTCTTGGTTGCAGTATGTTTTGGCTTAAACATCGTCAAGAAAACAAAAATGTTGCACCACAAAACCATTTAAAAAAAACTCTTGGTATAGGGGAACCAGCGTATACAATTATGACTAACAAATTGCCAGGTAAGCTTTCTGTTTCATCCATGAACTGATCAGCCTATCTGGGGTGCTCTGCGTTTTTGGTGCTGTATAAGCAGAGAATAGTGTTCTACCAGAGGTAAGGCAAGTTTGTCTTTGTCCTGCAATATATGGGTCAACCATTTCATGAAGTAAGACTTGTGTTGAAATCTGCGGTTTCATTAGGGGTACGACTAATGTCCTCACTGTACAACCTTTCTACACTCACTTTAATACAACATGCACCCGGTGTTAGTAAACCCTACTTGCTACATAAAAGCAATGATTGCCAGTTGTCATCCTCCAGTTGCTGATTACTATATTCGGGGTTTAAATGGGTAGTAACGAGGTGAAAGTTTTACCTTGAAAATTACCATTTGTGAAGATTACAAAAAACAAGAAGAGGCCTTATCTACAGATCGGGTGGGCGGTAGATCATGTAGCACGAACGGTGCGAAACTCCACTAGAGGTTAGAAGCTAACATTGTGCGCTCATAATACCATTCTGCTGCCAGCTGCAGGTTCTCTGGCAAAATAACTAGAAAGGCATCTACACTCACCACGGCAGCCTTGAAACATCGAGGAATAGCTAAAACGTCGATATTCCTGCCTATCCAGAGAATCGCGGGGACTGATTGCCCAGCGCGCACAATGCATCCTTGTTGGCTGAAGTTCATCAGTGACGTGGAGACGGGGACATGACCACGAAGGAGGAAAGGGAAACTGGAGCCCAATGGATAACTGAAAAGTAAAACGGCAGGCGATGTGCGCAAACATCGGAGCAATAAAGTCCACGATAAGAAAGGTAAACACGATTAGGAGGGATTTCGGCGGACACTGGCACGATAAGGTGTCCTGACAGCTACTGTAGGCCAGAGGCCAAATCATGTAAACAGATGATCCGCTGAATCCGTTCGCTGGGGACACACCAAACGGGTGGTCCCCGCTTACGTTAGTCTTGCCAGGAACATCCAAGGAGTCAAACCACTCGCTGATTTAACCTGAAGTGTTCCTACTCCAATCAGAGGATGCTGCTATAAAATGTCAGTCTCTCGACACCGAGGGTCGGGCGGGCATTTCATGGTAACCACACTTTAAAGAGCCAATAGATGGGGGCTGCATTAACCTCTAGTATTTGTTTACAGCACGTTCGGCATCAGTATCGGCGCTGCCCCAGATTTACATACAGCGGATACTATTATTTATCGGGAGGGGGGGGGGGTACTCCCCAGTCTAAGAGGTAGCGCCTCATCGAGGTGTCTGGATTCGCAAATACATAGATTTAATCACCGCGCGTTCACTCCACGACCCCCTTTGTAAAGCCGCCACCCCGCTGTCACTTTGTAAAGATGTTAATTCATTGATCGCTCTGCGCCCAGCATTGGATGCGGCCACAGTAACACCATTCAACAACAAAGACCACCCAATTGCCAATTCGCCCCCACCTGCTGAATCCCCTTTACCTCCTGCACGCGAAACGGATTATTTCGCGCACAAAAGTGTAAAACTGAACCAGAAAGCTCTTGCGATCCGAAGGATGGCAGCTAAAACCCGATGATTGCTTTTTGTCTGGCAGATTCCTCATCGGCGCACCAGGCTGTCCTTCCTTCACGCAAGTAAAGAGGAACAAGCCGAGGGCACCGGAAGACACCACCGCCTTTCTCCGAGGCAGAGCAGATGCCTCGGAGAAAGGCAGCCTCCTTTTCGGATTCGGGGGCGTGTTTTGCTGTTGTCTCCTCCTTGAGACTTTTCGCAAAAAACACGCCCCCGATCCGAAAAGGACGGGGCATGATTGGAGTGACGGGACCTCTTCTCCAATGGCTGGCCAGCATTTACGAGGCCAGCCAATGGAGAACAGGGCAGAAGCCCCTCTTCTCCCAAGTCATTAAATCTCCGGACTTCCGGTCTGCCGACCGGATGGTCCCGAGACCTAATAAATCAAGGGACAACCATTTCCACTGGTTAGCCAGAGGACCTCAAACCTAGACATGAAGTTTCTCATTAGCCGTTTAGCAACTGTAAATAAAGACGTGCATCAGTCCAAGCTGAAAGCATACAGACTATAATCGGGCATAGAAAAATCAACAGTGCCAACTATTTATTCTCGCTTTCTGTTGGGTGATTATAATCCGCCATGGAGGGGCATGGGGGCTTGATTTGTGCAGTGTGCCTGCCACCCCCTGCGTGCATTGCTTCTGAGCCTTAGGTGGGGGCGCTTTTCTTCCTCTGGCCACTTGTTGCGGGGCTTGCTTCGAGGCTCCCGTCATCTCTTGTAGGCTGTCTCTGTCCCTCCTGCCTGCCCACTGCTGCTGTCCCTCTCCACCACCATCACACCTCTCTCCCTCTCTCCCTCTCTCTCTCTCGCTCTCTCTCATCACCCCCCCCCCCCCGTTGCAACACCCCCATCCCTCAATATCCATGTGCTTGTTCCTGGCCCCTCCCTTCTTGGTCTGTTGTGCTGCCACTGGCTCTCCTGCTTGCCCTCCGTTGCTGCCCCAGCATGCCGCGTATGTATATATTTTTTTAATGATTTGCTGTATCTGTACCGCACTGTCACATGGGGATCCTCGCTGGTTACTGTGGTGTCAGCTGTTGGTACCCGTCACCTAAATAATTGTATTTTGTTTATTTTTTAATGTACTGTGGGTTCCATTAGGACTCCTACATGTCCCAAATGGAACCTATCGGTTATTTTATTATTTTTGGTTTGAAAAAAGCACACAAAACATGACTCTTTGACTGAATCACTGTGTCTCGTAATGACAGCTGTAACTTTCTGTTTCTTCTTGCGGCTAGCCAACCAAACCTTTTGATACTGCGGTACCATATTAGAACTGCGCTACTGGAATGGCCTATGCGAGAAGATGCTCCCTGGGCCATCAGCAGCTCCTTTTTTGAAACGACGGTCCGGTGGGACCAGCCATCTACATATCTATATATATTTTTTTTTAACTCTTCATGCCCTCCACAAGCACATCTTTAAACGCAAATTTCTCAAACTGCTGAACCGATTTCCACCAAATAATGAAAATCGCACTTTGAGTAAACCTGTCATGTTTTGTTTGTTTTTTGGGTAAAGATTCTAGCTTTTTGCCAAATTTCATGCAAGTTCGTGAAGCTATTTTGGCTTTAGCGCAAAAATTGCATAGGGAAAATGCATTTTTCGACCACCCTCCCAGTTCCGCGCACTGCTCTCCTCTTGTTCTCTTACTTGACTAGTCACCCCAAAACTTTCTATGAAGGAGCTGATGTTTATGAACCATTTTATACTGTTTTGGCAAATGTACATTTTGTACATATATTTAAAATGTAATCTTGGTATACCAAACGTGTTTTGGGACAATTTTTGCCCAACCTAGTAGGTTTAAGTTTCTTATGATGACACTCCAATGATAAAAGGCATAGTCCTCCTTGTTATGAATAGTTAGTTTTAGGCAGTCGGCCAAATGTATTGTGAAAGCTTAAGTCAATAGGCTTTTAATTGAAGATTTCTTTTACTCTGTATTAAAGCTTGCAGATAGATATTTGATTAATATTTTATTACATGAACTCTTTCAGATTACTAGGCCAGTAGGCCAGAGATTTAATGTTGGTAGGCCCTCTGACAAACTATGAGCATAGATCTGCGTTGTACATTTTTCTAGCTATCGTAAAAGAAAGTTTCACTTCTATTAAGGACTTGGAGGCACGGGCTAGGCTTTACCTTTTTACTTTTTTTCTCCACAACCAGATAAAATGTGAAAAACGATAACGGAACCTCATTTCCCAAGAACACTAGGGAAAAAAATTAAGCAACCGAGTTCAAATGTCATCCCATCACAATACATTAATGTCCATATCTGCTCAAGTCCCCTCTTGCTTTCCCTCTTTCTTCCTGCGACAACAGCTGAACTTGGAAAATGTTACTCCTGCTTCGTGGACTCCGCAACTTTGATAAATCAACAGGGAAAAATGGAACCTGCAGGTATAACCAGCTTGACGCAAGTTTATCCAGTACATAAATTGAACTTCCAAGGAGAGACTTCATATGCCAGTTGAACATAAACATAGATAAAAACAAGCTACTTCGCAGTGCTGTACAATTCATGAACTTAAAGCAGATTACTTACATAGCTCAAACAATCCACCATGTCTGGGTGGGTATTGATCTAGAATTGGGTGTGCTAATCCTCACCACAGTCTTTAATAGCATTGAATCTTTTCTTTATGATAGCTAGGAAAATGTAGATTCTATGTCAGGACCCGGATGCAAGGATTAGGCTAGTTTAAAGTTTATCTACCACAAAAGTCGCAATGGAGAAGACTGGTTTGAAATATAACCTTTTAAAAGCTGAATCGAAAGACCAGTCCGCTGCATTCAAGATATCCTCCAAGCAAGCTCCGAGGGTGAAGGCTTTGGAGGCCATAGCACCCCTGGTAGAATGTGCTTCGAACAATTTCGTATCAATGCCGGCCTCTTGCATGACCCATCTAACCCACCATACAATGGTGGGAGAAGAGACTACCCTAAATGGGTTCTGCATGGCGATGAGCATTTGTCATACCCCATAAGGTCGTCGATCCACAGCCAAGACCTCAAACTTTGATGCAACGCACTACACACAATTTCGGGGAATCTGGTAATGTTTGATAGTAGATCAAATGGAAGTTTCATTTGGTGTGTTTGGGAACAAGGAAAGCAATCCCTTCTGGGGTAAAAGTCCTAGCTGTAGTATCTGGACCACGGACAACCGAGACACTCCTACATGAAATCAAACACAGAAGAGTGTCCTGTTTTGCCGACAATTGTTTCCGCGAAAGGTACTTATTGCCAGGCCATGATTTAAAAGGATTCAAGACCACATTGACATCCCACAGGACTGATTATCTGAGTTCGGGAGGAAGAGTGAAGCGGATACCTCTGAATAATTTAGGAACCACAGGGTGCTCTCCTACCAGGAGTCCAGCCACCAGGGAATGCCTGCAGAAATTGCGGATTGGAAGGTATTGATGGAATGATAGGCTTTTTCTTCTGATGCTAAAGAAGCCAAGAAATTTAGGATATGGACAACCTCTGACTCCCCTCACGGGATCCAAATTCTGTTGCTGGCACCAGCCCAGCCATCTGCCCCATGCTGAGCTGACCATGCTGTCTGCCCAAGAACAGGAGAGTAGATTTGCAGCGTTTCTCGAAAGTCACAGGACTTAACCTAGAGTCCTGTAATCGTCCACTTTATGAGCTGGAGGGACCTGTTCACCACTAGGGTTCCTAGAAGGATCGTTGAAAGATGGATGGCGGGGTAGACTGATTGGAAAATCCCAAGAAAGTTCCATTAGAACTGGAAATCAGACTTCCATATAGGCCTCACTACCACCAGATCCGCCTTCTGTCGGCAAGTTTGTGCAGTCATTCTCATTATCATGGTTGAGGGGGAAGGAGGCATACCTGGACTCGTTCGACCTGTCCTGCAGGAAAGCGTCCATCTGCACCGCCTCTAGGTCAGGACTCTAACGGAAGTACCGGGGGAGTTGATGCTCTAGGTGGGACGCAAAGAGGTAAACGGTGAAAGGACCCCATCTCCCTGAGAGGACCAGAAAAATCATCAGAAGTAACTTCCCCAAGCTTGTGTCACGAAGGTGGTGCAATTGCCAGTCCGCAACCTGACTGGCTGTCCCAGGGAGGTGTTCTGCTGTTACGAATTTGGTGAGAGGCAATACTTCCGAAAATCTTTGGCCAGTTATGAGAGGGCTTTGGACAGAGTGACCCCCAGGTGGTTGATGTAGCGAACCCCCACCATGTTGTCCATCTTGAAGTACACAGCATTTCATAGAGAATATCCCTGCCATCAGTTCAAGGCAGTTGATGTGATGGGATCTCTTTTTTTTTTCTCCAGGACCAACTTTCTCCTGTGGTACATTACCCACAACGCGCTCCCCAGCCAGTGCCACTGACACCTGGTTCTATAACGATGTCTATTTGGGGGCTGCAAATGGCCCTCCCTTTCCAGGCTTCCGTGTATGTGATCTTCCATTGGAGCTTGTCCTTGACTTCCTGTGAAAAGGAGACCAACTCGGCAATATTTGAGGTGGCCTAAATGAGAGGCCTTTAGGTGCTGAAGAGCGTGGAAATGCAGGGGTTCTGGGAAGATGGGAAGAGAGGAGCCCCACCACCCTGGCAATTTGATGTAGGGAAGTTGGAGATTTAGACCGTGTCCTGTGTATTTAGTGTTCAATCCAGGTCCGTTTTCTGGGTGTCGGGCTCAGAGTGGTGACTATTGAGTAGATCACAAATCTAAGGAAGGTAATACTCTGAGAGGGAACCAGGACTGATTTCTTGCTGTTGATTATGAACCCTAAGGACCGAAGGCAGCCCACTGTCTTCTGTAGATGGCATGTTAGGGTCTGAGGGGATTGGTCTAGCAGGAGTATGTTGTCTAGATAGACGATCATACGAATTCCAGGTGCCTGGAGATGTTTGACAACCTGTTTGAGGACCTTGGTAAAACATTGTGGAGCCGATGACTGGTCAAACAGGAGGGAGGTAAATTCGGAGGTTTAGCCTTCCCATTGAAATTGTAGGAACTGTGAGGTATGAGTCCTTGAGAGCCAATTTTACCATCCAATCATGCGTTTGGAGGATGTCTGGGAGAGGTGGCTGCCCTCCATCTTGAAGTGGCGAAAAACCAACCATGTGTTGAATTCCCAAGGGTTTATTACTGCGCGTTTACCTCTTGTACACCAAAAAGAAATTGCTCAAAAAGCCTGAAGGGTGAGGAGTGGACAGAAAAATAGCGCCTTTGTCCAGGAGTTCCTGGATTGCCAGCCGAGTAAGAGTGACAGGCTGGTGGGGGGACCCATTCAATTCGATGTGGTACCCTTTGATAGTCTGGATTACTGAGGCATCGGAAGTAAGATTTTCCCAGTTATCTAAGAACTGTGCTAAATGGCCCCCCAGATGTCTTGGAGAAAGAAGGTTTAGACTCTCCGTTGGCATTCGTAGATGAGCCTCCTCCCCGGGAACTGTTGCAAGTGCCTTCATTGCTGATAGCATCTGGTTTGGTAGAAGTTCCCAAAGCGAGACAAATCCTGCCACTGGCCTCTTTGTGAGGGCTGGCTTCTATTTGAGGTGAAAAAGCGGTGTTGAAGATTCTGCTTATAAAAGATTGCGCTTTGTCCAGCGAGTTGAAAGTGGATACAAATTTTCCAAGTTCCTTGACAAACGGGTCACCAAAGAGCCCTCCTTGCACCGCTTGGCCGGCCTCCAAGGTGGCCTGGACCCCAATTTTGGGTTGGTTTATTATTATTTTTTTTTATAAGAAGAGATCTGCACCTACCATAGAGATGGCTCCCTAAGAAAAATACATTACTGCCCGTTGGGCTCAACCTGACAAGATTTCTGTTGTGACTAGCGTCCCTGAAGCTTTGGCGTCTCTTACCATATTGAAGATCTTTGTTACGGGCCCATGATATCTAGCATTTGGTCCTGGCATGAATGCCGGGACCGATTGATCCCTTTTTTAGGGTCCCTGTTATATTTACTTTGAAAGGTGGGCATCCTGGCATCAATTTCTTAGGTGAGAGCAACCTTACCCTCTGAGTAAGGACAGGGACATTCCGCCCTAAGGCAGCTTCTGACCTCCTGGTCCAAGAGGTTCGCGTAGTCTGCTGGCCACGTAAGTAGCTACTTTGTCCCCAGAGTCCACTCAGAAGAGCGGGGATGCATGAGCTCCTCGGCATCTAACCGGTTTGATGACTCCGTGCGGGATCCCTTTGTCCCCACTGGCGCCGACCGGCACCAAGGCCTCTAGTTGTTGGAAAAGCCATCTGTACCCTTGGGGGAGGGGTTGCCAGGCGTGGGAGCCTCAATTCCCTCTTTGGGTGGGGGAGGGTTTCTGGGGCGGAATGGGTTGTTGTAACGGTGAGCAGCCCTGATGGTAAAACGACAGAGGGCCCTGAGATGTCTTCCCAGACCAATAAGGGAATTGGGCACTTCTGTGCGTACTCTGAGTTTCTTCTCCAAAGACGCCACTGCGTCTGAGACCGCTCTATGGATGGAAACATCCATTGCGTCACAGAATTGATCAGTGACAGAAAAGTAGGAGATCTCCTCTTCTGTATAGCAGTCGTTGCGCTCTTCCATGAAGGTAAGTAGGAGAGGGCTGCGCAGGAGAGAGATTCACACTGGGGAACTGTGGATTTAAGAGGCATTTTTACACTATCGGTGGCCAAGGAATATGTAAGTAGCGAGACTACAATATATAGTGTGTTGCTATGTCACATCAGGGCTGCAGGCCTATGAAGACACCTCACGCCCGTAGTTTCTAAAGGGCTGAAGGGAGGGACCGCCTGGGTTGTGTCTACCAAGTAATAGGAGTTAAGACTCCAGAATAACAGGGGATCCACAGGTGCTGGTGTTATGACTCTAGGTGGTTGAGGGCTACTGCATGGCATCGTGGCCAGCTCCCTGGGATCGGAAGCTTTCTGCAGAACTTGGCTCGAAGAGGACCACAGTATGTCAGTGGGGCAAGCACTGGTTAGGAGCTGCCGCGTAAGGGGCAAACTAGCATTCCCACGGGCGCTGTGATGAGGCGAAGCATCCACTGTAAGGAAGAAAAAGCGTTGGAGTCAATGGCATGCACAAACCAAAGCGTACATGGGACCGGGGTCCCAAGCTGCAATTAAGTGATGTCAAAATGTAACGCATCTCCTCTAAATAAATGTGAAAATATATATCTAAGGAGACCAAAGTCCCAATACTCAGCTTTCCTACGACTGCAGAGCAGCAAAGAAAGAGGGAAAATGTGAGGGGACTTATGCCGATATGGGCATTAGTTCAGTTCACAAAACTTTATTCGGGCAGATTTGGGCATTAATGTATCGTGATTGGATGACATTTGAACTTGGTTGCTTCATTCTTTCACATGTTTTATCTGGCTGCTGGGGACAATAAATGGAAAAAGTAAAGCCTAATCCTTGCCTCCGGGTCCTGAGATTATAACCTTGTGGGGCCCTCATGGGACAGATCGTATTTTGCTTTGCCAACTTCAGTTTTGTATACATTTGTGATTTTATGACTGATTGCCTGATGGTTGCTTTGTTGGAGTGTTTGTTCTGTACAGTAGGCCTGAATTGGTTATGGTAACAAGCCAATCGTAAAGGCCATAGCTGTAATTGTTGCACTGGCAAAATTTGTGCCAGATGCCATATGTCTGGTTTGTATATTATGAAAATTTATAACAAAAGCAGCATGCCTGGCTTATCTGTTTTGAAAAGCATTTGTTAGTCAGTAAGCCTCTAACAGTGCATTTTGTTACATGTAAACTCATAATTTACGATAGTGTATAAGGGTTTTGGCATTGGCATCCACTCTGACCATCCCTGGGAAAACACTTTTACTGTGATTGGCCCTGTTGAAAGGAGCTGTGCATTGTTGTGCCAACAGTATATGTGTACATGGTTGTGGTTTTTTTTTTTTTTTTTTTTTTAACTGTATGCATAATGTTTGCTCTCTTATGCACACTGTGGCTTGCTTGTGTTCGTTATGGTTTGAAGCCAGTGGTAAAGGCTATAGATCTTACAGGTTCACTGGGAACCGTTATGTCATATTCATTAGGTGTGATCTGTTGATAATGTAAAGTTGTGACCAAGCATGTAGGTCTGAATTACTCATGGGGAAAATCATTTGTCATCGGCAGTAGGCTTGCATGCCATTTGTATTGCAGCAGAGTCAGAAAATCGGAATTTCTCACAATGCCTTAGCCTGGTTAAAATCCTTCTTCATCAACTGAAAACAAACTGTATCTCTTGGACGATTTCTGTTCTTAGAAAGAGAAGTCACGAGTGTGTCGCTCTTTTTAATATTGACGTAACTTACCCTTATTTCACTAATTGCCTCCTACAGGATTGCCACCACATCATATGCTGATGACGCTCAACTAATTTTCTCCTCGGATAAAAACTTTTATTTCAGAAACTAACTTTCAGAATTGCCTGCTGGACATTATTTTGTGTATGCAAGACAACCATCTTAAGTGCAATTTCAACAAGACGGAGATGCCCCTCTTTGGCAAATTCAACGGTTTCTCATCCACAAAATGGAGGCTAAAATGTTCTCCTTCTCCTCTAGCTACTGTAATGGTTGCAAAAATCGTGTGGTTAAATCAGTAATTACTTTGTGAAAAATTAAGTACCGGGGCCCATAGGTTTTCCCAGACGCTCATTATAAGCACTGCCAAATGTGGAGTTGACCTTTGATGTTGCTACCAGTACCACCATACAATATCTGGCCCTTTAGCTTACTTTTGCAGGGTCTTTTCCTCCATGCAGCTTCCTTAGTCACTGTTTTCTAGTCTCTCTCCCTTCTTCTTTACCTCTTCACTGCCTTTCGCTCTCGTCCTTTCCCAGACCCCAAATGCGAGAGCTGTACAAAGGAAGAAAGCAGCGCTAGTAATGAGCGCCTGAGAAATGGGAGTCTTTTTGTGTCGGCCTTGAGAGAAAGGGAGTACTGTTAAACACCTGACCAGGTTATGTTTTTGGTTATAGCCATCAGTGCCACGATTATGGAATCAATGCATTTCTTAAGTGTTGACCACATCGCTTCACGAATTTCAGTGGCAAAAACAAGCCGCAGCAAAGGGCAGGCATACATTTTACCTACAGATAACACCCGCCAACGCACAAGTCTCCGATTCAGCATATGTAATCACGCCATGCATACATGCCTCAGTTGAGTAGACAGGAAGGGATAGTGTGCTGCTAGTTATTCATCATGTGTACAGTATTTTGTTTATTTACATCTTTGCTTAAGTTTTCGTGTTCTATTATTTGGATATGGAAAGGGCCTAAAATCCCATCATGGTCAATTAAACGGGTGAAATGAAACCACCCACGCTGCCCCTTCCCCATTTGCCAGCACGCTTTAATCTTATTTTGAATGTATAGACCTTTTCAGCTGGAGCAAAGGGCAGTGAGATTGTAGCCACGATCTTCGAAGAGCAATTAAAGGGGCCTGCGAGCTTGCACTGAGTGGGAACAGATCTTGCACGCACCAAGCCTGGCTGCCAGGGCTTCTCTCTCGCTGCATAGCCAAGTCTGTTGAATGAGGCCCCGTAGGGGCTGGGAGAAGTTAGGCGGCAGAAAGAAAGGCACTCACTGGCAAGTCCACACTGAATTCCATCCCAACAGTCCGGTCCCGAAGCAGCACTCTGCAACAGAGTTTGTCCTAGGCCTGTGTTTTTCAAGTCTGCCTCGCTGCAGCTCAGCCATAAGCCAACCCCAACTATAACTATCCAACGGGAGGTTCGGGCAAAGCGCAGGAGTAGTGACATGGGTGAGAATGATAGCAGCTTGGAAGACGATTGGGAAGAATACATCCCCCAAGCAGCATGCATTTATGTTTCGAAAAAGTATCTGCTACCCCGCTGCCTACATGAAATACCTCTATAGCGCGGGCCCTGTAAAATAAGTGCGGAGCACCCAAAACCACCGGCACAAATCAAGGGCTGGGTCAAATTCGATACTGACCTATCTTTTCTTCCATAAGCTTCAGAAGTCACAGGCATGTGTTTTAATCTCTTAAACTCTGAAACAAAATCTCACTTTCTGCCCAAGGCAGCCAGGAAAACCGTAACCTTTGCTCTTATTTCCTCAAGATCGGACCATTGGAATAGTCTTTTCGCAGGTTGTACAAAACATTTCATTCATATACTCCAGATGGTACAGAAAACAGCCACCAGACTGGTCTTACCACTTCCCAGGTGGAGTTCTGCATCAGCCGCACTAAATAAGCGGCACTGTTTTCCAATTCATAAAAGGATCCTCTTTTAAATGCTTCTCATTGATGGAGCTTTAAAAAATTTTGGACCTATATACGTCAATGACCGGTTCTGCCATTGCCTGCCCTAACGAACCCTAAGGTAATCCTCTGAGAACTTTCTGAAACACCATAGTTCCACCTGAAATCTCGAGCTGGAAAGTCATTCGCAGGTTTAGGCTCCAAAGCATGGGACCTACTTCCCAGCAGCATTCAATCCATTGGATCCGAAGCAACTTCCAAAAAAGGACTTAAAACTTGGTTGTTCTGAGCTGCAGACTCTCTCTGTAGTTTAATTTAATTCGACTAGCCTAGCCCTAGGAACCTGTAGTAGTTCATCACAGCTCCAGGATGCTCTCTTTTGAACTACAGCTGCACCCTACAAATACATATAAATATATCATGAAGGATCAGGGTTGGATTGAGGCCACAATTCTGCCCAGGCAGCCAAAAAAACAGTAGCCCACATTTGCAGATCACATCCTTTCACATTGCTTGGTTAGGATAATTGAGCTAAATGATGGAAAACACTTGCGGTAATAAACTTATTTTAAAGCTTTTAGGGCTAATACTTAAACAGGAAATCAACATTCCAATGGATAAAATATACTTTGGTAGCACAGAATTATAATAAAAATTCTAGGAAATCTTTTAATGTTTTATTTGTTTGCCATACATTTGCCGTGGACGTTTTGGTTAATGTTCACTGAGAAAGATGATATGGCATAGACCTAAACTGCCTATTACACTCACCCTGGGCTTTTATGATATTCATTTTATGTTTTGCAGCACTTGAGAGGGCCTCCAATGCTCAAACTGGTGAAAGGTCCATCTGTTTTGTTGTTTTACTTGCTACTAGCATTACATGTACGTTCTGAGAAAGGGCATTATGCTTGTGTGTAGATGCAAATATATACAAAAAATAGTCCCTTACCTTACATATAGTTTTATATAGCATGAGCTAGGCCCAGCGGCATTGGGAGTGCTTTACACGAGCACCAGATAACATTACAGAGGATCATATTATTTTTTAAGTGATTTGCCCAGAATCACAGGATGTTGAACAGACATTGGGGCTTGAACCTGGTTTCCCAGTTTCAGAGTCCGCTAAGGCCACAACCTGTTCCTGTTGACTGCAGTAATGAACATCTGGCAGGCAAGGGAGAAAAGCAGAGACTGATTTATCCCCTTCTGTTGCATGGAGTGGAGGACAAAAATAAACTGAAGGACCTCACCAGCCCCCACCACTCGATGCTCCAGTCCTCTACCCCCTCCCACCCCCCCCCCCCCCCAAACCCCCAGGGCTACAGTCCCCTGCAAAGTAAGTGCTAATGGCTTCCCATCAGAACCTCCTTGTAGACTGTCGCACCTGGAGGGAGCCAGGGGGCAGGCACACCTCATGCTGTGACAGTCGGAGCGGCCCATTGTCACTCTGCCTCTGACATTAGCCCACACGCCTGACTTTGTGCATGGGGTCATGTTTGTTAAGGCTATAACAGCCTATCCCACTATGCACCAGGGGTGGAGTCCTTAGTAGACCAAAAAAAAAACGACCCACCAACAGAGGCTCATCAGCCGATGGTCCGGCTTGCCAATCTGAGGCTGTTAAGGATGGACTATTACGCTGTTTTAAAGTGGGAGGGCATGTATTTTGTTTTGCAGAATACCATAGTAGGCGAGGTTTTTGCCGTTGGTCACCCACCCAAACAAACCATGTGTATAGAAGAATAGAAGAATTTCACTTATTAGGCTATATTGGGAAGGGTTAAACATAGTTTTGACTACGACAAAGGCAGTAGGCCTTATTTATTTACGATTTAACACGCGAAAGCCAAGTGGCCTTTAAGGGTGCATTGTATTTGCACTATGATAAAGTCTGCAGTCAGATATTTTGTTATCTAATATCTTGCATTCTCTTTTTGTATAAAAGGATTTCTGTTTGTTACTCCCTTTAACAAGCCCCAGGGATAGATCTGACATGTAATAGTTATAGCTACAGTCTCTTAGGAAGGGAATTCCTAACTGGCCTAGCTGCTGCCAATATCTTCTAATGAAGAAATAATCAAATACACATCCATATGTATGCATTGAGATCCATAGAGATACCAAGAGAGACTGTGGGTCAGCTCTCTGACATTGGTGTGTCAGAGTGTCATTTGTACTCTACCCCATGCAGTAATCTGTCTGAGAATAAGCTATAGTTCTGTCCACATCAATCATTAGTTCTCTTGTTCTGCGAATGGCAGCATTTTCTAATCAAGTGTGCATCCACATGAAAATGAGTGCACTTCAGTTTCAGGGCTGGTTGGGCAGTCCTTTGGTTTTAGATTGTAGTCTATTATAGTTCCTTTCTCTGCGTCTCTTCTTTTTTTATTTTTGCTTAAGAGGATACTACCACTCCCTAACTGCTTCCTGCTTCCATTCCCTTCATTTCAT
Organism: Triturus cristatus; assembly: GCF_964204655.1. Classification (NCBI taxonomy): domain Eukaryota; kingdom Metazoa; phylum Chordata; class Amphibia; order Caudata; family Salamandridae; genus Triturus; species Triturus cristatus. Next base: position 1,022,427,770 of record NC_140590.1, read on the forward strand.
CCACAATGCACCGTGGGCCACTTGCTCTAAACCTGGTGACTTTTATAGAATTTGTTTCTCCATTGTGTATCCTTTTTTTATCATTCCAAGATTGCGTGGCGACGTTGCTGACATTTTAAAACCAAGATAGACTATGTCAAGCACCAGTGCATGACAGACGCCCACAACTGTTTTTGTTTCCTTAATGCATGCATGTGCCCACCGTGTTTAGACAGTAGTAGGTTTCCTTTTTTTCTCTTTGTATGCTATTATTTCCTATATTTTGTTCAGTTTGTGTGTTTTTTCTGATTGTGTTGGAGGGTAAATACAAGAATGAGCCGGTGGATCTCCAAATTGGATACAGATGTGCAAAGGTGGAGCAAAAGGGGAAGGTGCACCAGAAAGAAGTCCAAATCCAAACAATATCTTGGTTATTTTCTTTTTAATTTTCTCGTAAGAGACCCACAGCCAACGCGTTTCGTTCCACACTGGAACTTCTTCAAGGCTGAAAACATGCAACGTGACAACATAAAAATAACACCGATCACACAAAAGAACGTCACATAACACAAAAAAATATATATACACACAAACTTACAGTAATCAAAATTGACAGACCTACTAAGTGCACAAAGGACATAAATAATAAATGATTATTATTGTACACAACATATATCAGTACCCAATAAGTACAAGTGTATTTTGACGATAGGAAAAAAACAAACATTGATATCACAATTATATTACACAATAAAAAACCACAAACCACATGTTGAAGAGTACGTATATAACAAGAAAAGAGGGGGGAGCATTGATGGTCCCTATCCGGGGTATATCGCTATGTGGAGATCATTTTTTAAGGCAAGAGAGATTCTCCAGATAACACCACAAGCTAATACAAGAAAGGTATGTAGAAAATGAAGGAGGGAAAAAGAGGGAAAAGAAGTTGGAAAACGTCGAAAAAAGAGAGAGTGGAAAAAGCAAGAAGTAACTTGAGAGGTACTATACCTGATTTTATTTTTTGGTAGTCTACTTGGCACCCCGCATACGGTCCTGCTCCCTGCTGACGAGAGGCAATTACCTCGAAACACGTGTCCAGGGATGGCATTTTAAACTTTACACTCGTGGCATAGGTGTACCCGCCGCTGTCACTACATTCTCCAGAATCCTATGGGGCTATTTGCTAGTATGACGAGCGGTGTGCGACCCACTTCGCATTCAGTACCCAATAAGTACAAGTGTATTTTGACGATAGGAAAAAAACAAACATTGATATCACAATTATATTACACAATAAAAAACCACAAACCACATGTTGAAGAGTACGTATATAACCAGAAAAGAGGGGGGGGCATTGATGGTCCCTATCCGGGGTATATCGCAATGTGGAGATCATTTTTTAAGGCAAGAGAGATTCTCCAGATAACACCACAAGCTAATACAAGAAAGGTATGAAGAAAAAGAAGGAGGGAAAAAGAGGGAAAAGAAGTTGGAAAACGTCGAAAAAAGAGAGAGGGCAAAAAGCAAGAAGTAACAGGGAGGAAAGAGGGGGTGGTGGAAGAAAGGGGAAGGAAAACAGAAGGAGGGATGGGGGAAAGAGGGGGGTGGGAAGGGAGGGGAAGGGGGAAGGAAGGAATGGAAGTGGAAAAAGTGAGAAAAAGGGTTGAAGCAGGGGATAGATAAAACACATTCAATCAATGCACAGTATAAAATATTGCAGCAAAAACTCACCAAAACAGCAAGGCGGGGTACAGCATAATGAAAACCCACGGACATGAGTACTTATCCACCGTAAATGTTCTGATGCAAGAAATATCTGCGCAGATATTTCTTGCATCAGAACATTTACGGTGGATAAGTACTCATGTCCGCGGGTTTTCATTATACTGTACCCCGCCTTGCTGTTTTGGTGAGTTTTTGCTGCAATATTTGATGCTGTGCATTGATTGAATGTGTTTTATCTATCCCCCGCTTCAACCCTTTTTCTCACTTTTTCCACTTCCATTCCTTCCTTCCCCCTTCCCCTCCCTTCCCACCCCCCTCTTTCCCCCATCCCTCCTTCTGTTTTCCTTCCCCTTTCTTCCACCACCCCCTCTTTCCTCCCTGTTACTTCTTGCTTTTTCCACTCTCTTTTTTCGACGTTTTCCAACTTCTTTTCCCTCTTTTTCCCTCCTTCTTTTTCTACATACCTTTCTTGTATTAGCTTGTGGTGTTATCTGGAGAATCTCTCTTGCCTTAAAAAATGATCTCCACATAGCGATATACCCCGGATAGGGACCATCAATGCTCCCCCCTCTTTTCTTGTTATATACGTACTCTTCAACATGTGGTTTGTGGTTTTTTATTGTGTAATATAATTGTGATATCAATGTTTGTTTTTTCCTATCGTCAAAATACACTTGTACTTATTGGGTACTGATATATGTTGTGTACAATAATAATCATTTATTATTTATGTCCTTTGTGCACTTAGTAGGTCTGTCAATTTTGATTACTGTAAGTTTGTATATATATATTTTTTTGTGTTATGTGACGTTCTTTTGTGTGATCGGTGTTATTTATATGTTGTCACGTTGCATGTTTTCAGCCTTGAAGAAGTTCCAGTGTGGAACGAAACGCGTTGGCTGTGGGTCTCTTACGAGAAAATTAAAAAGAAAATAACCAAGATATTGTTTGGATTTGGACTTTTTTCTGGTGCGCCTTCCCCTTTTGCTCTTTCTTTACGGAACTGGTTTACAGTAGAGTCGACCTACGGCGTACTCTGGAAGATTGTGCACAGGAATTGAACTTTATAAATATTTGGATTTGAAGTGCATAACGTATGGTCAGCCGTAGTGTTTGCTTTTTCCTTAAAGATGTGCAAAGGTGAGTTACGTACTGTATGTAACCGATTGATGGCGCAAATGGCTTTTTCATTAATAAGCCCGACCTGTTTGCATTTCCAGTGCCTGTTACCTAGTTCAAGCATTTGCATTGCAATCGGTCTCGCCTTTGGAACCTTATATGTATTTAGCTATGCAACACATTAGCCTGGGTGCTGTAACATCTACTGTTCTTTAACATGGAGGGACAGAAACCACCACCCTTTCTACCCACAGCTCTCAACTGACACAGGGGGAAACGTCTAATTCTGCCAAGCGGGAGTCCACTGCTAACTACATCCGACCAACAATGTGTACTTCACTGCTAACCACACCATCAACAAAGCATTACATGCTTGCAGCGCCTGCCCACTGCCACCCACATATGGGAAAACACCACTAAAACGAGGAAAAGACACTGTGACTGGCTAATTAAGCAACAACCTTTTCTTCCAACCACAATTACCCAGCTCGAAGGCCACAAAGTCTTCCACTGTTCACTATTGACAAGCAGCACAGGGACTTGCCATCACCACTCTCTACCAATCATGGCCATGTAGCAGAGGGGACAACATCTCCCAGCCACACAAGATAGGCAAAGGAACTAACTAAACTCACTTTAATCGCTCCCTGCCGCTGCCACTACCAACAGGGAGAATCCACGAATATATCTGCCCACATAACACCAGTCAACTAATGGAGGAAACTAACCACATTATTTCCAATCTTAGCCCTTTAAATCAGCATAGTGTATGTAACCACTCCCATTGCCCGCAGCTAGTTATTACAAAAAAAAAGAAGAAAAAAAACCACAGGATACCCACTGTGACCTGCCTCCCCAACATCTATCCAACAGCGCTCTGCTCATACTTTGTAACCTCTGAAAGCATCAACCATGACAAGTGTACCACCTACCTGTCGTCCTTTCCCCTCCCCTACCACACCTCTAGCCACCACCAATCAACACATGGGAATTCAACGTCGATTCTCTCACACCACCTCTCCAGATTAACAAATAATCTTTTCTCGCTACCCTACCAGTAACAAATAGAACAAGCTATCACCCTGATACCCCACTCCCATGAACTGTCCACGAACAAGAGGCACATGGAATCCTCTCGGGCTCATCAAATCTTGTCCCACTAAACATATAGGGACCCGCCACCTCTCTCCTTCCACCACCACTGTCCATACCACTACCCACAACATCCATGTTATCGCCAATCACCAGCGCAATCCAGCACGCTCCACCGACCACAACTTATGTTTTGGTCTCTGCCCTTGGCCACATTTCTCCAAAAAAGGTGAGCCCCTTCCCTCTCCACCATCAGCCTCTGCGTCCCACACAGAGAAACCACCCTCTCTTTACCCTCTCCATTATGCGACACCTGTCTATCAAGCAGAAGAAATCCACCCTTGCTCCATCACAATCTTTCATCAGATCCTGCAACATGGCACCTTCTCTCCACCACAACTCTATCCACCGTCATCCAACATACTCCAAAACAGATCAACCCAACGCCTGTCTCTCATGACTGACCTAGCCACGTCATCCACCACAGTTTACTGCAACCATCATAAACTGCACCTGGTATCCACCAACGCTTCCAGGACCACACCATGTTATCTTCCTATCTGCTCTCAGTGCCAATCTAGCAAAACAGGACCGCAGCCTCCACCAACCGCAATTCACTACAACCATCTTCAGCTAAATTCCTTAACAAACTACCCCCGTGCAATTGACCAAAACAAGAGAACTCACACCTTCAACCACCACAAAAGAGCACACTTCTCCGTGCTATCTCCCCTGTGTAATGCCAATCACTGTCCACAGATCTAGTGCAGTGCAAGTACCATCCCTCCCCACCACCACACTCCCGAGGGCCAGCACAAGGCAACGACTCTCTACCACAACTCTCGCCAAGTGAGGGGGTTCACGCACCCCCTTCTGTCCGGCAGCCACTTTCACCCGACCGTGTCCGCTACGGATTTGTGCACAAATATGCACACGGCGTGCAGATATAGCTGCCGGCTCAGTTGACACAAAAATAAGACGAGCATCGCAAACGACCTGTTTAACAGCAAAAAGTCCCAAGGTACAGTAGGAAATGGACGACAGCGCTCGTGTAGGAGCTCGTCAAAGGCAGCTGCGTGAATGAAATTGTGAGAATGAACGTACCTACCTCTTGCAAACAAGGCAACAATTAAAAGATCATTTTTCGTGCTGTTTAGTTTAGACCGCTTTTATTCCTTGTACTTAATGTGAGAAATGTTGGTTTATGTTCTTTACGTTTGGAGTAAAAACGGAAAAAAAGGCAGTGGTGCAGCGACAGCGGGAAATTTGCACATTTATTCGTTCACAAAATAGACGTGTCTTTTCAGCGTTAGCAAAGTGCGGCACTATCTTAATTTTCACACTTTGTTGATGGGCTGTTTACAAATATATTTTTTTTATTCTACCTTGCCGTAAATCTACGAATATTCCATAACCCTGAAAGGATATCACAGCAGCACGGTGTTTTTATGCACACGCGCGTTTCAGCTGAATCTGCGAAAATAGACCCTGTCGCCTACAATAATAAAATAGGTTTAATTTCTGTGCCCCACCAGACAAACCGGCCTTAAAAGATAGCGTAATTTAAAAAATATAAGTATTTTCATTTTTGAAAAATAACCACGCCCGGAAGAAGATACTAAACAGAATATAGATGTCTCTGAAACAAATTGTGTTTTAAGAAGCCTTTAAAAGGGCTGTGCGGGGGTCAGACTAATAAACCAGATTTATATTAAACGGACGACCGATTTAACGTTCATGTTTTCCTATTGCTCACGCTCACAGCCATTAGTTCATATTTAATTAATAGATGCATACTGAAATAGACCAAATAATTCCAATTGCTTGTGTGAAATATTGTGTGCTAGGTATTGCCGTATTAGAAACAGTCTGTAGTAATCGAATTTAGATATTTATCAGCTGAGGGCCAGTGTTTGTTTTGAATCTGTACACTTCCCGAGCCAACGCTTATGTTATGCTGGAACCCTAGTCACTCCCTGCCTTAAAGACACAGTACTCTCCTTTTAGAGGGCACCGCGTCAAGCGTGACGTAAAAGTCAGATGCTGGCACGCTCTTTAGGGACGTGCTCTTTTGTAAGGATAACGAGCCAAGTGCGTAAAAGCTGCAATGCATTTGCCAAAAATAAAAAGAGAACCGAGTTAACATGCGCTGTATTACGATTGCGGAAGTTGACGAATATAAATAGACGCCTGGTTGTGTTGCTTTTTTTGTAGCTGGTTTGCTACTATAATGAAATAGAAATGGTTTAATTTCCTAACTAAAAATTAAAATATGGGCAGCCAAAAAACAGACTTGTGTAGATGCATGGCTTTACCTGTTCGCTCTTTGGAAAAAATATCAGTGTGATATTACGCCTCTTAAACAAGCGCAGTCCCGAAAGTGAAAGAGGACCGCGCTGCAGCCGGAGCATGGAGATCGCTGGTCTTTATGTGGCCATGGGTTTCTAATTAGAAACACATGGCCCCATAAAGATAAGAAAGTGCTTTGCAACAGCAGCAAAGCACGTGACCCAGTCCGGATCGGAGGCGAAAGGGCGTCTACAAAAAACCCTAATTTCCAATGCCAGGCCACCGTTTAGCATAAACGGTGACGCCAGCCAATGGAAATGAGGGGCGGGGCTTCGAGTCCCTTTATGAAAACCCCTCATCCACAAAATCTCTTGCCAAGCGAGCAGCGCTTTGCGCTGCAACGCACGCGAGACCTAAAAAGGAGATCCCTTGATGAAGCATACTTGCATTGATGTAGTGAGTCAGATGCAATTAATACGTCTATGTATTGAACAGGAGTAGATCCTCTGTGGAAAATGAGGGTGTTCAAGTCTTTCTTTAAGACTTGGGACGAGATAGGTGGTGATTGAGTAAATCTTTGTGGGAGCCGATACCATGTTGATTGGCCCTGGAATATGCGAATAGATGCTGGCTGTCCTGATGTATGGAGATGAAGAAAAAGGCATAACTATGATCTACAACTTTTGCTGAATAACTTGTGATTTTATTGTGAAATTAGGCCGGGCAGTCCTGTTTCAAGTGACCCAGTTGACCACAACTATAACGAGAACTTACTGGAAGACCGGAGTTTCTCCGTCCCCATCCTGGGTTCCAGCCAGCCCTTCTTCCCCCTTGTCCACTCCTAGTTTGATCTTCCCATCCCTCCTGTATGCTCCTCCTTTATGGTTTGCTGAAAAGACTGCATTTGTAAAGACATCAACGCTAATTCATTTGACTCCTTTTTCCTTTCTTGCACTGACAAGTGGTGATTGATTCAGCTATTCCCTTGGTTTGCTTCCTTATACAAATCGTCTGGAGCTGCTCCTGGTCTTTGGGCTTCTGATTCTGACCAAAAGCATCTCCACAACTTACAGAGCTTTTTTTGCAGATATAGTAGTAACTGAGTATAACTCAAACACATACTCTAAATGTTTTAAATGGTAAGCATGGATTCACCTTTGTGTTTTTTTTTTTTTTTTTTACAATCTACTAGCTTGTTCCAATCAATCTTGACTGATCTCATCTTCCATTATAGCATTTGCAAGGTGTTCTTTGCAGTCATGAGGGCAGATGTATCATTGAATATTTGTTGAAGCCAATACTCTTCTCCACCATTTGTTTCCTCAACCACTTGGCACAACAAGTTGCAACAGTTGATCTGCCCAATAACGGTTAGAACATTAAAATACTGTTTGGACCGCATCACAAAATTTCAAGGGATTTTCAGGGAAATTAGTTAACATTTATGTCCCTTACTCCCCTGCAGACCTCTGTACTACCATTGGTCCCCGGTATTCTCTCAAAGGAAAAAAGCCATCTACAGCATTATCGCTATCCATATCACTAGATTGAGGGGGTGTGGTGATCATTTTAGGGGTTCCTATCACTTTCTCACCTTCTCCGACTAGCTTTACATCTCAGGCTGCCCTGAGGTATAGTTGGACTGCGTGTCTTTTGGTTCATTGTCTTGCATCAGTAAGGTACACTGTGAGAGTGGGCTTTTTGAGATCTAAATGTTGCCTCGAAGTCACAATTCGTCTTGCCTGTGCCATCCTCTACCACTTGAGTCAATCGTGCCACCAGTCGCTTGGTTGCGGAATTTGGTTTGCCCACATGCGTATTGTGTGCTGGCTGCTTGAGCAGTGAAGCTGCTGGCGTGCCCTGGCATTTGCTGGCAGGTGGAAGCTTAAGATGTCTAATCCTCATCCTTTTCCTCCTCATGCTTCGCATTTTAAGATGTAATTTAGGGAAACAAATGCAGAGGAGGCAGAGTAATAAGGGTAGTAGCTCGAACCCTGTTCCTCAGGTTAACTTGAGTCTTTTTTTATTCAAGTACTGTACATCAGATACCATCATTAGTAAAGAACATCTTTCTATTATTGTTAATGTGTCAAGTCCTGTGCTTTTTCCATACTGGTCATACTGGTGGTGAGTTGCATGGGCAGGCGTCCCCTTTGCTGGGATTTGTTCTTAATTTTATTTGGAGGGGGGTTACTTTTTTGCCACCTTTTTGTCACTATTTCCTCATTCACGACCAGGAAAACATTAAGGTAGCTATTAGCCTTGTTCTGCATTTCATCTTATTTTAGGCTGTGGAGTATAAAGGGTGTGGATGGTAATAACTACTCTTTTCTCTCCTTGTGGCGATAGGTAGGAAAGTGCCTTTCACTCTTGTCTGCGAATCCCTTCCCTTTGCTTCTGAAATTATTTTAACAATGATTTGATCACTCTGCGCCCTCTTTTGGCCTTGGGTTAATCTAGACCCTTCTAAGGGATCCAGTCAGCACCTTTCTGGTCGTGGATACTTGGAACAAATGAAGGCACGATTCACAATGCAAGACCATCTACACCTTGGCACAACAAGAGTAATAGAAAATAGACCATCAGGCACCAGTAAGAGAAGCGTAAAAACACACATGTATGATGACTCAGTCACCCTGAAGACAACTGCTCCAGCCTGCTCCTAAAGGCTGAAGGCACCTGCTACAGGAATACCATCAGCGATGGGGCATTATTGACACATTTGGCTACCCTGAAAACAATCTGCATGTAGCGTCCCACTTCATCAGTGGTTTTCAGAAATCTGAATGAATAGCTCCAACACTTTATCAGAACTCCACTGGCTTCCTGTGCATGCAAGAATCTCCTTTCAGATGTGCTGTGTCCAGCCTGCAAGGTAATCACAGACTTTTTCTCACAGTACATTATTACCAATTTGAAGAGACCTGGAGGGCCATGCACAACTGGAAAGCAGCATCAAAAGATGATAATCTCCAAGATGTGCAAATTGTAAAAGATACGTTGTGAGGCTTTCTTGCGCTGTACTCTGAGCTTTTGGCCCTCTATCCCAAATTGACATATGCTGTGGACCTTCCTCCTTGACTTAAGAAAATAATTCAAGGCTCTACTTCTCAAGCAGCATCTATTCTCCTACTTGCCTAGTTCATCTGAAAGCGTGGACTGGTGCCAAATGTCACAAGTCCTGTTGGCACCCTCCCGGTCCCAACTTCCACTGTCCCTGGGATTCCCAACCCCCTCACCAAACCAGGTTTCTGGAACCACCATGGCCTACCCTCCCTGTAACTCTCTCCCTCCCTTGATGTAACCGAATCACCCCCACTCCCCACGTTTTGTAAACGCCCCTCCCACATCTTCGGTTTTTGTTTTGTATCCCCCCTTTAATAATGTACAGGTTTCTATTGGTTTGTCTGTTTGAATTTTATAATTTTGCATACTTGCATACAAGTGAACTGCAAAGAAAAGTATTGAATATCCAAATACTAACTTTGTTTTCCTGTTGCTATATTGCCTACAGCCATATGATAAAACTAATGACACTTTCCCTCTTTCGAAAACCTTCTTACTTATTGTCCAGCACTCTTGGAGGAGGACGGATCTAACACACCCACTCGCCTGCTTAGGGGAACATTTCTATATAAAACATTGCCCAAAAAGCCAAACGTTTCCCCCTCTGTATCGGCTCCAATCCTATAATTTGTATAGCGCACTACTCACCCGGTAGGGTCTCAAGGCGCTGGGGGGAGGGGTCCGCTACTGCTCGAATAGCCAGGTCTTGAGTTGCTTTCTGAAGGAGAGATGGTCCTGGGTCAGCCGAAGGCGGATGGGGAGGGAGTTCCATGTCTTGGCTGCCAGGTAGGAGAAGGATCTTCCTCCGGCTGTGGCTCTGCGAATGCGTGGTACGGCGGCGAGGGCGAGGCTGGTCGATCATTGGTGGTGGGTGGACGTGTAGAAAGCCAGGCGGTTGTTGAGGTACTTGGGGCCCAGGTCGTGGAGAGCCTTGTGTGCATGGGTGTGGAGTCTGAACGTGATCCTCTTCCTGACGGGGAGCCAGTGCAGGTCTCTCAGGTGGCCAGAGATGTGGTTGTGTCGGGGGATGTCCAGGACGAGTCGTGCGGAGGCGTTCTGTATGCGCTGGAGTCTTTTCTGTAGTTTGGCTGTGGTTCCGGCATAGAGGGTGTTTCCGTAGACCAGTCGGCTGATGACGAGTGCCTGGGTGACCGTCTTCCTGGTTTCGGTGGGGATCCATCGGAAGATCTGATGGAGCATGCGCAGGGTGTTGAAGCACGATGAAGAGACGTTGTTGACTTGTCTGGTCATCGAGAGGGAGGAGTCCAGGATGAAGCCCAGGTTGCGTGCGTGGTCCGTTGGCTTGGGAGTGGTGCCCAGGGCAGGGGGCCAACAGGAGTCGTCCCAGGCGGAGGGGGCTGATCCCAGGATGAGGACTTCCGTTTTGTCTGGGTTCAGTTTCAGGCGGCTGTTCTTCATCCACTCAGCGACGTCTTTCATCCCTTCGTGTAGGCTGGCTCTGGCGGGGTCGTTGGTGAGGGAGAGGATCAGCTGGGTATCGTCGGCGTAGGAGATGATGTTGAGGTTGTGTTGGTGTGCGATGGCTGCGAGAGGGCTCATGTAGACGTTGAAGAGGGTCGGGCTGAGTGATGATCCTTGTGGTACGCCGCAGATGACTTCGGTGGCCTCGGATCTGAACGGGGGAGTCGGACTCTCTGGGTTCTGCCGGCAAGGAACGAGATGATCCACTCCAGTGCCTTCTCTTGGATTCCGATGTTGCTGAGGCGCTGTACTAGGGTGCGGTGGCAGACAGTGTCGAACGCCGCAGAGAGGTCCAGGAGGATGAGGGCCGCTGTTTCCCCGTTGTCGAGCAGGGATCTGATGTCATTGGTGGCTGCGATCAGGGCGGTCTCGGTGCTGTGGTTGGCTCGGAAACCGGACTGCGAGGGGTCAAGGGATCCGTTCGTCTCGAGGAAGGCGGCGAGCTGTCTGTTGACTGTCTTCTTGATGACTTTGGCAGGAAAAGGGAGGAGCGAGATGGGGCTGAAGTTCTTGAGGTCGGTGGGGTCCGCTGTTGGTTTCTTCAGTAGGGCGCTGAGCTCTGCATGCTTCCAGCTCTCCGGTAAGGTGGCGGTGGTGAAGGAGACATTGATGATGTCCCGGAGTTGGGGTGCGATGATGGAGTCGGCCTTGTTGAAGACGTGGTGGGGGCAGGGGTCGGTTGGTGATCCGGAGTGGATGGTGTTCATCGTGCGGGTGGTGTCTTCGGTGCTGACCGGGGTCCAGTTGCAGATGGTGGTGGTGGGGGGCGTTGGTTGGGTGCGTGGTTGGGTGCGTAGTTGGTGCGCCGAAGCTGTTGTGTATGTCGGGGATCTTGCGGTGGAAGAATGAGGTGAGTGAGTCGTAGAGGTCTTGCGAGGCGGTGATGTCGTTGTTGCCGGCGCTGGGGTTGGAGAACTCTTTGACGATGCTGAAGAGTTCCTTGCTGTTGTGGGTGTTGTTTTCCAGGCGTTCTTTGAATGTTGACCTTTTGGTGGTGCGGATCAGCTGGTGGTGTATGCGAGTGGCATTCTTGAGGGCAGTCATGTTTTCTGTGGTCTGGTCGTGGCGCCAGGCTTTCTCGAGGGTGCGGCAGTTCTTCTTGGAGTTTTTGAGTTCGTTGGTGAACCAAGAGGCTTTCTTGCTGCTGGGTCTGCTGGGAGGGGTCTTCAGTGGTGCGAGGTCATCTGCGCAGTCGGTGAGCCACTGTGTGAAGATGTGGGCTGCTACATTGGGGTCCGTTGCGCTGGCGGGAGGGTTCCGTCTGAGGGAGGTGGTGAGCTGGTCGGAGGTGATCTGGTCGGAGGTGATCTTGCTCCAGCTCCTGCGGGGAACCTGTTGCGGGTGGTGGTGGGTCGTGGTTCTCCTGAAGCTGGACGCAGCTGTGGTCAGTCCAATGGAGTCCGGTGGAGTGGCTGAAGGAGATGTACTTGCTGGAGGAGAAGACTGGGTCAAACGTGTGGCTGGCGTAGTGGGTGGGGGTGTTGACCAGTTGCTTGAGTCCGAGGTTGGCGAGGTTGTCCAGCAGGGTGGTGGTGTTGCTGTCATTGTTTTTTTTTTGTTTTTTTTTAAAAACCTTTATTACAATTTCAGAGCAATACAAGTATGGGCCTACAACCAATAGGCCGGCCGCTAAAATGCAGTGTGACCCTAGGTACAGCTGGAACATTCACGTCGATGAAGCCATAAAAGGGGGTCACTGGAGAGTAAATCCTTGCCGTCGGCCGCAGTTGCAGTCCATGAACAAACAAAGGTTTCATATTTTTAAGAAACGAAAAACAACAAACACACAAGGCAAGGAATTTTAGAGCAGTAGCATGTGCCCATCGTGTCGAGGGAGTAAACCAACCCGGGTAAACAGAGTGGGAGGGGGGCAAGGCCGAAGAAACCAAACTCGCATGTCGCAGGAGCGTACAGGAATGCGCGGGCTAGGGCGACAGCGCGGCATCTATCTCACGCGTCTGAGGCGGGGCACATATATCCCCGCGATAGGAGTTCCAAGGACCCCACACCTTACTCCACTTGCCAGGCTTGCCTCTCGCCACGTACACCGTTTTCTCTCTGAACATACACCAGTCCATGTGTTCTTTCCACTCGCTGACCGTGGGCGGCCTCTGGGAGCCCCACAATTGTGCAATGTCACGCTTCGCTACCATATAGCCCAGAGTCACCCACTGCGTCTGCGTCGCATTGTAATCAGTAGGCTCCCAGACATTCAACAGACATCGCCGTGCCTCCGGCAACAAGGCCACATGCATGACTTCTTCTAACACCGCATGCACTCTGCACCAAAACCGAGTCACCTCCGGACATTCCCACAGGATATGGAGGAAACTCCCCAGTAGCCCACAGCCTCGCTTACACAACCCATCCACCGAATATCCCATACGCATCAAACCAGGCCCCGTGACGTACACTCTGTGGAGTATTTTAAGCTGGACGAACCGCAATCGGGCCGGGATAGCCACCTCTTTCGGGGAAGCCACCGCTGACACCCAATCCTCGTCGTCCAGCTCCAAACCGTCGGCAATCCAAGTCTCCCGCAATGAGGCCAGCAAACCCACCCGATCATTAATAAGCTCCTTGTAAATCAGCGAAATGGTGCTATCCGGCACTTGGCCGTCCAAGACCCTGTCCTCCAACGGGGAATTCTCCGGAATAGCCGCCGCGTCCGGAAACACGGAGCACAGGGCATGATGAACCTGAGCATACCGATAGTATTCCCTATCATTCAACTGATATTCAGTTTTCAGCATGTCGAACGTCTTGAATTTCCCTTTCGTCCAGAGATCCCCTACCGTGCCGATACCAATCGTATCCCACTTCTCAAAGCCTTTCGTAGTATACAGATAGCCCAAGCGCTGAGATGTATACAATGGTGTAGCCCGAGTCAAGCGATCCCTCCACCCCATCGCCGCATTTGCTGCATGCCACACCTGTACCGCGACCCGCGTCGGGCCCGTCAACCGCGCATCGAGGGACCTCGAGTATAATGCTCGATTATAGTCACCGCCCGGCAATAGCAATTTGTCCATCTCAAAAGCCGGGTTCAAAGCGGGGCCATACATCCCGTGATTGACGGCAGCCAACTGGGAGGCCCAGTAGTATCGCTTAATGTCCGGGAGGGCGACCCCCCCCATCGTACCATGGCAGGGTTAGTTTGGCAAGAGCAATCCGCGGCCGCCCATCCCAAAACAATCGACGCTGGAGACACTCCACCTCCCGAAAATAACGGGCCGGCACCAGGTCCATGGTGTTCTGTAGGGCGTACAAAAAGCGTGGCAGCGACATCATTTTGAACAGCGCTGCCCGGCCAAGTGGCGAGAGCGGCAGCCGCCGCCAACCCGCCACATCCGCCCTTAGGCGCTGGAGGGGGGGGAGAAGATTCCGTTCGTAGCGGGCCACTGGGTCCAGTGTTATAAAAATACCCAAATAAGTGAATCCCGACGTCGCAATCTGGATAGGGCACCCCCGCGGAAGGGGGGGGGGGCCTCCCCGGAAAGAACGTACACACAGGACTTAGCCCAGTTGATGACCAATCCGGAGTTGCGACCAAAGGAGCTCAAAACGTCCACCAACACAATGAGCGATTTGCACGGCGATGTAAGATACAAAAGTATATCGTCCGCGTATAGGGAGACCCGGTCCTCGTATTCCGGCGTCCATCTAAGACCACGCATCGAGGGTTCCCATCGCAACCACTCCGCAAGGGGCTCCAAACAAAGCGCAAATAGGAGAGGCGACAGCGGACAACCCTGTCGGGTGCCCCTGCCCAAGACAAAGGGAGCCGATACCCGTCCGTTGACCACTACCTGTGCCAGCGGATTATCATAGAGCAATTTCACCCAACCGATGAACCCCGGGTCAAAACCAAACTTCGCCAATGCTGCCCAGATGTATGGCCATTCCAGGGTATCAAACGCCATGGTAGCGTCCAAGGACACCAAGATGGCCGGTTCACGAAGGAATGGCGCGTGAGCAAGGACGCCATGCAACCGCCGCAGGTTCAAAGCGGTATTGCGATGGGGTATAAAGCCGGATTGATCCTGATGAACCAGGTCGCCCACAACCCGGATCAGACGATTGGCCAGTACCTTGGCGAGGATTTTAGGTTCCGCGTTTAACAAGGAGATGGGCCTGTAAGAAGCACATCGATCCCGGGGCTTCCCCTCCTTATGGATAACAACGATGGTAGCGAGACGTTGGTCAGAGGGGAGGGAGCCTGCCGCCCTAGCCTCAAGGAACATGTCCCTGAGATAAGGCGCAATAACATCTGGGCGCAACTTGTATAATTCAATGGGGAGTCCGTTAGGACCCATGGCCTTGCCCGATGCAATCGAGCGGATGGCCAAAGCAATCTCATCTGGCGACAGGGCCGCATCCATCACTACTTTATCTTCATCGGACAAGGAGGGCAGAGCTACGTCTCGAAGCAGCAGTCGAGAGTCTTCCTCCGAGCGTTCCGAGACCGGAGAGTAGACCCCGTGAAAATACTCCGCAAAGCAATCGACTATATCACCGGGGTCCGTCACACGCACACCGTCCACCCTCTCAACCTCCGGTACCACTCGACTCGCTCTCTCCTTCTTATCCAACCAAGCAATCAATTTCCCGGCCTTATCACCCATATCATACAAACGTCCCTGTTGCTCCCTGCTCACACTCCTAGCAGATTCAGTAACCAGCGCCTTGTAGTCGGCCTGCTTGAGCTCCAAGATATGCAATCTGTCATCCGTTACACCTTGCTCCAACTCACTCTCCAACTCAGTAATCTCATTTTCTAGCCGAACAACCTCCTGCGCAGCGCATTTTTTGGTGGAGGAAATGAGAGATAGGGCCTGTCCCCTGAGCACCGTTTTAAAGGCCTCCCAAAGGGAGATGGCGGAAGACACCGACCCCACGTTGTCCTTAAAGTAATGTTCCAGAGACTTGACCAAGTCTGCACGAATCATGGGGTTTCGTAGGTACCAGGGGTTGATCGGCGCCCCCCTCCCCTCCGCCCCCAGGGCGATATCCAGGTGCAACAAAAGGGGGGAGTGATCTGATATACCGCGTGCCAAGTGTCTCACCTCCCCGATCATCCCAGCTTGGGCCGCAGGAACTAGCATATAGTCAAGCCTCGAAAGACTACCATGGGCCCCAGAATGGAAGGTATACTGCGCCTGCCCAGGGTGTTTCAACCGCCAGCAATCTATCAGTCCCAGGGCATCCAGAAAACCCCCCAACCAACTCTGGGCCCGAGGGAGGTCCCTAGGGGGGTATCGATCCTCCACTCCGGAAACAACAGCGTTAAAAATCCCCCCCCAGGACCACCACCCCCCCCCCGGGAGCCCAAGCAGCAGACGTCCCAAATCAGCATAGGTGGCCGTCTGCAGGCCCGGCGGGACGTAGACCGTGACCAGCGTAATCAACCTACCCTCCCACCTCCCCACCAGCGCAGCGTAGCGCCCTCTGTCGTCGTGGATCACCTCATCCACCACTAACGGGAGAGAGGTCCTGACCAAAATGCCCACTCCCCTCGAGCCAGAGGTGAAACCAGAATGGGCCAGAAGGCGATACCCTCGTCTGTTCATGGCATGGAAAGAGTTCCCTATGAGGTGTGTTTCCTGCAGGAACACAATGTCTGGCGAGATACGTTTCAGAAACTGCAGGACTACCCCCCGCTTTATCCTGTCCCCCAGCCCATTCACATTCCAGGAAAGAAGTTTCAGCCCCCTACCCCCCATCCCTCCCAGCACAGAACATCCCCCTCCCGGGTGGCACAATCATAGTAGAACAGCATGAAATATTATCCCGCCTTGTGAAACAAACAAACAAACAATCCCCAACCCCGTCCCATCAACCCCAACAAAACTCCCCCCTCCCTGCACCCCTGCGTGAGCCCAAACAGCCCCCCCAACCTGCAGTGTGCCTGTCGCCCCATTATAAAATTCACTACAAGAAGGACAAAAAAAAGAACCCCAGAAGGAGGAAAGGGCCCCAGCAAGCCCCCCGCAACCTCCAAACACCACGGGACAAAGTGTCAACAACTGGAGTCCGGTGCAGCCACAGGCGCAAAACGTTACCAAAGCAGTCCAGCGCCAGAATCACAGTTCCATTCCTACTCCGGCGAACCTTCTCCGCTCTCCGTCATCCGCCCCTCCGGCTCCCGACTCTTGGGCAGGGCATCCAGCCACTCTCCCACCGCCTCCGGCCGGTCGAAGAAGTGTGAGCGACCATCTAGCTCGACTCGCAGCCTAGCCGGGAAGAGCATCGCATACTTGAAGTCCATGTCTCTCAAGCGCCGTTTGATGGTCGAGAAACCCATCCGTTGCTTTCGAACCGCTTGCGTAAAGTCTGGGTAAAAGCTAACATTAGAGTTCTCAAATCGTAATGGCCCCGCCACCCTCGACGCCTGCAGGATAGCGTCTCTATCCCGAAAATTAAAAAGTCGGGCAATGATCGGCCGTGGGGGGGCACCCACCTTAGGCGCACCCCCTGGAACCCTGTGGGCCCGTTCCACGGCGAAGAATTTGCTCAGCCCTTTGGGTGCCAGATGAGTCACCACTAGATCCTCCACAAAGAGGTCCACAGCAGACTCCTCTGATCGTTCGGGCACGCCGATAATGCGGACGTTGTTCCGTCTGGCCCTGCCTTCAGAGTCCTCGAGGCGACGCTCGGTCAGGTCGCTTGCGAGCTGCAACCTCCGCACCGTCGTCTGCAAAGCGGCCACATCCACCGTTAGGCTCGACGCCGCTTGGGCCAACGAGTCGACCCGGTCGTTGGTTTTCGACAGGTCTGCTCTGACCAAGGTGACATCGATCAGCACCGAGTCCAACTTGTTGGCCAGAGTATCCAGTTGCTGGTTCACGGTCACCTTCATCTCCTCGATGGCCCCCATGACATCCAGCAGAGTCAATTCGGGTGATGCGCCCGAGGCCTCCTTGGGCGGCTCAGGCGATTTACGTGATCCACTAGGGGATCCCTTTGGCTGAGCATAGCGGTCCATATTGTTGGCCTGAGAATAGGCTCCCCTCCGGGTAGATTTGGGTTTTAGCTTGTCGCCATCCCCTCTTGTCGTCATCGTTGGCGATCAGCAAGGTCAGCACCCTCCAGCACCCGGAGGAAGGCCCGGGGATCCGGGCCGCTAGCTGATGTCCAGGCTTGGCACTCCGCACTCGGTGCAGCTCTCCTGATGTCTCCTCAACAGTGTCGGTCGGTCAACTCGAAACCGAAAGTGAAAGTACGAGTTCCAGGGCAGGCCCAGCCTGGCATGCCGCTGTTGTTCACTTTGCAGCCGGGCACCTCACCAACCCGAGTCCGGGACCAAAGCCGGAGAAGGCCGCAAACTTCAGGTCGCCAAAAAACCAGGTTCCCGGAGTCCAATTTCGATTTGGAAAACGAGTGGCACCTTAGCGTAAGATCATAGACAAAAGCCCGTCGAAAAAATCAGGATTATGACAGGATAGACGTGGGAGGTTGCGGAGGCCCTCGGGAGCCACAAGCCTACGCGGCCATCTTGGTTGCGCGCTAGGCTCCTCCCCGTTGCTGTCATTGTTGTTCTCCAGGTGGAAGTTGAGGTCCCCTAGGAGGATGTAGTCTGAGGAGGCGAGGGCGTGCGGGCTGATGAAGTCTGCGATGTCTCCGCTGAATTGTGTGCGTGGTCCCGGGGGTCTGTAGATTAGGGTGCCTCTGAGGGTGGTCTTTGGGTCGGTGTGTATCTGGAAGTGGAGGTGCTCGGCGGCGGTGAATGTGTCGTCGGGGTTTGTCGTGATGCGGATGGTGTTCTTGTGGACGATGGCGATGCCTCCTCCGGTCTGGTTTACGCGGTCCTTCCGGGTGATCTTGTATCCGTCCGGGATGGCTATGGCGATGTCGGGCGCTGAGGAGGCGTTCATCCAGGTTTCCGTGAGGAAGGCGACGTCTGGTGATGTTGTGTCGAGCAGGTTCCAGAGTTCGACGCCGTGTCGGTGGATAGAGCGGGTGTTGAGCAGGATGCACTTGAGGTGGTTGTTGCTGGTGCTCGTCGGCTTGGCGGGTGCGTTGCAGGTCCGGAGACAGGTGAAATTGCAGGCTTGGCAGGTGAAGGGTCCGTGGGTGCCTTTCGGGGTGGCTCGGTAGCAGGCGGGGTTCCAGCCGGGTTTGAGTGCGTTGAGGGTGGCGGCGTCGTAAGTCCATCGTATGGGCTGGCATCTTCGGGGGCCAGGGGTCCTGGCGCTAGGCGCGGTCCAGGCACAGACGGGCGTAGACTGGCTTGCCTTTGGCGCACAATCTGCGCGCCCGCTGCGCGTGCTCGCAGTACGCGTGGACTCCGCCATAAATGGCGTTGGTGGCATAGTAAGCAAAAGAGCAATGGATTAAACCCAGATCTCTTGACTGGGTGTGAGTGGTTGAAAACTTTCATCACTGTGTCCATCTTGTGTTTACAACTCAACTTGCCTGCACTTTATAATTTTTGTTTTTCATGCATCCTTAAATTAGCGTCTTGGAAAGGGAAGAATCTGCTTCTAAGCACTGTTCCTACATCTTTGGACTTTTTGGGCAGGCAATGAGCTGCCATACCGCCTAGCCCATTGGCACTGGAAGAATGGCAAACAAGCAGATCTTTAGAAGGTTCTTCATGCCTTGGACGTGAGCATCTGTATGTTTCATGCTCTGGCTGTTTCCCCCAGGTGTTTATTAAATTTAGTGTTCAACAAACTGGAGTGGAACAAAGGCATGTATCCAGTTTCTCTCTTTTTCTCCCTCCTTGTCCTGCTCCTTCTGCCCCTGTGTCTACCTCTGTCCTTGTCCTTCCTTCTCTGAGCACTTGTCCTTCCCTCCCTGTCTCCATATGATCTTTCCTTTAATATTAGGTTCTCCAATATTTGTGTGCGAATGTCTATGTTCAGATTGAGTTCAGTATCGTGACGAGGTGCATCTGATGTGGGTCTTTACTTTTTGACTTCAACTCCTTCAATATCTTTTCATTTTCACTTATTACATTTATTAGGTGGAATTGATAATAGATTTTGACTTTAGATCCTTATATAAATTAAAGTTCTTGGATAAAATAACCTGTTTTGCCCCTTATTGCAGCTGTGGTTTAAGGCCTTCAAAGTTTTGGTTTTGTGACTGTTACTTTTAATTGCTTTCATAGCACTGTTTCACTCCACTGAGCACTGTGCATTTATTGCACATTTTGATTACACTTTAATTGTGATAAGATTTACAAACTCATTATACAAACCTATTGAATTATTTTTGTTTACTTGTCCTTGACAGCTGTAATAACTGATACAGCATTCTGTATTTTAATGGGCATTTCTTGAAGGGAGGAGTTGCCTTATAATTGGATACCTCGGTCCCTCTAATCTCCTCCTAATCCTGTTTAATATAAAAGTGATTTGTATTTTAGGCTTGTGTAGGTCCCTAATTGTAATAGTAAAAATGAATTTCCAAGTTACAACATACTAAGTGCTGTTGTGTCATGGTTACCAGCCCCCAACAAACTCTGTCCTAATTAGTGCTTAATTTGAGCTGATGGTTTCCAGTGCGCAACACAGCACTTAATTGTCAACACTGGCACTTATGACAGTGTGCCACATGATGCCACTGTTTGTCTAATTTAGGGATGAGCACAATAGTAGTTTGATTCAATTTACATTGAAAATAACAAGTAAGTACCTGTCGCCCAAGCCATTCTTATAGCTTTGGAGGCCTGTAACAGTCTCAATTGTTACTCTTGTAGGAGTGTGCTGGTTTGGATTGTGTTGGTACTGACATCTGTAGTGCCGGCAGGGGCAATGGGTGGTACAAGCTTTCAGTGTCTTCTGACGAGGGCCCCAGCACTTATTTTTGTTACAAATTAAGCACTGATCCTAATATAACATCAGCAGGGGAAAGAGTCATTATTATCCTCAACCCCCCCCCCCCCCCCCATTTATTCTAGCACGTTTCCTGTATTTACCTTTGCCTGTGGTTCGGCTAATCCTACATAAACTTGCTTCATTTGGTTCCTAGCACCCTTCCGTAAGTGATACAAGAGGAGATAAATTGTAGAGTATTAGGTTACCCTTGTATTCATTTGTCCAGGATATTGCTCCTCAATAGCAACTGCTGGAGGGTTAACGGAACTCTTCTAAATTGTATGATTTGATCTTTCCAATAGTCTGTTGGCTTGCAGCCAATACAATTCTGCATAAATTTGTACAGCAAACTTCCAGGAAATCTATTGCATGCTTTCTGAAAGTGGACATTTTAGTACATTAAACTCCACCTTCTCCAAAAACACTTCTTAGAAATGTTACCATTACCTTTACTGTATCTCTTGTATATACTGCAATTCCTCTCTTGAAATTGAAGTACATCTGTATAAATCTGCTTCGTTTATTCAGTTCTAATGACCTATTAAATCAAGTACAGATAATCAAGATGGTTGTATAATCCTCTACATGCTGCACTTACACCACTTCTTCCTACCCAATGATGATTTTTTTGTCGTTCTTATATCACTGTGCCCTCATCAGTTGATGCCACAATAGGACTCCTTAGACGTCCTTGTGGTTGACCTCGCGCCAGGTCATTATCTAAAGCCCAGTTCTTTTAATGGTGTGAAATAACATAAATTCTTTAACTTCAACCTTGACAAGTCAAATTTCTTGCACAACTTGCATAATTTCTTGCTAGTTAGATTTTCTTCGGTTTCAACCCATGATTGTGCAATTGAGGGTTTTCCAAATACCTCTATTGCAGAATTTTTGAGACCCTCTTTACAAGAAGTTTTTTTTGTTTACACCCCTTTGCCTAAACTACACATCAAAGGCCAGATTAAGTTGAATTATCTTGCGCCAACTGCCCCAGTCAAAGGCCTTTCAGTTACATTCTCAAATCCCTTGTTTGGTCTTTGCTCCCTATAGGGTAGTGCTATTTACATATATTTTTTCTTGTGACATTCTCTTAACCAACTGTATAGCACTGGCACCAACCTTTTCCTTGTAGCTTCATGTTAAATTGTCTGTGTGGGCGCTTTACAAATATTTTCTTATTATTGGAAATGTATTTGCTACTGTATTAACCCAAGAAAGAGTTGTATTGGTCTTCTTCATTCCACTCAACAGTATTCAACATGTTATCTCCTAAAACAACCCTTGGCGTATTCCTTAGCTAGAGCACAACCCACACAACTAATAATTTGAACTCTATGCTGGCTTATTTCTGCCTGAATCTTGATCGTCCTTCCTTTCAAATCTGTGCCTTACTGAACCGATTACTAGATTAGGGTCTGTTTTGTCTTTACCTTCAATTCATATGCTATTCTGGAACCATAAACCTTTTTTAATTCACTTAAATGCGTTTTGCTTGATTGTACTATGGCAGCTTTAGATGCCACTTGTATGCCCCTTCTCTGAGATTAAAGAGCTATAGTGAACATGTAAGTTAATTTGATGCTATGCCAGCGAACGGTCTTAAACTCTTATGCCTCCCATGATGTCGGTAAGAGGATGCTGGTCTGCTCCATTTAAATTTTGGAAGTATAGAAGCATACCTATCCTATTTCCTTCTTTTTACCTCCTAGGTACTGAAGCTGCCCACTCAATTGTCTTGATAACCTAGATTTATGTCCCTTTCTACAGAACTATTGAGTTCCCACTGAAAGTTATCGTGTTAGTTGTGACACGGGACAGTTTCTCAAATCAGCACTGTCCTCAGGGCAAATCCCTTCAGTTTCCTTCCAGACTTCTAGGAGAACACATGGTGTCTTGGAAGTATCTGTTGCTTCCCAACTGGCATCAATAAACATGGCTGGTTCAGTGGTGTTATTGACTACATCTTAATGCAATTCATTAACATTCCCGGACATTGTCTTTAAACATAGTGTTGAAAGGTGCCACAGCCCAGAATAGGAGCATATATGGTTGCACTATCCAGGACAGCATTTGTTGCAGGCAGACATTATGCACTCAGGATCTGGTATAACATCCCTTTACCCATTAGGACCTCTCCATCCCCGCTCCAATTTCAGAAAACCCTTAAGACTCGCCATTGTAAAGAAGAATACAATAACAGGCCTAATCTGTACTCTGCTACCTCTCCATTCAATAGTTCACGGTGTCTTTGACCCTGTATAACGCGTGTCTTTGACCCTGTATAACGCGCTGCTGCCTTTTGGCGACGTTCATGCTAGACAAACGCCACAAGTCTACATTAAAGTTTACTGCACACCCATCAATTGATAAATGAAATCACTCCTGAAATTTGTGATTGCCATTGGAAGAAAATGAGATTACACCACTTAAGCTGTTCAGTATTTGATAAAATTCCATATCTATATGCACCATGTCCTGCTTGAGGGGAACACTCCTACCATTTCATTAAAATTACTTGTACATAATTCCAGCTTCACTGGTCCACTGGCTCAAAGCTGCTAACACCAGATATTTTTATGTGACGATTCTGCTTTTCATCCTTCTTTGCTAGTCTTTCAAAAAAGGACCACCCTCTTCAGGTTTAAGATCACTTGTGTACTTGAGTCTACTCTATTGCATGCTCTGATATGAGTTTCAATCAATCAACTCATATCAGAGCATGCAATAGAGTAGACTCCAGTACACAAGTGATCTTAAACCTGAAGCGAGATTTGTCCCTTTTGAAAGACTTGCAAAGAAGGCTGAAAAGCGAAATTGTCACATAAAAATATCTGGTGTTGGCGGCTTTGACTTTGAGCCAGTGGACCAATGAAGCTGGAACTATGTACAAGTAAGTTTAATGAAATGGTAGGAGTGTTCCCCTCAAGCAGGACATGGTGCATATAGATATGGAATTTTATCAAATACTGAACAGCTTAAGTGGTGGAAGCTCATTTTCTTCCAATGGCAATCACAAAATTCAGAGTTCCGTGGGCCAGAATGCGTCATTCCAAAGCGAGGAGTGGTTTCCAAAAATGAGTTTTTCAGTCTGGTCTGTATGGAGTTTGAGAAAGTTTATTTCCATTTAACTGGTGACGTCCCTCGTGCATCTGTGGAAGTTGGCTCTGGTGGTGGAGGGGTCTTCGGACAGTGAGAGGTTTTGTCGGTGTAGGAAATGATGTTGACTGAAGTTTTTAGTGGGGTGGGGGGTCATGTGGGTGTTTATATATAAATTTATATTTGCATCTATATAGAACGTATGCAAGCAGGATGTATTGTGTTGATTCACTCACTTCTTTTGAGACAGCAAATGTATTGTGTTCCATTCAATTTCTTCCAGCCTACTGTGCTGTTTGCAGTAATTTTGTGATTATTAGTAATATTTTATACAATCCAGCTGCCTCCTGTTCACCACTGTACTCCTCTTATGTTAGCTTTTTATTGTGATTGCGTACCTTCTATTTGACCTTAGCTTTTACTGCACATATTTATGATGTATAACGAAACTGATATGCATTTATAAATCTTTATTGCAACTGCGAAAATTGGTTGCATTGTTCCATGGATTCTCCTTCTCACCACCTTGTAGCCAAGTCTTGACTCCCTGGCTACTCCACCACACAGTCTAGAAACAATCTGATCATCTCTCCATTGCAGATGGAGTACTCTGTCTCCTAGATGACTGGGGAAAGTCTGCTATCTCACTTTAGACATTGCTGAATTATTCTTGTGACTGCAAGGATTGGGTAAAAAATCCGACAGCCAAAATTGCTACCCAACATCCACAGTACAAGCCATCCACTGGTAGCCAACAAAAGTCTTGTCATAAATACAAGAGTATTTGGTGAAGTGACTGCAAAACCAATCTAAAACTTTTGCCAGGACCATCAAATTAATTGGAGCCATAATTTCACCTTGGGCCATGGTGGCAATAGATTCCCATTTTTTTATATGGGGTCCCTTTGTGTCATAAAGACTTAGAGCACATTTTCCGACTCAGGCGAGAAGTATTAGAAAACATTATTTCAAACAGCGATTACAATGGTTTTTACTGTTGAGGTATGAGGTGATCCATTTGTGGGCGGCTCCTTGGATTCCAGTGTGGTGAAGTCTGTCGATCAGGATATGTGGAAGACTGTGTCAAACGCTGCTGACCAGTCCAGGAGGATGGATGAGGGCTGCAGTTTCTCCACAGTCCAGGAGTGCCCACATGTCCTCAGTGGCTGCGATCAGGGCTGTCTCAGAGCTGTAGTTGGCTCGAAATCCGTATTGGGAGAGGTCCAGGTGTTCTTGGTGTCAGTGAGTTGCTCGTTGATAGTTTTCTTGTGGACATTTGCAGGGAAGGGGAGTAGAGATGGGCCGGTATTTCTTAGGTTCTGCTGGGGCAGTGGATGGCTTCTTCAGTAGGGGTTTCGCTTCAGCGTGTTCCCAGTCTCTGGGAAGGAGGCCGCGATGATTGAAGTGTTTAGGATTTTCCTGGGTTTTCCGCCGATAGTCTTGCTTCCCAAGTTAGACATGGTGGGGGTAGGGGTCTGTGAGTGCTCTCGAGTACACGGAGTTCATGATGGCTAAAGTGTCACGTGTGGTGAGGAGGTCCCAGTGGGTGAGCTGGTGTTAGGAGTTTGTGTTTGTGGGTGCAACTGGCAAACTGGTTGATGCGGTCGTCGGCGGGGGATTGGCATTCAAAGTTTTCGTAGATGGCCAAAATCTTGGTGTGGGAAATGTCAGCAAGGTTGTCACACAGTTCCTGGTAGGGAGTGATGTTTTCGATGGTGGCTGGGTTGAAGAACTCCTTTACGATGGTGAAGAGGTCCTTGCTGTAGCTTGTGCTGCCTTCAATGCGGTCTGCCAGGGCGTCGTTCTTACTTTCTTTCAGGTGGCATGATACTGGCTCAGTGCTGCCTTGAATGCAGTGCAGCCTTTCGACTGTTTGCTTAGGCGCCACTTTCTATATAGTTGTTGGCAGTTGCATTTTGCGGCTTGCAGTTCCTTGGTGAACCAGCTGGCTCTTTTGGCTGGTCTTCTGGTCTTGGCAGGGGCGATTCTGTCTGCTCCTTCTGTGATCCACTGGGAGGATTTTTGCTGCTTGATCTGGGTCTGTGTCAAGTCTGGGATGTGGGAGTGAATAATATTCTTCTGATATCGTTTTCTAGTCTCTGCATGTGGATTTATGGGGTGCGGTCCCTGCGGGATGGGTCCTGTGTTGGTGAAATGGATGCTGTAGTGGTCGTTCCAGGTGTGTTGTGCAGCATGGGTGTACTTGGCTGTTGCTGGAGGTGAAGATGAGGTAGTTTGTGTCCTGTGATGTGGGTGGGGGTTGGTGACCAGTTGCATGAGGCTCAAACTTTTCAAGAGGTCAGTGATATTGGTGTCGCTGGCGTCATTTACTGGAAAGTTGAGGTCCCGTAGGAAGATGTTGTGCTTGGCATTGATGGGGATCGGGGAGATGTGGTCTGGAATGGCATTGCATAAGCTGGGGCATGGTTCAGGTTGTCTAAAGGCACGGGTGCCCCTGATGGTGCATTTTCTGTCTGTGTATAGTTAGAAGTTGAGGTGTTCCATCAGGAGGGTTGATTTGTCTGTCTGGTGATGTCAGGCAGCGGATGGTGTCCTTGTGGAGGATGGCAATTCCACCTCCGTGTTTGTTGGTTCAGTCTCTGAGCAATTTTGTAGCCGGAATGGCGGTTGTGATATCCGGTGCGGAGGCAGAGAGTTGCCAGGTTTCTGTGGGGGAAACTACCTTTAATGTGATTAACCTACCTGCTGAGAAACGTTCAGTCCTCATCCTGCATTACCCCACCCACCACCCCCTTTAAAAAAAGAAAAGAAAATCTCCATAGCAGCAGTCTTTAACTGTGTGTTGTATGCTTCATTTGTCTCTGCAACCAAACAAGAGGCTCTTGTTAACTAGTCTCCTGTTCTGGTCTGTGTAGACAATTGCCACCACAGTACCTACCATTCTGAATTGGCACGCTTTCAACTTCTGTTCACTTACCAGAACAATTATGCCATATTTTTTCTTTCACTGTATATAATTTAGTTGATCACCTCTTCACATGCTTTCCCTTTCAACAAGCATATTGGAAACACTATGTGCTCTTTCACAAATTCTTCATAGCTGCAATATTTCAGTTGTCCATTTACCCTGTTCAAGTCCTCACTTTTTTTTAATGAGCTTTTTCTTTATTAAGTTCCGCGACCTTATTGAGAGTAGGTTTTTGTATATTTGATGGGTTGATCTATACCTGAGAAGAGATTGTGAACACTATTGAATGGCAGGCACATTGAGAGAACCTTCTGAGATGGATGGGGCAGAGGGTCCTTGCATGCACATGGTTGATATCCACCAATGGAATAATGGACTCTTTGCAGTAGACCACCACCTGAGTGGTTATGAATTGATATTCGTTAGCATTGTTTTTTTCAAAAAAATAAATGCATCTGATCTTCAGAACCAAAGAATGGAAGGCAGGTGTGGTGCAAGAAGCTCGAGAGAAGAATGTAAAGGAGCTTAGGGGGAGAAACTGTTAAGTAGTGAGTCAGACGTTATTTTTGGGAACAACTGCTTAAGTCTGAAATGGGGATTGTTTAAAAACGACATTTTAGGACAGCCAAGATGAAAGTAGAGCATTTTTTTAGGGGGCATGCCAGTGTTTATATTGGTATAATTGAATACTCTAAGAAAATCCATAGTTGGATGCGGCCAGTGTATGTTCACCGCCTCCTAAAGAAGAGAAGGTAAATAGGTAATTAGCCAATGATTGCTCATTTTATTTTGTATGGCTTATCGTTAGTTCCTTTTAGAGTAGACCTCTTGTAATTCAGAGCATGGCAGATTTTCGTTCATGTGCAGCAAGATGAACACTCGTGAGGGACGTGTGCTGATTTTGAACTGGTTTACCCCCTTTCGTTCCTCGCTTCCCTCAATCCTAATTGCTTTTGCCAACTGTTTTCTCTCGCGTGTCATGCCGTGGATTTTGCTGTAAAGCTGGCGAAAGATGTCTGAGCCGTAATGCCCTACCCGATCTCAAAATTTTCGTTGCGCAGTACTGTTCCAGCACATTCTCACCCATTTCCTCCGTGCTCTACATTACATGGACTGAATATTTCAACATGCTCGATGCAGGGTTCCTGTCGACTGCAGTGGAAAAAGCCAGGCAGCGCCTCACATCGCATTAGAATGCTCCTTGGCTGCACACCAGAGGGACTACTAAAGACCGTTCAAATTGTTCTCTGATCACTGCACAAGCCTCCTCGTATGACCGGATGTAAAGGAAACCTTCCTGTGCTGCCGAGAGACTAGTTCACGCTTACTGTAAAACCTAGGGAGTAAAATCTGACTTAGTCCCTCATCTATTTAAAAGGGATTTTGTCAGAAGGCCAGTACCGTTTGCTAAAGAGATATTCGCGTTTCTTCTTGACTGCTGAGTCACTGTGTATCGTGTATATACTTTGTTCCTTTCAAAGCTTTGTCATCTGGTGATCTTGATGACCTCCAAGCTATAAGCCAAATCTTTGCCTTATCCGCTGACTTTGGAACCATGAGGTCTTGTAGCGACGTAGTTCTTAATTTGTATATAAACATAAATAAATTAAGTTTCTTTTATTACCGGTGCCCAAGATGCTTCTCAGGAGGCCACTGCAGCTTTCGCCATCCACTGTTCTTGCCAGTGCTGCCACATCCCAGTACCATCGTTGGTTCTTACTATCACACTCCTCCTATAAATGTGGCAATTTGGATTTCTCCTAACCACCCACAGCTGCAAGAATGGCCTGGACGCGTTGGCATTAATATTTTAATGTATCTTGAATTGTTTAAAAGGCAGCCGATGTTATAAAAATAGGCCGACCTTGCCACCATGTGGTGGACTGTCATAAATATGTGCCCGTGATAGGGAATAAGTGCCTATGCTGAGCACAAATTAAGGGTTTCTCTCTTGCAGTTAGGTTTTCCCGATGTTTTTGCTTTCCAAATGAACTGGCGAACCTGAGAGTGACTGAAAGCTTGTGCCACTGGAAGCAAGATTGGTTTGCTTCACTTAACACTGGCTCCTTGTCTCTTCGCTTGCATGACACAGACGCAAACCATCTGGTTAAGAGTTTGAGAAGGATAATCTAATTCATGACCGCACAAAAAGATGCAGACCAGGTAGTTTAGTTAACAACTAACTTAAGATTT
The DNA here is from genome assembly GCF_964204655.1 of Triturus cristatus. Classification (NCBI taxonomy): domain Eukaryota; kingdom Metazoa; phylum Chordata; class Amphibia; order Caudata; family Salamandridae; genus Triturus; species Triturus cristatus. The sequence continues at coordinate 1,022,456,564 of NC_140590.1, forward strand.
ATTACACAGAAAGGCTCATTAACAAAAGAGTGGCCACTTCAAGTAAAGGCAAAAAGAACAATTGATCGACAGAATGCAGAACAATGTCATACATTCACCCCAGTACAGAGATCTGGGCCGAAATCCATTGTTTTTTGGGTGGCATGGTGAGCAAAAGAACGATGGATTCAACCCAGATCGTTTGACGGGGGTGAATGTTTGATTTACTCTGCATTCCTACCATCTGTGTGTCGTTCACTTCGTAAAGGGGTATTCCAGAGAAATTCGCCTGAGAACCAAAAGCAAACCATAGGTGTTTTCAATGCTTTGCTTCCTTTATGTATAATATAAGCACAGTGTTGACAGTAGTCTTTCTACAAAACTAATTTTAGTCAAGAATAAGGAAGTAATTTTAGAACAATGTTTAAACACAGGCTGAACAATAATTTGATTGTGTAACCATTAATAAGTTGTCAATTTAAGTCATTCATGCTTTTCTTACTAAGTACTATTTCATCTTAAGCATACGGGATCCAGCTACTTTGGAGGGTTGAAAACACATTCAGAAATGTTAAAAAAAAAAAAAAAAAAATTCATTTGTTCTTCTCTGTCATTGTAAGCAAATATTGATTTGTGTGAGATGTAGGCTGCTAACCTTCCACTAAAGAGCTCTCTTGTCAAATAGACTTCCAGCAGAAAGATATCCTCAAATCCGTGGGCAAACATTCATGCTTTGGTAGCTTTTTCTATGTTTTTTGTTTTTATTATTTGTCCAAATATACATTTGTTTCTGGTTGCCAAGTTCAGTTATCTCCCAGTCCTGAGTCAAGAAGCCATAGATGACACAGCAGGGGGCTTTACTTTTTTCCATGTGTGGATAATGGTGTACCTAGCTTTTTCCCAAATTCAAAATTAGTCATGAGACTGCTCGCTAGAGACCAGGAGGCTAGGTACTTGCTCTGCGACAGCAAGTTGGGTGTATAAAACCTGCTTCTCTCAGCCCCGGTAGATTGGACAAGCAGCAGTCGAAGGAGGTGATGCAGAGAGTGATTAGATCTTGTATAAATATCATGCACAACACGATTAGAGTCCAGTAAATATGAGAGAGAGAATGGTGGCAGTCGCTTGGTTAAAGCACTGACTTTCCAAGGGATTTTTAGTAAACGAGATGTTTGGCCATGCTCTGCTTACCATAGACCTTTTCAGGGGTCTGCACCCTGCTTTGATGCAACACTTCTCATAGGAAACAAAGGACCAATGTTTTACTTTAATAATTTAGCAGAGTGACAGCTCCCGAGCAGTCCAGAGAACCTACCATTTTCACATTAAATTCGATGTGGAAGTCATCGAGGCACAGTAGTTAAGTTTCAAGCTTGAACGTTTTCTGGAATGGTGGGTTAGGTGTGGAACATCGCTACTGAGTCCCTCCAAGCATTAGATTTCATACTGTTTCGCAAAAAATGAGCCTGAGTAAAATCAGGGATGGATAAAAGTCAGTTGACCCTATACCTACTGGTTATGATCAGAATGTTTTAGTCCTTCCATGGTGCAAGATTCTTCTGGCAGCTTTGCTTTTGGGGTGAATGGTCACCATAGGTAGCTGGGACTGACATCTTGGTGCTCACTGTCCGAGCTGAGAAATCCCAGTCCTATTAAGATACCGGGCTATCCTTCTGTTAGAATAAGGTAGCTGCACAACGGCCAACATCCCCTGCTGTTGGGTAAAGATATTCCAATGGATTTTTTGTTGTAGAAGGATCTAGAGATGCAGGGGCTAATTTTTTCCTGGGCCTCTAAGAGAGCCTAGCACTGCTGAGGATGATGTGGCACCCATGTCCAAGGCTGCTGGAGAACCTTGCTGGTACATAGCTGGTTTACGCCTATGTGATCAGATAATTAATACTTTGCGTACATTTTCAGAAATGTTACTTAATTAAAAATTAGATTAACAGTGGGGGGTTTTTTGTTCACAGGTGCAAAGTTTTTTTTTTTTTTTTTTTTTGTTTTTTAAACAAGCTTTGGTTCTTTAATTTCCCAGCTTGTTATCCACTCTAATGAAGCATTGAAATAGTTTAAATGAGAGCAGCTCTGCCTTGACTGATGCCATGCAGGTTCTGGCAGTGCTAACCAGTGCAGTGGTAGCGGTGCCCAATGGCGTCTGATCGAGTATGAGCAGCAAATATTCCACACGTTTTGGCAGGCCCTGGTCATTACTCCCTGTGCCATCTTGAGCATAGTGTCACCATGGTTCACATATTTTGCAGGACTGGCCCATTATTTAAGACGGTTTGCTCCCCTGCACCTAGCTTTTGTAGGACACTTTTTTTCGTGACTATGCATGTGCCTTATTGTGCCACCTGAAAAAATTGGCATCTGGGACACTAATGCAAACGCTGGAATCCTGAGTAACCGAAAGAAAGGATGCAGCACCTAAATTTCTCAAGAGGTCTTAGAGTGATAGGTACCACAAAGTGTTGCACTCTTTTTGTCCTCTCTTGCAACTGGTACCTTTTGGTCCCTTAGCAGCACTTGGACCTGCATGTTGTTTACTCTCTGAAGTCATGGCTGCCTATATGCTTTTTAGGTCTCGCGCCTAACATTGCAGTGCTCAGCACTGCTCGCACAGCGCGAGACATTTGGTAGGTAAAAATGGGGTTTCAGAAGCTGACCTAGGAATGGCAAATGAATTAGCGTGTGTTTTTCCTTTTGGGGCACGCTATTGGGCTTTGCGTGCGTGTTTTTTACCAAGAGAGCACGCAATAGGCCAAAGGCGGGCGCATTGTTCCGCCCATGGCCTATTGGTGTCTATTACGCGCACCGGCCGTCATGTGGTTTCTATTATCGTGCCCAGACACGTGCGCGATAATTGAAACCACATGACTCGCTGTGGCGCGCGCGCACCACTCGCAGGCTTTTTCTATTTTGCATCCCTTTCCCAGGGAAGCAACTAAATAAAAGAAGGAAAAAGAGGTGGACTGCTCGTGCGCACCCCTCGTTTTTTTATTCCCATTATGGCAGTAAGATCTCCCCGTTTGCAGTCGACTGTTTGCGAGTGTGACTTTTGCGTGTGTTAGGAAGAGCCACGCGGGGGGTGAGAAGCCGGGGTCGGCTTCCAGCGGCAGTGCTTATTTGCTGAAAGGTGCAGGCAGGTTGGCTCATCCACTACCGCTCTTGCCTGCAACAGTATAATAAAAATAATCTTCTCATTGCCTGTGCCGCTCCCTGGTTGAGGCCGTCCCCTGTGGCGCCGCAATGCTTCCGTTAGGTTTCCGCTTAGCAGGCTGGGTTAGTTGCTCGACACTGCCGTGCCTAATGAATTAAGCCCAATGTGTCTTACATAGTGTTTTTACAAATATGCAATGCAAAGTTTCCCATCATATCTGACAAACACAAATGTATGCCAAACACTGTCCCCCCCCCCCCCCCTCCCCGGTCGCTGCTAGCCCACCCCCTCCATCCCTTCCGCCTCGCTGCTGGGCCACCCCCATCCCTCCTGCGTTGCTGATGGGACCTACCGCCCATCCCACCGCGTCGCTGCTGGGACCACCACCCCCATCCCTCTGTGTCGCTGCTGGGACCACCACCCCCCTGACCTCTAGAAATCCCTGCCTCTCAATCTCTGATCCCAATCGATCAACAATTTCTTCTAGAAACTAATCTTTTCAGGGCCATTTTCACCTTAACCATTTTGCCATTTCCAGAAGTGTTTCGTAACTACAAATTTTTCAATGTGCAGTTTCAGAATGTTGCAATTTAGTGTCTCAAGGCCTGTGAGGTGCAGTTTTGCTACAGAAAAACGTAAAAATCAAATCTGAGGTTTCTGAATAGGAAAATGGCTACATAAGATAGGATGGTAAATCTATCAGGAGGGCGAGGGCTGACAGGTCTTTTTTGGTCTCGCCTGACCCGGCGCATGCGCTGGTCTTGGCGAGACTTATTGAGAGGGCTCCAAAAAGTGCTACCAGGCCAGCCTAGAGCTACAGTACATGTGCGCGGGCGCGCGCGCTGCGCTTTTTTCCGCGCTTACTTTAACTTTCGCGGCCGCAGGGCCGCTTTGATGTTTGATCGTGATCACTTTCAATTTCGCGGCCGCTATGCATAGACAATAGGTCTCGCGTTTGGGACCTTATAAGTATTTAGTTATGCAACTGTTGCATAGCTAAACACTTAAGGTCCCAAAGGCGAGACCTATTGGCTATGCCAATGCTTGTTTCAAACTGGAATGACTTATTATTTTTATAACACTCAGGGTAGGAGTCAGACACTTACGCTTACCTATTTGCCCTTTTTCCAAAAGTTTTGAGAAATGGTACAAAGGCTAGCTAGGGGCAAACAGTGTGAGCGATGTTACTAACCATGCACTGACCCTTTTATCCCTCTAATATTGGAGGACGAGGCCCCTAACCTGAGTAGTGTTTCTAGGCGCTGTAATGTACCCCTTCACCTAACTAAGGTGGGCGCTGCCTTAGCGGAATGGAGCAGCTTGAAAGGGCTGCGTGAATGCTTTTAGATGCCTAGCCTGTATGGTAAGTGTAGCCTACTATTTTACTGTTGTATTGTGTGCAGAGGGGCCGTGACTCACGAAAGGCATGCCTCGAGTGAATCATGATGCCCCCCCTCTCCTCAACATGGGGAATACAAATGCATACTCTGTGCATCTACATAAATGCTTTGCCGTAGTGTTCCTTCATGTGTAATAATTTCAACAGTAGGTATTTAACTGAAACCACAATGCAAGGTGGTAAAATTGTGCACAACAGTAAAATCACTTTGAAGAAAACTTGGGATTTAAGGGAAGTTGTTTCCCTGTGTCACGTACTTGTTACATGCACTCTTTGAGGAAATAATGTTTTCTAAATGCCAATGTTACTGTATTGTGGGAATAGGCTCCAGTTTAACTCTGACACTTTAATAAATATCTGACTGTACGTTTTAGTACAGTTGTTCTGGGTAAAATCAATTTTTTTCAGCATGTGTGTATCATTATCCTGTATGTTTATGGTGCTTCCTCCTACTTCCCTCCGTGATGTGCTCATCCTGTGTGCTTCCTCCCCACTTCCCTCCGTGATGTGCTCACCTATGTGTACTCCTCCCCACTCCACTCTGTAATGTGCTCACCCATGTGTGCTTCCTCCCCACTTCCCTCAGTAAACTGCTCACCCTTGTGTGCTTCCTTCCCAGTTCCCTCCGTTATGTGCTCACCCATGTGTGCTTCCTCCCCACTTCCCTCAGTAAACTGCTCACCCTTGTGTGCTTCCTTCCCAGTTCCCTCCGTGATGTGCTCACCCTGTGTGCTGTCTCCCACTTTCCTCCGTGATGTGCTCACCAATGTGTGCTTTCTCCCCACTTCCCTCCATGTGCTCACCCCGCGTGCTTCCTCCCAACTTCCCTCTGTCATGTGCTCACCCTTGTTTGCTTCCTCCCCACTTCCCTCCCTGATGTTTTCACCCATGTGTCCTTCCTACCCACTTCCCTCCCTGCATGTGCTCACCCATGTGTGCTTCCTACCCACTGTCCCTCCTCGCCCTTCATCCTGCACCTCCAAGTCCAACCCCCCCTCTCCAACCCCCCCTCTCTAGCATCTCCTCTCCTGTACCAGGGCACAGTTTTATACCTCGCATCCTCTCCTCTCTTCCCATTAGCTTAATTTACCACAAAAATGGATTTGCTTCAAGTAAATAAAAGGCATTGTCATTTACAATGCCAATACCTCAAACTCTAGTAAATGCGAGACCTATTGCTTTGCAAATGCTTGTTTCTTTGGCAGTTATTGCTACTTGTTAAAGTGTGGTGGGGGAGGAGCGTTGGGAGTGCCTGCTGTCTATGGACCACATGAAATTGCTCCTGAATCTCGCTCATATTTACCAGTCTGTATAGAGTTTGCATATCATGACTTTATGGTTCCATAAGGTTATGTGCTGTGAATTATTGAGCCCTTACTGAGCCTTTGTAAACCAAAAGGATTGCTTTAGCAATGCCGAAGTATTAGCGAGGTTAGAATTCTGTGTTAGGAGGATGAACTCTGTGTGACCCAAATTGTATGTCTCCTCAGTTGTTTCCCTTTGAGCTTAGCGGATCGAGTTCTGTCAATGGTATCTAATGAGCCCATCGGAGTTTGTTGATTAGGACGGTCCTCTTCAGATTAAGAGGAGGAAATGTTTTAGGTAAGATTTAGTGCATAGCTAATGAAGGGATTAAGCATCACTTTTGTTGCTTTTACCCTGCACCACGACCCAGCATATCTGGCGTACTTTGGTGACCATTTCTATATTGTCTCTGACTTATTCACGGGCATGCTTTCAATGTAGTTGGTTGTTACTGAACTCCGTAGAATGCCCATGTTTCTAATAGGGCTTGACTGCCGTTTTAAGACCGTGTCATTGATTGTGTTTTTTTGGTGCAGTGGTTAATTAGTGGTTTACATTCTGACACAGTATAGTGCGAGTAGGTTATATCTCAGTCAAATGGGAATGTAATGGCCACAAAGGACTGCTTTCTCCAATACCTTTTTTTTTTTTTTTTTTTGGGAACAAATCTAATTAGTCAATTGTACAATCAGCGGAGCTCTGTGCCCCAGAGACATCCGTAGTATCAATGTACCACATCTTGATTTTGACCATTTTACCATAGAATAACAAAAGTGGAATACATAAGGGCCATGCATATAAAATACAACCCCATTGAACAAGCCCCCCCCCAATCCCCCTCCACCACCCCAAACCCCATCGCACACCCAGTCCAACACCATCCACAGGTATGATCCAAACCGCAGCTATACTCTCGCCATGAGACATGCCCCACCTACACCCTGTGACCAACACTCGTGTGTTACATGCCACCCCCAGACAAATGGGGAAGATACAGCAAGACACATGGATTCTATTCTGGGGGGGCTCCAAATCCAATCCCCTGTAATCCGCCCAGCGCTTCCAGATTTTATATTGCTTGCGCGGGCAACCTCATGCTAGAAAGATGGGGGCCTCTAGACCCATGCAGAAATCCAATCCTGCTTTCCACACTGAAACGGAGGGTGCGGCCGTCGCCTTCCAAGCCCTTGCAATGTCACGGTTTGCAATGGTGAAACCCAGGAGCATCAAATGGCGCTTGTAAACATTGCCCCCTATATCCTCCATGACATGCAGGAGTACTAATTTAGAAGACCGAGGGAGATCCCTGCCCAGGACCTCCGAGAGGCATGTCAGAACACCCGCCAGAACCTAGACAACGCAGTACATTCCCATATGGTATGTAGTAAGGTCCCCTCCTCGCGCAGACAGCGAAGGCAATTCGGGGACGCCACCATACCCGCCCTATACAGTTTGACTCTAGTAAAGTACACTCTATGCAGATATTTAAACTGAATTAGGCGAAGGCTTACCGCAATGGCCGCTCCACGTGGGCAAGCCAACACCTCCACCCAATCCTCCTCCTCAAGCGTGCCCACGTCCTCCTCCCATGTCGCGCGGAGACGCTGCAATGATGGGGAGCAGTGCGTTACCAGAGACTGGTAGATCCTCGACACCTTATGGTCCTGCAGATCCCCCATGAAGACTTTCGCCTCCACCGGACTAAAGTCAGCCAAATCCTCCAGACCCACCAAACTAGGAGAGAGAGCATGCCGGAACTGCAGATATTTTAAAAATTGTGTACGCGGCATATGAAACTCCTTTTGCAGGTCCTGAAACTACTTCAGGATATGTCCCTGCATGACATCGCCCAGGGTAGAGATCCCAATCGCATCCCAGTCCTGAAAGCCCGGCAAAGCCACTAACTGCGGCAGACGCCCATTTTGCCAAAGCAGCGTCTCACCCGTCAGGCGATTCCACCAGCCCATCCTCCGCAACGCCTGTCTCCAGACCCGAAACACTAACTGTGTCAGTCGGCAAGGAACGCCGCTGAGGCGCAGAATAGAGAAGCGTGTGTAGTGAGTGGTCTCCCATCAACCGGCGCTCCAAGGCATATGCTGGGTCCAATCTGTCGCCATACCACCGTTCGTTAAGAACTAACAAATGGGAGGCCATATAGTACGAGAGAATGTCTGAGGTCGCAAGCCCCCCACAGTACGTGGATTTAAAGCAGGTGCGGAGAGCCACCCGAACAACACTCCCGCTCCAAAGAAACCGGCACAGGGCCGCATCAACCTGGCGGAACCAACCCGAGGAGATGGGATACGGATGATTTTGTAGCTGATATAGCAAGCGGGGAAGAGAGACTATTTTGAATATGGCCGATCTGCCATATATGGATAGGGGCATGCGAGACCAAACCTGAAGATCCTCACGCACCTTGTTCCACACCGGCACCAGGTTCCTCCCCCAGGAGACCAGCCTCGCGTCCGATAAAAACACCCCCAAGTACTTCAGCCCTCCACGCGTCACCCGCACAGCGGAAGCCCAAGCCCTGGGTCGGCCCCTCCCCCCAGGACCCACAACGTAGATTTGGGCTCATTCATATATAACCCTGTGGTCTCCCCAAACACCTGCATAATGCGCAGCTACCGCGGGCCGGTCCTTAATACCTTTTTTTAAAACATTTTTTTTGCAGAGTTTTATATAGCGCAAACTTGACCGAAACGGGTATCGGAGCGCTTTACATAGCACCAGTTACATTACATTAGGACACACATTCATTTTTGTTAGGCACGGAGAGATAGTGATTTGGCCAGAATCACAGGATGTTCAGCGTCATTGCCGAGACTCGAACCCAGCTCCCCAGATTCGAGGTCGACCGCCCTAGCCGTTAGGCCAACTCCTCTCCTGTTGGTTTGGGCCAAGGGTATAGAGGGAAGGCGGTTAGTTTATACAAGTGGCCTTGAGAGTATAAAGCAGAGCAGTTAAATATTTCTATATATTTTATGTAAGAAACTTTGATTAGACAGTTTGCCTATAAAACCCTCCACAGATGGAATAGGATACAATTCATGAACTCCCTACCATCAGATTGTTACAAAATGGCCTTTTAAGCATGTTCATGCAGTATCTGACTCAAGCGTACTCAATTAAAATAAAACTTCATGTGGAGTGTCAACATTACCAACACCACAAGCCTTAAAACTATGGTGCAAATCTGCCTTTATAAAATGTATATACCTATGACAAAAACAAGTGAAGGAAACCATTGTTTCAGAATTTAAACAATCCTTTCTCAAAAAACATTTTGACCTGATAAATATTCGGTATATGGCCAATAATTTGATTAGAGAATATGCCTTCAAACGGGATTCTGTAAGATGTATACATAAATAAATAAATAGCCTGAACCTTCAGGTTATAGGAACCTAACCTAGGGGTGTCAGGAAGGCACTTGTTTCCCGAAAAAACACCCAAGGAAAAGAAAGGGGCAGAACAATTCCTTTCTTGAGTCCCCTCACTCACCAGGTTTTCCCCACGGTGACATGCTTCATCATTGGGGTCCTCTCAGTCCTCTACGGACTGAGGCGTGCTGCAACTTGCGGATTACGTAGGAGCACTGAACAAAACTATGTGTGGTGCAAGTGTCGTGGTATGGAGTGGTTTAAAGTGAATTAAAATAATCAACTAGTGGGCCAAATATATTTTATTCTTGCTCCTAGCTAATTGGTTAAAAAAGTGGGTAATATGCTAGAATAAACTACTTTAATGGGTAAGTGTACCTAGCATATGGTCGACTAGTTTCGAGCTTCCCTAGCTCTTCCTCAGGACTACACTGGGACCAGCCCAGTGCAAGTACCACTCCTAGAAGACCTGATTCCGGTGCAAAGATAAGTGAAAAAACACACAAACGCTGCGCCTAATAAGCATGCGTTAAGAAAAATACATACGTAATGTACGTCTAGTAAAAATCTGTAGGATAAAAAACAGACGTTAAAGGAGAAAAGGCAGAATATGCTCATTTTCATAGAATATAATGGTGGTTACACTATACACCTGTGTTGCAATATTCATTAGTGACGTATTCTTATTGTGCCACTATGTTGTTCTCCAGTCAGTACATCTTTCATGCTGGCGTTTCGCTATATCGTGAATAAAGGTGTTTGTGAATGCACACAGTGCACATATAATAAAACAAACAAAAAACAAAAAACATGCGTCTGACATGACAAACTACACACAAGACTGACAGTAGTACGATAATACATACATCTTAAAAGGCAAAACTGTGCCTCATGATCGACTGAGGGGGTGTGGACACTCGTACACCTAGAGAGAAAGTACAAGCGATATGGTAAAATATCAGGAGCGCCGTCTTGTTGGTAGACCTAGCGCGAGTGGAAAAAATACGATGGAAAACCATCTCCGTTAGTGATGGAAACGTCATCCATCGTATTTTTTCCACTCGCGCTAGGTCTACCAACAAGACGGCGCTCCTGATATTTTACCATATCGCTTGTACTTTCTCTCTAGGTGTACGAGTGTCCACACCCCCTCAACATAGTGGCACAATAAGAATACGTCACTAATGAATATTGCAACACAGGTGTATAGTGTAACCACCATTATATTCTATGAAAATTAGCATATTCTGCCTTTTCTCCTTTAACGTATGTTTTTTATCCTACAGATTTTTACTAGACGTACATTACGTATGTATTTTGCTTAACACATGCTTATTAGGCGCAGCATTTGTGTGTTTTTTCACTTATCTTTGCACCGGAATCAGGTCTTCTAGGAGTGGTACTTGCACTGGGCTGGTCCCAGTGTAGTCCTGAGGAAGAGCTAGGGAAGCTCGAAACTAGTCGACCATATGCTAGGTACACTTACCCATTAAAGTAGTTTATTCTAGCATATTACCCACTTTTTTAACCAATTAGCTAGGAGCAAGAATAAAATATATTTGGCCCACTAGTTGATTATTTTAATTCACTTTAAACCACTCCATACCGCGACACTTGCACCACACATTAGTTTTGTTCAGTGCTCCTACGTGATCCGCAAGTTGCAGCACGCCTCAGTCCGTAGAGGACTGAGAGGACCCCAATGATGAAGCATGTCACCGTGGGGAAACCCTGGTGAGTGAGGGGACTCAAGAAAGGAATTGTTCTGCCCCTTTCTTTTTCTTGGGTGTTTTTTCGGGAAACAAGTGCCTTCCTGACACCCCTAGGTTAGGTTCCTATAACCTGAAGGTTCAGGCTATTTATTTATTTATGTATACAATTGGAGGGTGAACCTAACCGTTAAAACCTCTCCTTCCCCTTTTTTTGATATATATTCTGTAAGATGGTCACTGATGTACGTTACTACCTTTTAATTGCGAGAGAGAAAAGCAATTGCTTTCTCCGGTACAAGCAAAATTGTTAGCAAAAGATTTTATGAATAGCCTTTAAATATAAATTTATTGATAGTATATCTAAAATCATCAGTGAATCAAATTGCTCTTGTTTCCGCAAAAGAGAATATACGTGTGTTAAAATTGTGCAAGCTCAATGTGATTCACTCTCTAGAAGATTCACTCTTTCGCAGATTCACAGAACTTTACGAGCAGTTGTCCTTTCCTTGTTTTAGGTGGACGCAAACATGTATCTCCATGGTGTTTAGTTTTATTAATCTAATCCCCAAATGCAGACAAAGGGATTCCTTGTGCATTATTTAGATAAGTGTTTTTGTCTGAAATAAATGGTGTTTCAAGTTTGCTGAAGTTGACTTGAGAGTCCATCATAAATTGTTGCCATAAAAAGCAATAGGTACCACCTGACACTCCTTGTGTGCTGCGATTTTAAAGGTTCGAAAAGTCCTCTGTAACCTCAGTTGATTAGTGGCAATGCAACCACAGCAGCTGTTTTATTCCTTGCAAGCATGGCACAGTGTATGTAAGAGGATGCAAGAAAAGCAGGCTTAATTATATTCTTTGACCACAGCCATGAGTTCTTCCCCACAACGTCTGTGATTTGGAAATATGTCGTCTTCAAAATTGACAATTCTGATCTTGAATACAATGACGACCAATGTGTTCTCTGCACAGAAGTAATTCAAACCTCCATTTTGGGTTGGAGACCAAGAGGTATCTGATCCAGGACTTATGGTCATGTGAGGAGTCCCTTAATATGGAAGCTTAGTACCTTTGTGAGTGAGGGGTACCCACAAGCCTCTGATCGTGGTTTGGGGAGAAGTCATGGATATAATATCAATAACACCCGCTTATTAGCACAGTTTGATGTGGGTGAAAGGTTGAAATTTTCTGTAACTGATTTGATAAAATGTCATTAAACTTTGTCAAACTCCTTTTCGATGTATGGCATGATGACATTGGTAGAGTTTGCACCTTCTAGGATACATGAAAGAAAATTACTATGAACTGTTAGGAGTCACTTTTCTAGTTGCAGAGATATTGCATTCTGAATTCAGGGGTTAACTTGTTCTACAACTTTTTTACCGCAAGAGCTTTAAATTGCAGAGAACAATAATGGCCTTGGCAGCTGAGCATGCTAATCTACCCTGCTACATAAATTCCTGAAAAATGTTATGTACTGGATTTTTAAGGGGTTTGTTTTTGTGTACTGTATTCTACAACTAATAATTCTATGGCTTCTCTGGGTAGTACATTTTAGCACATAAGTGTTAGAGATTAAATTATGCCATTCTCTTCGGTCAAAACGTGCTCATTCGGGCCTCCATTAGAAGTGGCCAGATATTTTTCCTCTAATTCTCAGGTAATTAGACAAGAGCCTACTCACTTAATTTGAATTGCAAAAGAGGCTGAGAAGAATTACCTATGTTATTATGTCGAGGATGTGAGTTTCCTTCACTTGTCTACCATCATGCTTTACTACAGCAATGCCTGTACACATCTTTCTCTACTTCTCTGCCAATATATCCCTAATGTTGGTTTTCTACCTCTCCACTTTAGTTATTCATACTCTGTCCTCTGCCCCAAACCCCTTCCTTTTAATCAGCAGAGAAGGTGGTACTTCTCCGGTTAGAGAAATGTATCTGAAGGGGAGAGGGGCATGGTGGTGGCACAAGGGGAATTAAATTCATTAGTATATTTTCCAGAGACCAGAAGGCATGGCGAAAATCCTCAGGTGTTCGCTGCTGCAGGAAGACAGTTGACGAGGGTTTTATTTGTGATTTTCTTAATCATTCGCTCATATCCACAACCCAGAGCCATGTGTCCGTCTCAATGTGCCATTGTACAGTTAGAAGTAAATCTGTTCACTAATTCCTGGCCAAGTCTTCCGTTTCTTGTCTTTTGTCAATGGGAAGAAGCAGGTTAGCATGGAATCCACGTAAAGCATTTTGTCGACACCAGTAGTCTGTCAGAGGACATAATTTGTTAATGCTCGTTTTTCATATGGAAAATGAATCGACTCTTCGTTCTCAGCTTCTACTAGTGACCGCTCACATCCATAGATGGTTGAAGTAGGGATCATTTATCTGCCTCATGCAACTGAGGGGGTTTACATAATTTTGTATGACACCCCCCCCCCCCCCCCCCAACCAAATGGTAAACGACCCTAAGATGTGGTTGCATTTTAAACAAAAATAGGGCAGTATGAAAGAATATAACAGGACCAGTCTTTTAGATTTTCGAGCAGTTATGGTAAAATAAAATGGTTACACTTTGCAATTTAATTCCCATTGTCTGATTGTACTATCTTCAAACGGAATATATTCTTTTGAAATAAGCGGCTCCTTTGTAGTCCCAGTTGTTTTGCAAGGACTCTGGCAGCAAGAGTATTTATCATTTGCACATCAGCAAGTTAAGTATTATGATTTGTTTTCATTCTGTTAAAATAATTTTGTTACATCGCACGGAATTACAAAGAATGTGCTTTCCTAACTAAATATGTTTTGAAATATTTGAACAGTTCGATTTTTGAGCTGTTTACATGTTAAAAAAATCCTACAGCCTTTCATTTCTCACTGCACAATTGTCAGATAGTTCATTTTACAAAATCCTGTAACGTTGTCGGAGAAAGAAAAGTAAACACCAAGCTAACATTGGACCTCTGTCTTTGAACGCAGAGCATATGTGACAAGATGAAAACCTGATTTAAAGGCATCTTTATTGCTCATTCAACTCTGTGAACAAGACACCTGTTTGTCAGCTCACTGGGTCAGTCCAGTGGGGCCTAAAAACAGATCCTCCTGATAAAATCTGACTTGCCCTAGCGAATTGGGGGGGTTGGATTTCTTCTAGCCTGAAATTACCTGTGGCTCCATTTAAAGCTAGACTCCTAGACGAATCCTACATAATGACTATCAACAGGGTAGTGAACTCCTGAGCTGTAAGACTTGATTAAGTGGCATAGCATGCTTTTGTTTACTTTAAACAAAATTGTAACCTAATTTTCCATGCAGAATCGTTTGTTTGGTACAGAATAATAGTACAAATCTGTTAAATTAAATGTATTCCTTTAGGGAAGAACGTGGAAGCGGGGAGATTTCTAACTACTTCTCTATGTAAATATCGAGTTAAAAATGTCCGCTTATTAAAAAGAAAAACGGGTTTCTTCCGAAGGCTGGCACCAGGTCTGAAATCTGGTTTTGGCAGTTCTGTTGGTCTGCCTGCCAGCAGAGCTCCTCGGGAGTCTGCCTAACAAACCTCACATATCTCGGACACTACACAGACTTGCATTGGCTTCCAGGTTGAAGAAAGTCCGATTGAATTCGTATGTTTCTATGGGTGATGGTTCAGATACCCGAAAACTGTTTGTTACTCGCTGGTAGAGTGGCTATAGCTGGCAATTAAGGACCCAAATATGAGTAGCTACGGGTAGAAAAACGGTGGCAGTATTTGGTGCAAAGCTGCAACGCATCCTGCCAAGTCACCTTTGATTTAAATCGAATTTATTACTCTTTGGCAAACAAACAAAAAGCTGGCTGCTAGAGTCGTTAAAAGGAGAGTCATTAAGCTTGGTAACAATATTAATTTGTGCCAGGTTAACTGTTCTAGTGCTGAATGCGTATTGTGGTAAGCCGTACCTTTTTAGGTCTCGTCTGACCCGGCGCATGCGCTGGTCTGGCGAGACTTATTGAGAGGGCTCCAAAAAGTGCTACCAGGCCAGCCTAGAGCTACAGTGCATGTGCGCGGGCACGCGCGCCGCTTTTACCGCGATTACTTTCACAGCCGCTTGGCATAGCCAATAGGTCTCGCTTTTGGGACATTATAAGTATTTAGTTATGCAACTGTTGCATGGCTAAACACTAATAAGGTCCCAAAGGCGAGACCTATTGGCTATGCCAATGCTTGTTGTATTATGACTTGCGTTTGGCACACCTTCAAGACTTCAGTGTTAAGTTTCAGTATTCTGGACACATTAGGAGCTACCCACGGTGTTGAATATAATTAGGAAAATATTGACGAATGTTTTCTGTGCAAGTCATTCCCCCTGAAGCAACCCTTAACAGAAACTCAGAGGGGTCTGCAAACCTCAAATCAGCCTCGAACACTTGAATATTTCATGGATGTTAAGAACGATAAACTTGTGGTTATTTCATTTGATATGTGGTAACATTAGGAGGTGTGGTAGAGGTATCCAGTGGGGTGGGGAAACCCTCTTACATCACCATGTGACATCTGCAATGCAACAGTACGGCCAGGCAAGTTCAATAGTTCTTTTTCTCTTTTCCCTTCCCCTAATTTTGCTCTTGACTACTTATTGCCATTGCAGCTGCTGCCATTGAGGAAACTGACTGATCCACACTATGCTTAGAGCTGCAATGCTGGTGTAATTGTTAGCATACATTTTCCTTGTATGTAATGATACTATTGAAGAGTAAAACTAATAAAAATATATTTTTAAAAACACAGTGGAGCTGTGTGTGAGAGGTACTATATCTGAACAACCTTTACACACCTACGCTAGACGTAATAGCTCAACCAAACTATCCAGGGAAGTTTCCATCTCCAATCCTAAATCCGGGAAGTAGGGACAACATACAGTCTTGCCTTTGACTGTGTAAATATTACCTAGCAGAAACCTGTGTAAATGCCAACACTGCCTGCAAGCACAATTGCCAGCTCTCCTTTTTGGTACTATTTCACTTGTTTTGTTCGTCAATGTACAGGTGAAAGCTTAGTCTCCTGTCGAGCTTGATGGCAGCGGAGTCTCCCATCGTTACCCTCTAGGTCACTTAAGACTCTCCAATATCCCCTCCTTTTCATAGAGCTTTCAAATGTCCTTAGTGTAACATAAGCCCAGACAAGCAACCAGCATGACCTATGAGACCACCTTTCTCGATCATCGGTTTTGTTAAATCCTTCTCTTATTTCTGTCGCTGTTGCACTCAATAGATGTTCTTGGGTAGCTGATTTGTTACACTAACCCGCTGGGACATATCTTTCCCAAAGTTGTACAACTTCAAGTCGGTGTATGGTCTATTTCTGCTGGTTTAGGACCGCTTGAAAGCTTTGCAGGGAGCTTGACCGGGACAGATGTGTTCGTGGACCTTCTTTTATATGTCCAAACCTCAGTTGGCCTTCTCAGCATTGCTTTTAATGTCGAAAAACGTGATGCGAGTTTTAAGGTGCTCTCCGTTATATTATAAATATCACGACATTCTGTGAGTGACTGAATACGTCCCATTTACAAGTTATTGTACAATTAGCATTAAAAAATACCGTAACTAATTCGGTGAGTGCTTTCTTTGGAGGTCACATAATGTGTTTTCAAAGATGTGCCATCCACTGTTCGCATTCCGCTCTAAATCTTGGCCCGTCAGTAATTTTCCGCGAGTCAGTCGTGTCTGGTGGCTTCGGTGCCCTACCCTTTGTGTCTGTGTAACATTCCCCTGGGTGAGAGTCCAGCGAAAGGGCTGCATTTGTTTTCCAATTGCGGCGGATTTCTCTGCTCGCTAGTGATGCTGTCTGCTACCCAGGGGTGTTCACCATGTTTTATCGCTGCTTCTTGTCTGGATGCTGCCGCTCGGCCCCCCGTCCTCGCGTGGCCGAGGCTGATGCGCAGTGAAGTCATTGAGAGGTCAGAACATGGGCGGGGGGAGGAGATATAAATAGATCGTATCTGCCTGTTACATAATGTCGGCCTTTGAAGAGCCCTGCTCCGGTCACGCAGTATGTGCAGACCGGACCATTTGTGCACACTCAAAGGAACACGTTATCTCCCAACTGCTGGCCTCTGGAGGCGAAGAGGCTAGGCCGCCGCCTCACGGCTTTCTGGGCCTCATGGCCCACTCCTGTGCCTACGATAGATAGGATAGCAAGTAGAGCAAACACGAACTTCCTGTGTATGCAAATGCACTCGAGTCTGTATTAAAAGACCCGTCCCGAGTGGGTGAATCATCGCTTTAGAGGAGTGAAGATGGGGTTTCACCAATGGGAAAAACCCCTGTTGGTGAACGAAATTAATTAAGCAAGACTGTGATGCGTAAAAATGAAGAAAACAAAACGAGGAAGTAGCAATCTTTGAGTCCACCTCTTTACCCTACTACAGGCGCGCAACACCCATTTGACTCAAAGAGCATCAGCCCCCCGCCCCGCCCCCCGTCGTGTGTGACAGCCCGGGATGAGACCCCTTCCTGGGCAAAAAAGCAGCCGCACCCGAGCACTTCACAGGTCTTTAAAAGACCATTTGCATGTTAATGAGGCCTTGCTGTTGTTTCACCCCTTCTAAGAGCCCCTGCAGCTCCACTCTGCCTATTGCTTAAAGCTCAGCCCCCCCCCCCGAAATTTTTGCTCAAACCCCCCCCCCCCGAAATTTTTGCTCACCCCCCCCCCCCCCCCCCCGCCCCCGAAATTTGGCTCTAGTTGCGCCACTGCCATACTATTATATAGGTGCGGTACAGCTGGGGCATCAAATCGGAGCCAGAAGATAACTGCCGGTAAGGTGCGGAACAGGCAGTTTTCTTGGTAGTTTCTGAAAAAACGTGCCTGGCTTATCAAACGGCCATGAGGGAGCAGTGCGCAAAGTTGTTACTGCCACGTTTTTTTTATCCTCGGTGCTGTGCCAGCCTCGGAAGTGCGAAAAATATTATATTTTTGTCATTGCATTAGGAAAGTTGTTCTGTGAAATGGTCTTAAGACAGCCAACAACCTCTGCCCCAGGAAATTTCTTGTGGTGAAGGTCTGGCTTGCCCTAGGCCGGGTCAGTGTGGAGATGGAATTTAAGCATTTTTATAGACCTGCTTTAGTTTCATCATGGGATGGGGATGAGAAACGCATTTTTGGTCTTGCCTACTAGACAGCATGTGTTGTGAAATGTATTGTTGGTTTACAGTGGGTTTCGAGTCCTCCCATTGCTTACGGTTGTCTTAATTGTCATTTGCTTGCCTGCTTGCTTATTCGTTAGCAGCTGCGGGCTTTCCTTCCTTTTCTTGTTTCTGCCTTCCCAGGAGCATAGAAGCATTACTTGTGGCCCTTCACTGCTCAATTTTCAAGCACTACTTTTTATCTTTTTGTTTATGCACTCCACGAAAGTGGTAGTGTTTCCCGAAAAGTTTTTCTAGTGCGCTTCTTCCCCTCCCTTCGTTGCGTGTTTCGCTCTCTTGCCCATGTGATTTTTGCAATTCTTTTTCCCTCTTCTAACCCTCTACCCTTCTGCCTTCAAATAACTGACTAAACTATCCACCACTCAAATTACTTTCATATTTCACTATATCAATCCAACGCTAATCCTTTATCGGTTCCAGAGTAGCATGCTACTCGCTGAAAAAGCGATTCGATGCCTCGTCAGTGGTAGTAAGCTTTATATAAATGCCATTACAATACAATTTATTCCATGCGGTCTCCTGTTGCTCGCGTTTCTACTCCAATCCACTGTCCACAATGCGCTCGCCTACTTAGTTAGCAACCTTTCCCATTTCCTCAATGGTTCTTCCGTACCATATCCCCCTCATCTCCTTTGTTGCTCCCTCACTACCCTCCTGTTGCTTCACCAAGCCCTGGCATTCCACCCGCCACCTGTATTGCTTCTGATCCCCCGCCACCTTGCGCTCTCTCTCTCCATTAGCTCGCTTCCCTCCATATGTTCCCAGTGTTGCTTCTCATCCACCCCTGTACTCAGTGATTTTGCCTCTTTCCCTCTGTACTGCTTCCGCTCTCCCCCGCGGCCCATGTTTTTGTCTCTCGCCTGTGTTTCTCCCTTTGTGCTTGAATCCCAGAGAAGCTGAGGGTATTAGGATCTGTTTCACCAGGGAGCTAATGGCCTGCATGGCTTTTGGATCAACTACTGCAGCTCTACTTCTTAGGGGGTGTGGTGGCACCAACATCACTGCCTGGGATGTCATCGTGGAGGAGGTCAAGCCCTCTAATTTCTTTCAGTAAAGTGCAATCCATCCCACCCTGACACATAACACCACTTCTGGCCTCCGAGAGATGCTGCAGAAAGTGCCGCGGAGGTGCAAAGCATCCTTTGTGCTCCACAAGATTTTGCCCCATGGACTCTACAGTTTCCAACATCACAATGTTTAGTTCCCCACCCCAAATAAGCCCCCGCCACAGGTCAACTTTTAGTTGTCTCTAGACAATTGCCTACAGTAGACCATTAGGGTGATCGACCAGGTTCAATTCTCGGCAACGACGCTCAACATCCTGTGATTCTGGGCAAATCACTTAATCTTCCTGTGCCCAACAAAAATGAATGTGTCTTCATGTAACACAACTGGTGCTCATGTAAAGCGCTCTAATACTTGAGTTCGGGTCAAGTTCGCGCTATGTAAAACTTTGGGGGGGAAAAATACGGTGAAAAAGGTGGAGGAGGGGCCTCTAAAAGTGGCACAGCTTCAGTAATTAAGAGCACAATTTAAAACATGTTAACTACAGCTGTGCCTTATAAGGCATGCTATCTGACCAGCATTTACATACTTTTTTGTGAGTTTTCTCCTATTGTAACCAGACATATCGCACAACAACAAACATATGCGTAAAACAAGCCAGACCTGTTTTGGGAATACTTGTTTGCAGTTTGATACAAATACGTGATGATAGTTTTATGGTAAATAATGGTACATATGTGACAATCACTATGTTAGCACTGAAGCAAGGCAAGGATTGGTTGATCTTGTAATGTAAGCACTGTTATGGCTCACTGATTAATTATGCCTTCGGCTCCAGAGCCCTCACTCGTGACCCATTACTACCACCTTTCCAGAACCAGAAAATACCCGGACACATAAATGCATATCCAGTCACCTGTACTACACAAGCACTGGAAAACTCAATAGCTCAGCCTATTAGAGCAGAGACTGCTTGGCTTTACTAGTGCTTAGTAAGTCCCAATAAAAAATGCACTAAAACAAAGACTTTACCAATGATAACACATTCAAGGTCTTTAATTGAGTAAAATATGCAATGTATATACAGACACTTGCTGCTGAGAACATTGGCAAAGCCAATAGCTCCCAAAGGTGAGACCTGTTTGTCAGTGCTCATTAAAGACTTAAAGGCGTTGCGTAATTCATGGTAAACATTGTATTCATTCATTGCAAACCTCGTATTTTTATAGAAAGCTTCCTACGACCATTAGCTTCTTTGACTCCAGAACCGTCAGCCTTTGGGTGGGACGTTTTTACTTCCATCTTGGATCAGCTCGCAGGCATAATTTAGCTTCACTTTTCATCTATTGGCAATTTCAGTGGATTCCTTTGCTTCCTATTGGGATACAAGAGGAACTATTTAATATATGAAAAGTACATCTGTCATCACGCTTAATTCATTTCACATACATGCTCTGTATACACAAAACAATCCTTTCTCTGTATTGAAATGGAGCAGGTATTTTTCTATAGCTATTGTCGGCGCTATAATGGCCATATCAAACCTGTTGGCCTTCCAAGTATTTATTTTTTCAGTTCTCAGCTTGTATTACATTTGGAGCTTCTCTCTCGAAGCATGAGGGGAAAGGGTCCATTTTGAAACCTGGTGCTTCAGTAAGATTGGTCAGAGATACACAGTACATGCCCAGAAACTTTGTTTAGGAAAATTGGTGAGAATGGTGAATACCTTTGAGCAGTTTATTTCTTTGCTGAAATCTGTATAACTTTAAAGAAGGTTGTGTGAAAAGTATTGGTGAATTGTGTATTATATGGAATTTTAAGGTTATGTAAGGAGGAGCAGATTTTTTTCCATAGAATGTTATGCTAAGATTTAGTTTTAAAATGCATCAGGCTAGAAATATTAGTGAAAAGTGGATTTTATTTGTAGTACGCAGTACATGGGTGATACTCCATCCACCGAATGAACTTTTGGTAACGTGTGTAAAAAAAAAAAATGGCGGTTTAAAGTACTTTCAGCCAAATGCTTCACAGTATGCTTGGATTCAAGGGTAATTGTAGACGGGGACCTGAAGCGGACACTATAACCAGGTTTATAATTTTTCACACACAAAAACGCATATACTCTGACATATGCGTGAACCTAATTAGCTATGTCAGAAATCAAAACTGTCTTTAAGTGGCCACCACAGTATGTGCCAGTACTATGAAGTATTTTGTTGTGGAGCATGGCTTAAAGCACCAGGTTTGCACATTGTTCAGTGCCACTCAAGATGCAGGGCAGATGGAATCCAGGTAGAACCAGATCAGTAATCTGCATCACTAGCCAAGGATCTGTGACCTGGTATATGAAAAAACAGTCACAGTGGAACAATTTAACTTAATTAAAACACAAGTATGTGAATATAAACTTAAATTGAGTTATGACAACACCTTATTGAGATACACAAATGACTCCATTTAATCGTATTGAGCATAGAAAAAGGTCAACATGTCAACCTATTAAATAGACAAATGCATGTCAAAATCATCGTTTTCAATTACTAAGGGTGTAAGTGAAGTGAAAAGTGCAACATAAATCGGGATAAGTGCAGACGAAGTGAAGGGGAAGGTCGTGTGTTTAAGAACATCCAAAATGAATTTGAAGACCTAACCTGCCACTTGAATGGCAATAACACAAATGCAATAACATTAGCAAGAAAAGCAGTTGTAAAATCACTGTCAGTCTCGTGTATTGAACCAAGGGAAAAGTGGTTACGTTTGAACCACTGCCCATTGTGATTCATCATATACCGATAAGAATATTGCCATCAATAGCACCGGTTTCTCAACATTGAATGGTGAGTAATACACCATTTTGCTTTGACCAGTAGGCCCCATTTGAGACCCCATACAGATGTGCAATCTCCTCTTGTTCCGTCTTTCTGTTTTGTTTTAGGAGCCGTTCGGGCCCACTCCACAAATAGTCCAGCATGAGTTTTCCTTGCTGTTGCTGGTAAATATTGTCTTATTTCTACCTAATGATAATTAATGATCCCATAGACACACCGTATTAATACTATTCATTATCCCTAGGTGTAAGTCCATCTTCCCTATCCCCCGCTGGTCCTGAAGAAGACCCCGCTTCCAAGATTTCCTAATTGCTGGCTCGATTAGGGGTCGAAACGTCGACGACTTTTCCCTTGGTTCAATACACGAGACTGACAGTGATTTTACAACTGCTTTTCTTGCTAATGTTATTGCATTTGTGTTATTGCCATTCAAGTGGCAGGTTAGGTCTTCAAATTCATTTTGGATGTTCTTAAACACACGACCTTCCCCTTCACTTCGTCTGCACTTATCCCGATTTATGTTGCACTTTTCACTTCACTTACACCCTTAGTAATTGAAAACGATGATTTTGACATGCATTTGTCTATTTAATAGGTTGACATGTTGACCTTTTTCTATGCTCAATACGATTAAATGGAGTCATTTGTGTATCTCAATAAGGTGTTGTCATAACTCAATTTAAGTTTATATTCACATACTTGTGTTTTAATTAAGTTAAATTGTTCCACTGTGACTGTTTTTTCATATACCAATTTATACACCCGAGTCCAGTGGTCTATCGGGTCACCCCATTGAAAAAGGATCTGTGACCAGCAGGTATATTAAAACTTGAAGTATTCTCTGTGATTAAATTCCAATGTGAAAAATATATATAATCTTCCCTATGGTGAGAGACTGAGAAGTAGACACCATGTTGACACCTAATTGCCCTCTATCATTAAGAGAGTAGCCACTCTGAATTGCTGTGCATAAATTTCCCTCTGATATTGGTGGTAATGTCACGAGATAACAAAACTGTGATAATTCATATAGTCCCAATGTCAAATCTAATTTCCGACAGAGGACTCGCTCGTTTTAGGGCTACAGTAATTCGTATTTTTGCTAATTTTCCATAATGCTTGCTTGCCGTTCCCACAAAACTACGGCACATCATGGTTGTCCATCTACCAAAGTAATAATTCATGTACATCCTAATTTTTCTCAAGTCGTAGTAAATCTATTTAGTTTCTCTTCATCTCTCGCAGCTTTCCTCCAAGGGACAGAACATCTAATACAGTATACAGCTTAACATCCATAATGTCAGATAGGCACACACACATTCACATAGATCTAAAGGAGACACACACACTCACTCACACACACTATCTCACACACTCACTCAACTCACACACTCTCTCTCTCACACACACTATCTCACACACACTATCTCACACAGACATACTCTCTCTCTCACTCTCTCTCACTCTCTCTCACTCTCTCTCACTCTCTCTCACTCTCTCTCACTCTCTCTCACTCTCTCTCACTCTCTCTCACTCTCTCTCACTCTCTCTCACTCTCTCTCACTCTCTCTCACTCTCTCTCACTCTCTCTCTCTCTCTCTCTCTCGCTCAAACTCGCGCGCTCAAACTCGCGCGCTCAAACTCACGCGCTCAAACTCACGCGCTCAAACTCACGCGCTCAAACTCACGCGCTCAAACTCACGCGCTCAAACTCACGCGCTCAAACTCACGCGCTCAAACTCACGCGCTCAAACTCACGCGCTCAAACTCACGCGCTCAAACTCACGCGCTCAAACACACGCGCTCAAACACACGCGCTCTCGAGTGCGCTCTCTCTCGCGCTCTCTCTCTCGCGCTCTCTCTCTCGCGCTCTCTCTCTCGCGCTCTCTCTCTCGCGCTCTCTCTCTCGCGCTCTCTCGCGCTCTCTCTCTCTCGCGCTCTCTCGCGCTCTCTCTCTCTCGCGCTCTCTCTCTCGCGCTCTCTCTCTCGCGCTCTCTCTCTCGCGCTCTCTCTCTCTCGCGCTCTCTCTCTCTCGCGCTCTCTCTCTCTCGCGCTCTCTCTCTCTCACGCGCTCTCTCTCTCACGCGCTCTCTCTCTCGCGCTCTCTCTCTCGCGCTCTCTCTCGCGCTCTCTCTCGCGCTCTCTCTCGCGCTCTCTCTTGCGCTCTCTCTCTCTCGCGCTCTCTCTCTCTCTCTCGCGCTCTCTCTCGCTCGCTCGCGCTCTCGCTCGCTCGCGCTCTCGCTCGCGCTCTCTCTCGCGCTCTCTCTCGCGCTCTCTCTCGCGCTCTCTCTCGCGCGCTCTCTCTCGCGCGCTCTCTCTCTCGCGCTCTCTCTCGCGCGCTCTCTCTCGCGCGCTCTCTCTCTCGCGCGCGCTCTCTCTCTCGCGCGCTCTCTCTCTCGCGCTCTCTCTCGCGCTCTCTCTCTCTCGCGCTCTCTCTCTCTCGCGCTCTCTCTCGCGCTCTCTCTCTCGCGCTCTCTCTCTCGCGCTCTCTCGCTCGCGCGCTCTCGCGCTCTCTCTCTCGCGCTCTCTCTCTCGCGCTCTCTCTCGCTCGCTCGCGCTCTCTCTCGCGCTCTCTCTCGCTCGCGCGCTCTCTCGCGCTCTCTCTCGCTCGCGCGCGCTCTCTCTCTCTCTCTCGCGCGCTCTCTCTCGCGCGCTCTCTCGCTCGCGCTCTCTCGCTCGCGCTCTCTCGCTCGCGCTCTCTCGCTCGCGCTCTCTCGCTCGCGCTCTCTCTCTCTCGCGCTCTCTCTCTCTCTCTCGCGCTCTC